>NC_090938.1:208455029-208758059 GCF_040938575.1 Ambystoma mexicanum
TATTACGATTTGCATAATTCTCCAATGCTCGTAGCATATTACGTAAGCCCAAGGGTGTTTTGGATAACAAGAGGAAGTCGTCAGCATACAACAACCATTTAATTTCCCTTTGGCCAATTTTCGGCGAGTCGGTTATAATATTATCGAATTCCTTACCCAAATCAAGAATGAAGATTTTACAAATTGCCGAGGCAAGTATGCACCCTTGTTTGAGGCCTCTGGAGGTCCTGATAGGATCAGACAGTGTGCCATCGTTGTCCAGTCTTATCTGCAAGGATGTTTGTTCATGAAAATCAATAATCTATTTTAAGATTCCAAGGACAGTCGTTTTTCATGCGTTTCATGATCAGGAATTCCCTTAGGATTGAGTCAAACGCTGTTTTGAAATCGACAAATGCGACATATAAGGGTAAATTCATCCTAGCTTCTTTAGCAATGAACGCATTGATGCACAGCAAATTAACGCCCGTACCCAATCCCTTTATGAACCCTGTCTGCCACGGATCTCTTAAATTCTCTCTGTCCAGCCACCAATTGAACTCCCGGAGCAATATACGAGCAAATATCTTCCCCAGACAGTCCAATTATGCAATGGGCCTATAGGATGCAGGGTCTAGTCTGTTTCCTTTCTTATACAAAGGGATAAGTATGGACTTTCTCCAAGACCCAGGCAAACTCCTAGAGCTCATCACTTCTTCAAATATTTTCATTAGTAGATTGGACCAGATCTCTGGATTTTCTTTGAGCATTCTGTTATCAAGCCCATCAGGGCCTGGAGCTCGGGAGCTACTAAGATTTGATATATAAAATAATACATCATCCTGGTCAAATTGTATTTGATGATCCCAATTTTCACTCTTGATGACTATATGGTGATTTGGTATTGGCGTTTGATAGATTTGATAGAAGTATGCGCACCAGGTGTTTGCTGCAAAAGAGTTTACCTGCACAGAGTTTTGATCTTTATACGTTGCCTCATTTAGCACACCCCATATTTCAGCTGATGATTTTGAGGACATTTTTTTCAACATATGTTCACTATCCCTCTGGTAGCATAATGCCTTCCTTCCTCTTTGCAAGTTTTTATACATTGTGCGTAGATGTTTTGTTTTACGCATTTTTTCTTCTGTTTGAAGATGTTTTAACATACGTATTTGTTGTCTTATCTCAGTTTTTTTGCTTTCGACAACAATGTCAAAAATATGTGAGTGTTTATGACAATAACCTTGTGCAAATTCCTTTACCAACACATATTTCTGCATAGATGAGTGATAATCCTTCCCTGAATTTTTAGACAGCTGTTTAACAAAATTGATCAGTGAGGAACTAGACCATTTTATACAATTTCTCATGTTGTTTGCAGTTATATTGCCTGCATATTTCTTACAGCTTGTTGTGGACTGACCTCTCTCCAGCTCCCAGACTAGACAGAGCTGACTATGGTCACTATTACCATTAGGTCTTACATTCAGGGATTGGATTATGTTCATCATTGATCTATTTACAAATATATAGTCGATGGTAGCTTCGAATTGACCACTAGACCATGTACTGGCAGCCAGAGTATCGCCTTCCACTGATCCATTTACCATTAATAATTGCATATTTTCCATAATTTTACACCACCTTTGTTCTTCAATTGTAAATTTGTTTTTGCCTCTTGCCAAGAGGTGAAGATTAATATCACCCATAACTAACACATAGTCAATCTGCTTTTTCGATGAAATTCTGTTAAAGGTTTCCTCAAGAAAACCAAAAAAACTGTCTGGGGATAGATGAGCCCTACCCCAATAGATATGACAATTATGATCGAGTATACTTCACTGGTCAATTTAATGGTTTGGATAAAAGGTGTGTGTGAGTCATACATTGTAACTCTAAACCCCTTGGATTTTCTTATTGCTATGATAAATCCTGCCATAGGTCTACCCCAGGGCAGGCACAAGGCAGGTTCTACAACTATTTCATAGTCATCCCATTTGGGGGCCTCCACCAGCCAAGTTTCCTGTAATACTACTATGTCGAATCCATTGAGGTCAGTGCTTTGAGTATTAGTAAAATGTGAGAATCCACGTGTATTCCAGCATATAATTTTTCTTTTGTTATGGATTGTTATGCATAATCAATCTGTTGCCTTTCCACATAGTTTTGTCCCTTATTGTTGGTTCCAAAGATGCGTGGAACCCATTTGCTGGCACTCAATCTATCACCATCTGTTCCACGCAGTTTCTCCTAGTGTAGGTTAAAGCCCATGTTAGAAAAAGTATCTCTTACTGCCCACACAATATCAGCTAGTACAGTCGATCGAATAGAAAATCAAGATCTCGAAAGATCTAAGTCATTCAGGAACTCAACTCTATCGATGTCAAATGATGTTATATTTCTCAGTTCAGGAATTTCCTTGCAGATATTTAGGACACTGGATCGATTTAAGTCAAACTGTGCAAACGGGAGATCTCTACATTCCAGAATGAAGCAGTGGTGGTTATTTTACATCACTGCTCTTGATTTGTAAGTGTAATCTTTACTTGAATTGATATTTGACTTCCATTGCACAGATTGAACCAAGTTTCCTCTATCTGCCACCTTCTCACCTGGAATAATCGAGGTGGGCTGCATGGTACACACTTCAGAAGTGGGCTTCCAATTTCTTTGCATAACCTGTGCTGTTTCACTTTGAGATTTTTCCTTTTGCCTATCGACCATGTAACGATCTATAGTTTTATTTATTTCTTCCCTCAAGTGGGCATCCATCAGCCCACCCGACTTCGTCTCAACTTGTTCAAAAGGAGCAGAATCACCAGCAGATAACTGCGACTGAACTCTTTCTTTCTCCATCATGATGCTATTCTCTACCACTAGATCATCTAATGGTTTATAAGACAAGCTAGGAGCATGTTTCTCCTTATCCTTCTCAACTTGTAACAATTGGCTATTACTTCCAGTACTCTCCTGCTTTTTATCATCATTAGCTTTTACAGCATTTGTTATCTTCAAAAAACGTCTTGTTTTCACACATGCTTTATTAGCTAAGTGATTAGCAGGCACCCTTTTTGGCTTATTTCTAGGGGCCGTGCTTCTTTGTTAGAATTATTCTTTCCTGAATTCACTTTTACAGATGTGATAGGCAATTCATGTTGACATTCTCCCTATTAATCTCATCAGCGTTTTTCACTGGGTCAGAACAGGTTTTAGGCATCTCCCCACCCTCACTACATGAATTATCCTGTGATTTGGGTTCCCGTTCTTTAACTGGTTCTTTTGTACATGTTGCTCCATAAAAGGTGAATTGTTTAAACTGTAGTATCCCCCTGTTTCAAACATCTTGCAGGATTTCTGTTTGTGTTTCTGAGTCTCTTACACTACAATGTCTGAATATCTCATATTGTGGATCACATTCTCTTATTTCTCCCAAAACATTCCCTTTATTACTTTGGTTTGTCAATTTTGTCAATAATATCGTTTGGTAATTGATCTTTTGATCCATTGCCTCATATAATTTGGCCAAGGATAATAAGGCCGAGTTCATAGACAATATCGTTGCTCAAGTCTGTTTGCAATAAGGTCTCATCCGCGTGAATATTAACAGACCGCGGGAACCTGTGTTCATTCCGGGGGTTCGGTTGCCTTGGGGTTAGGGGGGGACAAACGACAGCGAGTTTACAGAAGCTTCTTCTTCTGAGCATATCGATGTATTTGGAGATGCTTTAGATCTTTTATTTACTGATGGCTGGAACTCACAAGCTTCTTCAATTCTTTTAGGCAAACTATGATTACTTAGATTTTGCCTTTGAATTGGGGACAAGTCATCTACCTGCATTAAGTCTCCCGTGTTAGAATGGACAAATACAACTTCTTCACAAACTGACACCGAGCTCAAGTTCATGAAATTGAGTGCCTCTTCATCCACTTGCCCTATAATGTGCATATTTTGATAAGCTTTTCTCAGTCTTTGTTGGGATTCCACAGAGCATAGTTTTGGGGGGCTCTCGTTAATCTTTTCAAGTGTTTTATGCGTTAGTAGTACGTCATCGTCACAACGTTTACTTTCATTTTCCATAGTTGTGTCCGATATGGCACTTCCATTTTTAGCGCTTCTAATAGTTGGCACATTGATCTTGATAGCAGCCACTTCTATATCAAGGTGAGAGTTTAATTCAAAGAGTTTATCATGTTTAACATGGCTATCTTTGGTCAACTCATTTTAGTTTTTCTCAGTCCCCAAGCCTACACCATAATTGTAGTACTGGCGAATATCACGCCCTTTTGATATCGAGTGGTTTCTGTTTTTGTTCAATACTTTCTTATCACCTATATGTGCCAATGCATTTTTTTATGTTGCTGAGTTGGCGTGTTAGGATTTACTAATACAGTTTTCGGTGTCATAAAAACTCCTTCTTTAAATAGGGCCACATTTACAGCAGGCATGCCTGTTTTCAAGGTGAACGACATTTTCTCCATTTTCTTGTGTTTTAGGAGGAGGATGTTTTACAATAGGTGGCTGCACTTTGCTCAGTTTTAGCCACCAATGTAAGACACTCACAAACTGCACTCTGGTCAGCAATGCGTTCAACTATGTAGAGCTGACACTCGATTGACCTCTAGAGATAATTTCAAGATGTAGGAAGGGCCGCACTTTTACCAATTTTAACCAACAGTGTGCACCGCCGACAATTTCTACTCGGGTTAATAATACGTTCCAGTATGATTCGTTAGCACTCAATTAGACCACAAAGCACAAGAGTAATATATAATTTACAGCCCGATGTTAATTTCCAATTCGTGCCTTTAAGGTTCACTTATGCAAGGTTAAACGCCTGCATTAAGCACACACGCTGTTTTAAATTTATATTGGACCACAGACACAGGACTCACTCTTGCAAACTCCACACATATGAAGTCGCGCTTAGCATGTAAAACACTATTATTACCTTCACTGGTTGCTTGTGAGAGAGAGAAATGAAAAGGTAAAAAGAAAAAAAAAGAAGAAATCACAAAACCCGCTCTCCCGGCTATCCCGCTAGACAGCGAGACAGCAGGCACAAATCCACTTGCCAAATGCACGTTTCAAATGCACGCCCGCAAATGCACGAGCACCTTATTTTTGTTTGTTTCCGGTCGGGAGGCGGGATTAGTTCTGTAGAATTAGCAAACAAAAGACTGTTTTAGCCGCATTAACAGTCTATAGCAGGCTCTAAGCCACAACTACTGGCAGTCTATAACAGTCAATGGCAGTTTTTTCCAGCATACGCTTGTACGCGATCAATCCGTAGCTTCCACACACCTCTCTGATCTCCGGCGTCACAACGTCACAGTCACAGTAATTCCGGCTCCAGAGCAACAGCGAGAGAGGAGGCACAAATCCACTTGCCAAATGCACGCGCGCAAATGCACGAGCACCTTATTTTTGTTTCCGGTTCGGGAGGCGGGATTAGTTCTGTAGAATAAGCAAACAAAAGACTGGTATAGCCGCTTTAACAGTCTATAGCAGGCTATAGCGGGCTCTAAGCCAAAACTACTGGCAGTCTATAACAGTCAATGGCAGTTTTTCCAGCATATGCTCGGACCCGACCAATCAGTAGCTTGCACAGATGCCTCTGCTCTCCGGCGTCACAACGTCACAGTTATAGTAACTCCGTCTCCAGAGCAACAGCGAGACAGCAGGCACAAATCCACTTGCCAAATGCACTTTTCAAATCCCCATCTCAGTATGTGGTGGAAATGGGGAGTGGGGGGAGGATAGGCTGAGGGAGAGTAGGGTGCTGGAAAGAATGTGAGGATGCCACCAGGTTTCTTATAGTGGTCTTTACGTTCGATTACCCTAGGTGGGAGGCAATTGATTTGTGGTGTTGTTGATGTGACTCTCAGGTTGAGAGTGCTGCCTTTGGGGTGGTTGGGATTAGTGATGAGCAGGTCTCAGGATGAAGAACGAGTCCTCTCAGGTTCCACAGTGACTCGAGGTGCCGGGAACACCTGAGGGCACTGTTGATCCAGAGAAAATACGGAATTGGGGAAAAGCTTTAGCAGCTGCCAAAAACCCCACATAGAAAGCAGCAGTTGAGGAGGGCAGGAAGGTGTCAGTATGCAGTAAGGAATCCAGGAAGGAAGAAGCAGCCACAGAGGAGGCAGGACAAGGAGGTAAGGATCCAACAAGGAAAATCTGGTAAGCAGCAAAGGAATCTCAACTAAGGCTGGGAAAGGCAAAATAGAAGGGAAAAGACAAGGGCAGCATCTGCTCACCAGGAAAATCAGAGAGCGTTGAGACGCGAAGTACATCTCTATCCGGTCTGATTTATTTCTTGCAATTAGCCTGATTGGCTGTCTGCTGACGTCCAATGGCATCTTGAAGTACGGAGGAAAGCGGCATCTATTGATTGGCTTTTCAGCGGCCGTAGGGACAGCCATCTTGGGGTTAGTACCAAAGATGGTAATGGGTGCCATAGAGACATGGAACTCTATGAACACCCATAACAATGTGAAGGGTGTCCAGGACAACCAGCAGAGCTTCCTTGGTTTTCTTGATTATTTGCGTACCTGGCAGATTAAGGTCTGCCGTGCAGATATTTATGTAATAGTTGACAGTTGGTGGAGTGATGAGGTTGATGATTTCATCAGGAGGCTTTGCTACTCTCTGGTAGACAGTAGATCAGGTGGAAAGTAGCAGTTGCGGTGTGGTAGAGCAGAAAGCCAACGTGAGGGGTCAGGGATCCTGGAGCGTGCAAGTCTAGTGGTTTATTGCAAAGTACCCATTAGACGTCTGTGTACAGTTGACATGCTTGATGCTGTAGTAAGCTGAGACAAGGGCGAACCAGGAGGTGTAGGTAAGCCATGCTCCCGGTATGAACAGTGTATCAAGATGTCTGCTAGCTTCATATCATTCACCAAATCTTAGGAACCATCCCCTAACCCTATTAGGAGAAAGAAATTTGAAAATTGTATCCAGAGTCAATAATTTGAGATTGAAACGATGGCATTAACCAAATAGTTCTATTTGTTGCAAAGGCTATCGTTTGTTTTCGAAGATGTTTAAGAAAGAATCAAAAACAATAACCTTTTAGTAGGCAGGTCTTGGTATCATAAGATAGCTAACTATTTTGTCCCCACAATAAATATTTTCATTTAACTACTGTTTAATTACTTGCATTCTTGGAGATTTAATGACAAATACGTTTTAAAGCATCGATGAATGGCTTTTTATGATTAAATTTGTTTTCAGAGGCGCAATGTGTTCTTTATAAATGCTTCAAAACTATGGCTAGGAATATCTTATATTGAGGACAAATATCAAACATTTGATTGAAAGGTAGCTCCTCCAGTTTAGTTTAGTAAATGATGCTGTCTTGCAGGCAGCGTATAGAGGAATGTCTAGAAATACATTTAAGTTGTGCCAAATGATGACATTTTGGATGATTCCTCCTTATTAAATTTATATTGTCATGCTATGACCTTAAATTAAATATTTCTTGTCCATATTTGTTTATTTCTATGAAATGTTTGGCACCTTTTTACAACATTTCTATGCAAAACTTTGCCCCAGCAAAACACTAAATTTACTTATTGTACGTGTAGAAAATGTCCAATCATTTATTGCATATTAGACGCAATCAAGAAATACAAACCATACATTGCCCCACTACTATAGATTTTGCCCAGTGTAGCCCTAAGTAGATTGTGTTGATCATCCCATGACATTGACATCATGGGCTGAACCTAGGAAAGCCAAAATAAACTTCCATTCCTATATTTGTAGCAGACAGCTTCAATTTGGCATACCCTGACTAAGGAATGATCTATTTTACCATAATGCAATGCATGTAAAAATATATCCACCCGGCAAGTACTGACAGATTTGATTTATTGCACCACATTTTTAAATTCACTGAATCTCTTATACAAATAATTGCAAAAACAGCAATAATATTTCACGTTTCGTAAGTGCCCCAATAGGAATTCTTACATTTCTAAGTGCTGTGATAATAAGTCCCGTTACTAACCAATTCACAGGCACTCAAATTATCGAACTGGTTGATGAGGTCGCTCTGAAATCAAATCCAGGGAGGGTTTCTGAAGTGTGTACCTAACCCGCAAAGGGGTTACCGCCTGTGTTGAAAATGTTAGGTACAATTCACAACGTGTTTACTATGAGCAACTCTGAGCTGCTTATGAAAAGGGTTCTTCAATTCCCAAAAGAAACCATGTGTAGCTCTGACTAACTCCTGACTTACTCCTTGTGAGTTGCATATAGTAGCTGCTTATGGGAATTGAATAGTCCTCTCCAGGAGTATGCTGTGGGTATGATAGAGTTACTCCTAGTGACTTCTTCTTGTGAATTGTCCCCATTGTCTCATACGTTATTCACACATATTACAAAGAAGAATATTAACTGTTGATATTAAATATGTAGAATACCTCTACATATTACATAGGGCAAACACGTTCATACCCTGTTAGAGGGGCTGAGTAATTAATAAGCAACACATTCTGTGTACTTGGTTCTTTCCAACATCGCTGCCTTTAACGGTGTCGTAGAACACATCTTTTTGGTTCACGTATAATTCATTATCACTCCCACCTGCTTGAGGACACAATTGCATGTCTGTCTCAAACATAAATAACACTTGGTCGTGTCCCGTTCTTCGATATGCAAAAGACAGTTCTGTGGTTCTCAATCTGTCTATTGTTGGGTTAGACGTCTGGCCAGAGTGATGTGAGAAATGCATTTTTCCCACCAAAACACCATGGTTTTTTCGGGGAGCACAGAAGGATTTAATGAATTCTCTTCACCACAGTGCATCGCAGAAGTGCCACATTACCTTCAAATTCATAAGACTTTCAAATTCATTAATGTTGCAATAATGGAAGGCATCGGTTACCTCTTTTCCAGGCTGTGTGCCCAGATTGGGAAGCCATGCATGTGTGGTGAATCTGAGAAGAGCTTCACCTGCATTTTGATATTGCATTTTGCAGCATAGGGCATTACCAATTCCCATCATGGATGGAACCACCGATAAACAGGGCCACTATAAATATGAAAAGAATGAAGACCAAATAATACAGAAATGTTGGTTAATTATGGGGGATCGTAAAGAGTCTCTATGTGGCAGATCCTGCCTATAACTGCACAGCTTTTCACCAATAATGCACTATTTTGCTTTGCAGGTGCTCCATTTGGTAATCATTTACTTAGCAAATCCTCACACGAGTGCAAACAGTTTGAGAAGCCTCTACGCCACCTGCACTCAGCAAAACATAGATTCACACATAACATTTGATACCAAAATATATTGTATTTTGCTCAGGCGTACTATGATTTAAAACACGCCTTCTGAAGGTCAATGACATGTATATTCTGTGTTCATATTGTGAGGCTTCGAAAACGTGACATTACTGTGTAACAGTTGCATATTTTGTTTATGTCTCGCTAAAAGGCACTTAAAGATCCATCAGAAAACCATAGATGTAATGTACTGGGATTTGTGTAACTCGGTTTCCACTCCTAAGAACACTGCTTGTTTAAAGCCATGGTGATGCCAACACGAATTGCCTTTGCCAACTAAAAAATATTTTACCGAAGCAAGAAAAAGCATCACTTTAAAAGGCAAAGTAGGCACTAAGTAGGTCTATACTCTACACATATTATTTTTCCTCCCATATTTTATTTCTTGGATTTTAACGTTGAAACCCTTCTCAAATGTTTGCATGAATCATGTTTCATTGTAAAGAATCATTCATTCTCTTCTGCATTTATATGTTGAGATGTTTTGTTTTCATGGTGCTTTTCTGAAGACACAACACAGGCCATAGTATCTTGCAACCTGTCAAGCTGCATACATGGTCCGAAAGAATGCTTAGATGAAGAGTAGCTACTCGCTGCTTGTACTGTACAGCGGGTATTGCTAGGTAAGGAGCTACCTCTGTGGAATCAGGAGGTAGTACATTGCCTGCTACAAACCTAACTCCTAAATGGGATGCAAACTCGATCCTTTTTCCATTCTACAGGGACGATTCTGCTTTAAACATTTTCGAGATAGGTTTTCGTGCTCTGTCATACCTTTTCCTTAACACAGAGATGTGATGTTTCTTTGCAGCTGCTTCAAATTAAAGCCACACATGGTGCTAATGAAATCCATAGGAATTGCACACGAGGCAATTAATCAACAAAAGTTCCCATAGTTTTGCAAGTTTATATCAAGACGTCATTACACAATACCACTTATGCAGCAAGATACTGTACCCGTTTGTAATCACAGAAACATCTACTTCCGGGTGCATGTGCTGAAGGAAAAGTGAGAAAGGCGGCCAGTCGCAGCGTTCACAGTACAGTTCATTGTTTGTATAGCAGAGTACACTCAGGTGGGACTCATCCTGATTATCACAGTATCTTTCAAGTCGATCATGGTATCGCCTTACTCGCTTTGAGCTTATTGCGGGGAATTGGAATAGGAGCTGAACCTCCCCCCGCAGGCCCTGCAGTTGTAGAGTACAATCGGGCATTTTTGTTTCTTGGATATTGCACCAAGTAAGTTCCAGCACCCACTGCTTTTCAGTAGGCGGAGGGCCTGCATCTCTCACACCACTATCAACGTCTCTGCAATCATGAACAAAATACCTTTGAAACACCCATGCCTCCTGCTAAGGTGTCCTTGTATTCCAAGAAAGCAAACCTCAGGCGACGGGATGTTCTTCCCTAATAGTTCTTGAGTTGCTTCTCATGCCTCCTTTGAAACAGACTATCTGCAGGCAGCACCACGTCATATGCAAGAAACTGGGAGTTAAAAAGCTCTGTCTAATGCAGTCTCTCTTATATGCCTCAATCAATCTTGCTAGTGTGATAGGGGTGTAGTAATATTGGTGCAAAAACATAAACTGTATTGACTCGTGGGAAAACTTTATCGACATTTCTTTAACATGCTGCAACATGACCATTGGGAGTCTGTTATTTCATAGTAAGTACAGTCCATAACTTCAGTCTAGCAGTTCAAGATTGTATGGAGGAAATTGGACCAGTCTTTGCTCTGAAATTCAGAACAAAGGTAACAATTGGGCTTTATTAGGGCAGTGCTGGAAAGGTCACAAAGAATGTTCTCATATAGAACCAAAGTCGAATATATAGCAGTTCATGCCTGTTCGGCATCCCCGGTTCCCCCGCCCCCTCAGCTCTTAAATCTGCTTATAGTCAATGAACTAGCTGCCAGGAGGTCCTCCAATCATACCAATACGCATACAAATGCTGTTTCAAAAGTGATGGAAGACCACGTATTTCATCCAAGAAGAGCCAGGCTGAGAAACATCTAAGAGTGCAATCTTCTATGCGCTTTCCAACAGGCTCATATTGCTGGATCTACCGTGCTGATTTCGTTGGTGTATCTGTATGACTGTTTAATCAGGTTACTCGCTAAGTTGCAGAACTGTAATAGTTCATTTTCAATGCACACATATGTTGGGTTTTGGCCATTTAAATACCAGAAACAAGCACTGTATAATTTAGCAGCAAAGTCCTTGTCAGTTGGAGCAACAAGTGGTTGCAAATGGTCTTACGGTCTGAATGCTGTATGGTGCTGGTGATGAATACACAGTCTTTCTTAGGTGGCAGTAGTGGAGGAGGAGCTCTGCTGCCGAACATTAAAAACACTCAAACCAGCGTGGAGCAACAAGTGTTTGCACGTGGTCTTACAGACTGTGATTGCTGTGTGGTGCTGGTGGTGAACACATAGTCTTTCCTCAGTAGCAGTAGTGAATGTGGAGCTCTGCTGCCAGACATTCAAAACCTTCAGACCAGTATGGAGTGCCGTATGGAGCAACAAGTGGCCTTGCGACTCGAGGGGTGAAAGGAGTCACAACTGAAGTCCTTGCCGTTATTCCATCTACCCAAACCGCGGTAAATGCAAAGCGTTTGAGTCAGTCGACGAGTTTGGTGGGGTTGACTTTTACAAAGCTAGCCCAAACTACCACAGCGGCAGAATGTTAATTACTGACAAGGGTCTGGCGGCACTGAAGGAAATGGAAGACAGGAACTTAAATTGGGATAAGGACTTAGCTGGACAGTCAGCATTAAGACAGGAGGATCGAAGGGAGGTCGGCAACATCTGATGCGGTATCCCCCCTTCTCAGAAATATTGGGCAGACCTCAGCCTCCTTCATTTTCCAACAACGTCAACAGTAACGTTACCCCTATAATGGGGCCAAAGTGCACTCCATCGAACAGGGAGCCCGCTGCCATGAACCAAAGTGCTTCTTTGGCGGCAGAACTGCAAACTTCTAATTCCCATCCTCCCGACTGCCTCAGGGGAGGGGAGGGACACGCCAGGCTTGTGCTTGGCCTCCATGGCAACTTTGAATTAATCTATCGTCCTGCACCACTCCTTTGAACGCCTCTGCCAAAATATGGAGGGCATCACCAACAGAGGCTTTAGAAGAACGTCTATGGGAGTGTATTTTTCTTCGGAACAAACAGATTTGCCTCCTAGCCACCTCCTAGGAAATTCAGCGATTCCCTCGCCGACAAAGCCAAGATCAATTCTCAAGCGCCCACAGAGTGCAGATTCTTTCATCCCCCGCAACACAACATTGAGACGAGATTCATCACTTGTGTCGCAGATGGACTCCTTGGGGGCAGCATCTATTTCTGCATTACACCTTGTACTAGGATTGCTGCTTAGACTTTATGATACCATTATAGATGTTGTGCAGGACAATGCAAAGAAGTTGGCCAAGCTTGACATAAATGTCGCCTACTTGCTGGGAGGAACTCATAATGTTCCCTTGGTTCCTAAACCTTCAAATGTGGAGTTACTTAGTTTGAATAACATCCTGGTAAACCACATTGCTGCAAGGGTGGATGTTCTTGAACTCGTCGGGGGCCTGTGCAGGCTTTACTAGACAACAGTGTGCCTAGCTGTAATTCAACACCCGACACTCCTACGGCAATACTGGATGCTCATGCCATGGAAGACAATAAGGGTCTCGCAGCTAATCACCTACCACAGCAGGAAGATGACTCCGAACCTTGGTATGTGATCGAAATCTCCTCTTCTTTGAACAATAACAAGCTTTTCTATCAAGCAAAACACAGGAGACAACAAAAGAAAAGGAAGGGTCCCGAAAAATCCTACCTGCCCCTAATCTCAACAAGCAAAAAAGTGTGCAGAACCTTATTGCCACACTGTCTTGATTCAGATTCCATCAAGGATTTGGCACTGGCCCAACCTTCGTCCAGTAATGCTTGTAGTCTACACTTCAGGAGGACAGCAAGGCCCAGGTCACAACATCAAAGAATAAAGTAACAACCAAACAGAGCAAGAACACCACATTTCTGGGAAACCAAGTACCATGTTCCTTAACTTCTTCTGCTAGCTTGGCGGAACCGTTGGTCCTTTTGGGGTAGTATAGAGGCAGTATAAAGTTCAGGGCACAGCAATGGGTTCGGAGATATTAACGCAGAGTAATGAACAGAAGCCAGATGATGAAGAGTTTTCAAGCAATTCCATCGCTGCGTGCTTTGCGCGCTGACAACATAGTTTGGGTTCTCTTTCCCAAATGGGGCGAAGAGATCACTATGTCATTTCACATCTAATCTTACAGCGCGTATAGTCATGCAAGGAAGACACCTCATGAAATCCCTAGGCTATGAGTTACACGACTTGCATATACCGCAAGCAGCTACTGACTTTTTGGCCTCTAAAACATCAACATGCAACACCACCACGGTTTCTTTAGTTTAAACATTACGGAACAGAATGTTTACGAAGGTCCTGTCTGCCAGGAACATCCTCTAGGATGGGGAACTAACTGTTGTAACATGGAATGTGTGGGTTTATGAATTTAGCTAGGGACGCTGAAAGCTGTGTGAGAGACTGTAGTATAGTTTTCAGGAATCCATGGCCACTAGTGCTTTTCAGTTGGAAGGTTTCCATATATACTGCAAAAAACGCCACCAGAGGTAGCAGAAGCCACACTCGCGGGCAGTGGGGGTGGGGGGGTATGGCTATAGCAATAGACCTGAAACTGACTTCCACTCATAGAGAGGTGAGTACTGAATGTAAAAACCTGTTGGCATTTGGTGTGACATTTGTGGGCAGGGTGGAAGAAGTTATGTTTGTGAACATGTACTGGAATCCGGCAAAGTAGACTCTGTCAGCATTTCATAGGGTTCTGGATAATGTATTGGAGGGGTGGTTGGAAGTAAATACGCCACTAACAATCATCTTGGGGAGGGGGATTTCAACGCCAGTTATGGAAAAAAACCTTGGGGTTGGCGTACTCGTTACCAAACGTGGTGATAAGGCAAGAACTGGGCCTGGTGTCTCTATCAGGAAGGGCTCTGTGGAAGAATCTGTCTGAGTATGCTGAATTTCTTAAGCTTACTAAAACTCACTCCACCAAAATCTGGGGGAAGTGTCCACTTTACAGTCAGCAACTTCAGTTATTGATTTCAAGACAGAAATGTGCAAGATCCTGCACCTGATAGGCTCATCAATAGACGAGCTGAAGATCCCCCCCCCCGAACGTTGTAAAAAAAAAAAGTTGTTTACGTTGGACTGGTGTGAAACTTCTTATTTACTGGCTATGTTCGCCCTTTATAGTGAATACGCAAAATGTATAAGGAAGAGAGGGAAACTCTTCAATCCTTGTCTTTATTTCCTTATCCCAAAATCCAAAGAGTCTACATCCGCTTCCGTTGAAACTAAATTCCAATTCTTGAGCGGAGGAGCAACTGGGGTAACTCCCATAAAAAACATCTACTTTAGGTCCTGTATGGAGCACTCCATTGAGGAATCTTTGAAACGTATTGTTCTGCAATGTGCAGCTTTCAAGCTTTGCAAGGTTGAGTTATCTGGGCTTGATAGAACTTTCTGAGCTGTTCTGAGCCAGAGTCATGTGGGGAAACGGGATGAAACTGATGGTAGCCCTTTAGTCTTTTCTTTGTGTTGTTATCAAAAAGCTAGAGGAGTTTTAGTTCACATCGTTTCTCATGGATGTCTTGTTCTCAAGGAAATGGGTGGAGGATGATGAACTGTGTTATAAACTATTTTGTATCAATTTAATTGTGATGGGCAATTAACAATCAAATGGGTCCTTCTACTTTGGACGATTTTTATTTCAGTGTGATTTTTATTGTATTTTCTTCTGTACTTGTTTGTGAAAGGCTTATTTTTATAGGATAAAACACAACAATAAAAAGGTCCTTGTCAGGGACAACCGTCCAACCACTGTTGTAGTAGAATAGTGGACCAAGTCACCCAATTTTGTTTCTCACCCTACATCAATTTACTAGCTAGGTCTCACAGTTGCTTGAAGTGTTTGTTCCTAAGCTTGATATACACATTGGGAAAAACATGCAAGAATTGCCTATAGAATTCTGAAGTTAGCCCGTCTGGCCATGAGGATCTATTGACTGCCAAGTCACCAATCACTTTCCTGACCTGTGTCAGAGTTAGTGGGTGGCCAAGCATTTTCCGGGTGACAAACTTCCAGCCATATCATAGTTGCGTCATCCTACTATATTTTTATATCTGAGATTGGTGCCATAGCTGTAGAATTGTACAGTTCCCTATAAAACAGAGCAACTTGTCCGTTAATTTCAAGAGAATCTATGTGCAGTGTATGCAGTAAATCCCTTCTCTTTAAAATAGGTTCATGTCCTTTTACCTATCCCTGCTAATGTTCTACCAGCCGTATCAGACTCTGCATAACTCCTAGTTTCAGATCTACTAGTTATCAGCTGTAGCTCCTGTGGTGCTAGTTTCTGCAATGCATCCACCTTAGCAGGGTCTGTATCACAATGGACCCTTGTTCTTCATGACAAATGGCTTGTTATACTGATGGTGTAACGAGAGGGATGGGACTAAGAAAACCTAAGTGTTAATCCCCAGGAACCACATGAGGGTGATAATGGAGATAGCCTACTCCCACTTTACAGCTGGTCCCAATGCGGTAACAAAGACTCAGGATCAGGTTCTTAATACATTTTACTGTCCCGGCGTATGCACTTATGTGAAAATCTATGTGGCCAATTGTGAGAAATGTCCAAAGACCTTGACTACTCTGGTATGCCAGAGCTCCATTACAGCCTCTACCTATCATTTAGGCACTGTTGTCGCGCATAGCTATGGATATAGTGAGACCCTTTACCCCTGAAGGGGCCAAGAACATTGTATTGCACACATGGCCAACGAGGCCGAATATCCCACAATGGGTTGAGAGACCCAGTATCCCTGGAGGGGGTAAGAAGATTGTATGACACACATTAATGCTATTTGTATCATGCACAATGAGTACTGGGTTTCTCAACGCAAGGCTGAGAAACCCCATACTCCTACAGGAGATGAGAACATTCAACCACGCAAGCAGCCAGCGGAGCCAGTAAACCCATGCCAGACTGAGAGACTGCATGCCCCTGGGGGGGGGGGGTGAGGACATTGTACTACACCTACGACCCTTTAGGCTGCATAGCTCACGTAGGGCTAACAGAGAGACAATAAATAGCGAGATACCATGGAGGGATGAGCAAGAGAGACGCAGAACCAGAGGTTAAAACCCTGTTGGGACAGACAAGTGACTAAACTACAAAAACAAATATTGTAACTTAAGACAGAAGTTTTTGAGTTGAGCAGAACCTTTGTGAGGGGGTCAGGAGTACCCTTCTACAGAGAGTCAGGAGAAACGCAGAACCTGTTTTGAACTGTGTCTGGAGGCCTGAACCTCAAGGAAAAAAAATGGCAATACAAGTGGATGGGGGTCATGCACCAGCAAGCCCAGCCAAGACGGCAGTAGAATACTTCTATAGGCTAATTTATGTTTGTTTGTTTGTTTTTAGTGGTAGGGTTAGGCGGTGGAGCAGATTAGGTTTTGGACAGAGGGCGAATGTTATTTTGCAAGACATCCTGTCAAGCACCATCTTATTTTGTAGAATAGAACAGGCATTTCTTTACCAAACCTGAACCAATTGAGAATATTATCATTGTGTTCTCCTATGGCTGACTTACTGCAATCTCTATTCTTTACCAATAGATGCATGTTGCGTACTTGCCTTGTGTGTTTCCTGCAACAATAGGATGATAATACCCGTTCCAAAACAGTCAGCATGCCCCTTCCTTGTTTTTATCACATCATTTAGTCCCAGCACATTCTAGGTGGCACATTCCATGTTCACATACTGGTGCAAGCCTTAGATACAACTTGGTTCAGCAACTGCAAAGTGCTTTCATCTCACAAACATTCTAAACGAGAAAACGTTGCCTCCCCTCCTGCATTATGCATGCAACTAGGCAGTGCAAATTACCCACCGCCTCAGACCCTAAGCAGCAAGGAACCAGGAAATATTAAATACAAAAACCCCCACAGTGGCGAAGCTGCAAAAGAAGGGGGACGTCCCTCAATAGCAACAATAAGCAATATGGTGAAGAGAGTCTGTCTCAGTGTACTACCTGGGCTGTGCACATCAGATGAAAAGGAAATATCCCATGATAAGGCCAGGAAATTGAACATGATGACATTCTAGTTAGTGAGGTGCCTCCTGGAACCTGAGTGTCCCAAAATGTTTACGGAGCAGTGAAAGCACATGCCTTTATCAAGATGAAATTAACATTTGGTATTGGGTACCCTTGAGTCTTAGTGCTTCCTTGACTTTCAAAAATGTTTTCTGTGCTTCCTGCTCCCCGTGCTGAAATTCGGATACATCTGGAGCATGGTATTTTTTGATCGTATTTCACAGACTTCTCTAGCCACCCTTAGTATCAGATTTATATTTGTATTGTATTTATTGTGTTTATATAGATAGCATGGTCCCTGTAGTTAAACACCCTGGCAATGATTGGTTGATGTTTTTGGCCCATGAATGTGCTAGCACCAACATCCTAGGTATTAATACTGACAGAATTACTATTCATCAGTCTCGAAGTAACAGTTATTCCACAATCCTTGTAAATACTTCCATTTGACGCCGCTGTGCTCGGTTGCCAGACATTTGGTGGAAAAAATTTGGTCGACTGGACAAATGGTCGAACCAATTTGGTCGAAAGCCAAATGGTCGAATTTTTTATTTTTTTATTTTCACCCCCTTTTTTTCTAAAAAACCCTTTTTTTCCCTAAACGAAAACCAAAAAAATACATATATAAATAAAAATAAAAAATTGGACCATTTGGTTTTCGACCAAATTACGTCGACCATTTGTCTTTCGACCAATTTACAGTCGGCCACTTGTCTGGACAGCGCTGTGCACCAGTCAGTGCTGTCAGTTAATGTCTTCCACTTTCCCTGCTCAATCGCTTCCATTGTCAGTTTGAAGCCTCTTGTAACTCTTGCAAAGTCATTCACTTTGGGTTGGCTGCATTTGTCACCATACATTTGACACAGGCAACTAATGCCTCTTGTCCTTCCTATTTCTCACAGGAACGGGCACACCAAGGACCTCAAAATCCTTACAGTGTACTTAGACACTGCCTCCTCTCGAGCCACTGCGCTCCAAAGATCCGGTAAGCACCGGCTCTTTCCTCTAGTGAACTCTGTCACTTTCTTACTGCTAGATCCTGCCGATTTGACTCACTCCTAAAACATTCCTGTCTGTTTACTCCAATATACCTCAAAAGATACCTCCACCCATGGAATCATCCTGTCCTGATGAAGGCCACTCCACTAGAGCTCACTTAGCTCACCTCCTGGCCGAAACACTGTCGTGTTGACCTTTTGTATTTTGTGTGTTGTTGTTGTTCAACCCTACATTGTTTGGACGCATTGTCCGCCGCTAAATGTGCTATCGCCTCACTAAGTCCGCTGGTCTCCTTCTAAAGGGCACATCAGTGGACGTAGAAGCAATAGATTGATACCACAAATATTCAGCATTTGTACCCTACAAACTGGTTACTTAACCTCGAAAATGTACACCAGCTGATGTATCTTTTGCTCCAGATTATGTGTATTGAAAACACCCGCTGCAATTTAATTAAAACCCCATTGCAGCCTACAGAATTGTCTTGTCAAATATTTGTCACAACTATTGATATTAGTTTACTGCCACCACTGAAAGGTGGTTTTCATTTAGGATTGTGGTTATCTGGCTTTCAGCAGCAAGACTCTCATGACCTTACTCAATTTTGTTCTACTCACAATATTACCCGCCTGGGCAGAGTAAGGCATTAACCAGGTGCCCTTTTTGATAATTACTCAAGAGCACAGCCCGCGGCTGTGGGCATTTGCAATCGTTCTTCCCCCTTCAAGGAATTGTTGTTTGTTTCTAAGAAAATATTTACTACTACATCTTCTCCACTTCTACCAACACCATGGAGAATGTCAACATAGTCTCCTTTACAGACGGCTATTTTAAAAAACTGTTGGGGACAACGTCCACGCTTAACAACCCAGATGGCATCCTCACATTAGGCCTTGCAAAAGATGAACTAGAAAACGTCAATCAAAAGAAGAAAAAATTAATCCGGACAGAAATGCACGGCAAGTTTATGCTGGAATACCTTAAAGCAGGCATAATACCAGATGGGCTACAAGTAAGAAATATCCCCCGGGCCTTCAGCGACAATCCCAAATTCACAAAAACCTTCAGCGGCATTAGCAACAAATGCAGCCGTGACTGGCTCATCCTAGTCATTGACACAGCCGACAAAGAATGCAAGAAGCAAGGAGCAGAACTCATGGAAATGGAGAAAAAATTCCAACAAGACGCTACCATTCAAGATGCCAAAGTAAAACTTCAGAAACGAAGCAGAAATCGACAAGTTCAAAGCAATCACCATTGAGAGAAAGGCACAAAAATTTTAAAAGGACTTGCAAAATTATGCTGAAGAGAAAACTTACCTGTATCTCCGAGAGAACTACTATACTGAAATCCAACAACAAAGCAACTACAACAGAAGAAATCGAGGCGTCAACTTCTCAGGACCTCATCAAGCAGAAGTTCCAACGGGGGCCAAGGAAACCAACAGCACCAACAAAAACATTTTTTCCCCGGCATGCACGAGATCGTCCGAAGAGGAGACCAACACCACAGGGGCAACAAATGCGCACCTGCCAATGGTACCAAAACCAAGGACAGCAGAGAGGATACCAATCTTCAACCTATCCAACCACATGATGACATCGGCAGAACAAAACCTGTTGGAAAAAGGTCTGTCTTTTGTTCCAGCAGCCAAGGCACAAGCTTTCAGCACTGAAGTTGAATTGAAACGTTTCTTCCGCAATATTCACCGCAAATACTTCTTAGAGTTCTATTTACCCGAACATTTTTTCTGCGGGACCAACACTCCGAACGAGGAGAATGACAACACCACAGAGTGAAATCCACATTTATGCCACCTGCACACACCATTCCCTGTGAATTCGACACCTACGAGAAAATGGTTACCAGTGCCATCCAAAAGGGGCTTACAAAAAGAAATGTTTATCCTGACAATCTTACTACAGAAGAAAGGAAAGCCCTCGCCTCACTGAAAACCAACCACAACATCACCATCAAACCTGCCAACAAGGGAGGCGGGATCGTGATTTCCAACACCATGGATTACGCCAATGAATGTCTACGCTTGCTCAATGACAATGAGGCCTACTTGCCTCTACGAAGAGACCCCACAAAAGAATTACAGGAGGAAATTCTGAGCTTGACCAACCACGCTCAACAAGAATCTTGGATCTGTGATGATGGACATCGTTTTTTTAACAAAAGACATCCACGCATCCCAGCTTTCTACATACTTCCTAAAATACACAAGAATGCTAAAAATCCGCTAGGTAGACCCATCGTCTCGGCATGTGACTCGATCTTCGAACCTCTGTCAGTATACACCGATTTTTTCCTCATACCTTTTGTCAACAAAATGGCCTCCTACTTGAAAGACAGCACCGACACCATTGTGATGCTTGATGCCATCACCATGCAACAGGAATATATCCTAGCCACCCTAGATGTTGAAGCACTGTACACATCCATACCACAGCAAGAAGGCCTGGAAGTACTGAAACTTTTCGTGGATACCAGAACAGATACCACAACCGTGCCCACAGACTTTATATTGGAATTTGTAAGATTGGCGATGATCGAAAATTTACTTTTCTTCAGGGACCAGCTGTACAAACAAATCAAAGGCGTCAACATGGGCGTTACATTTGCACCGGACATAGCGAACCTCTACATGGCCCACTACGAAACTGAACACATCACGTCAGCCACCAATCCCTACAAAGAAAAAATCATCCTATGGAAAAGATACATCGACAATCAATGATTGATACCACAAATATTCAGCATTTGTACCCTACAAACTGGTTACTTAACCTCGAAAATGTACACTGGCTGATGTATCTTTTGCTCCAGATTATGTGTTGTGAAAACACCTGCTGCAATTTAATTAAAACCCCATTGCAGCCTACAGAATTGTCTTGTCAAATATTTGTCACAACTATTGATATTAGTTTACTACCACCACTGAAAGGTGGTTTTCATTTAGGAGTGTGGTCATCCGGCTTTCAGCAGCAAGACTCTCATGACCTTACTCAATTTTGTTCTACTTACAATATTACCTGCCTTGGCAGAGTAAGGCATTAACCAGGTGCCCTTTTTGATAATTTGTCACCATACATACATGCGCCTTCGTTTCAGCTTTCCCTGTTTCCATTTTGTGACCCTTTTTATACGTGAGTCGAGACAAATAGTGTTCAGGATTATTTTTCTTAAATTGGGACTTATGTGGTGTGCGATCCCAGAAAATCAGTACCAGTCAGTAATCCAATTGATTGATATGATATGATATGATAATTTATATGTATCGTGCTCGTACACAAGTGTTTCATTCGTACATTTTACATAGATGTGTTTTTCATGCATTGATTTCATACATTTCTGTGTTTTTCATGTATTAATTCCATACATTTCCATTATGCACTTAGCATTCCATTGTGCACATTTGTCATATGCTTATTGTGCTATTGTGAACTCCCTTATCATATGCTTATTATGCTGTTGTGATCTCCCAACACGTGTTTCCCCACAGCACTGGCCGTGGTTCCTCAGGAGAGATTCTAAATGAAAAGGTAAAAGAAGAGAAATTCAAATCTAAGATTGTTTTGGCAGGATTGAAATGAAAGTGAAAGGAAACAAAATATAGATGTTGAAGATAGAGAACTAGTATATTTCTTTCATGTTATAAAAGTTAGATTCACTCACCCTTTACTTCAATTATTTTCATAATAGTAGTTTGTATTTTTCATCACAGCCTCTTTTAGATCACATTAGAGACTGGTTGTCATGAATCTGCAAGAGTCCAAGAGGACTCGTTAGTTGCCAGACCCCTGACAAGTTTACAAACCCTTATCCTATTTGCTATTTCCCCTAATGGGATGGGGACTTTGAGATTTGTGGCATAGCCCTGGTACAATGGCCGTCAAAATATTTGTTTTTAACTATTTCCCCTAGTGAGATGGGGATTTTAAGCTTTGTGGCTTAGCCCTGGAGTAGAGGGCAGTCAAACTAGAAATTACAATTCTTGCCCATAAGCTTATTTCCAAAAGAAACAATTTTACCTTTTTAAGCTGCTCTCTGCATCAAGATTCGATTGCCTTGTGTTCCCGCCAGGATCCGCGATGGATCTCAGTGTTTGTTACTTCCGCTTTTATAGTCCGCTTTTTTCCGTGATGATGTCATCACGCTCATGTGCCGCGATGACGTCACACATTGGGATGCAGCCATTTTGGAGTGGCTGGCTCGCCACTCAATACAAATTTGTTTATTTTGGTCTTTGTCAAAAACAAAGTGTTTTGTTTTTCTTTTTTAAGGATGTTGTTGTCTATAGGCTGAATTATTTTGAAGAGATGAAATCTGATATATCTGTCTCAAAATTTAAAAACTACATTATTTAGGATAGATAGAAAAAAAGAGATGGAGAAGAAAAAAGAGTTTTTTAATATAGAGAAAAGGGTAAAAGAAAATGATGATGCACAAAAAAATCATATTAAATATATGCATGATCTTGAATTACAATCAATTTCTAACAAAACAATTATAGTATCATAAAGTTTTTAGAGATTGAACCAATTATACATATATTGCCCCTATCTGTTATACGGTTTATAGTCATAATGTCGAAAAAAAATGTCGACAAACAAAAATGTCGAAAAAAAAATGTAGAAAACAATAATGTCGACATCCTATACATATAATGTAAAAAGTCATTTTTTAGAAAAAAAAAGTCGACAAAAAATGTCAATTAGAACTATCAACACCTCACCCAACACCCCACTGCCACCCCCCACACCTCCCCCCACCACCCTCTCACCCCTCATACTCAACACATTCTAATTATATATTTATTTATTTATTTATTTATTTATTTATTTCAATAAATAAATAAACAATAAGAGTATCATTTACTATGGGGGGCGGTCCCCCCCAAACCCCCCTCACCCAACACCCCCCTGCCACCCCCCCACCACCCTCTCACCCCTCATTCTCAACACATAGTAATTATACATTTATTTATTTATTTATTCAATAATTAAATAAATAAAAAGAGTATCATTTACTATAGGGGTGTCCCCCCAACCCCCCTCACCCAACACCCCCTGCCACCCCCCACACCACCCTCTCACCCCTCATACACAACACATTTTAGTTATATATATATTTATTTATTTATACAATAAATAGAAAATTTCGAAAAAATATTGAAAAAATGTCGACATTATTGTTTGTCGACATTATTTTTTTCGACATTTATTTTTCGAAATTTTGACTGTCGACATTTTTACTGTCGAAATTATGACTGACCACCCTGTTATACACATCTAAAAAATGCTTACATTTCCCTAATGACATATTCTAAAGCCAATAGGCCATCTCGTGTTCTGTGTTTAAGCTTTTATGGCATGTGTCAAAAGTACACATCCACTTTGCCTCTCTTCTACGTAGTAGGAGCTTTCTGTCACCACCTCTTTCAGGTTGATACATTTTCTCTAAACCCAAAAATGTGATGTCCTTGATGCTTGATTGGTTGTGTTCTTGTTTGAGATGAGTGGCCATAGGATATCTTGCATCTCCATTTTTTATTGCTCTTAAGTGTTCCATGATGGATTTTTTAGTTCTCTTATTGTGCTGCCTATGTATTTTTTGTCACAAACACATATAATAGCGTAAATAACATATTTACTCTTGCAATTGATGAATTGCACAATTTTCTGTGTTTTTCCAGTTGGCATACTTATGTGTTTCGTTCCATGTAACATTTGAATTCAAATTGTACAATTACCACATATGTAGGAGCTTGTCGGTGCCGGCACTTTCAGGAATTCACTAAGATTACTTGTGCTTGGGTTCTTGAGGTGGCTTGGACTCAATCTCTGTTTCAATGTAGGTACTTTCCAAAAAATCATTGTTGGCTGCTCTTCTAAATATTTGTTTAATGTTGCATCTGTTTGTAAAATATTCCAATGTTTATTTAGTACTCCCTTCACAATAAATGCTTCACTACTGTATGTAGTGATAAAGTGTGTTTTTGTATATTTCTTTGGAGTTTTCTGCATGTTAGTTAGTAAACTGGGCCTAGAAATGTTTTCAGCTTTCCTTATAGCTTGGTCTAAGGAATTCTCGTGGTAGCCTCTCTGCACAAATATTTCTTTCAGATCCATTATGTGTGTTTGGTTTTTTTTTTTCTTCCATGCTGCATTCATGTTTCACTCTAAGTATTTCTCCATATGGGATATTTTTAACGGTATGTTTAACATGGTTTCTTTGTGCATGTAGTTTGTTATTAACTGCCTTTGGTTTGATGTAAAGATCTGTTAGTATTCTTTCCCCATCTGGATATAGTTGTAGATTCAAGAATTCAATTGTCCTTGAGCTAACTTTTTCTGTGAATTTTATGTTGTAGTTGTTATTGTTGAGATGAGTTATGTATTCTTCGAGTTCAGTCTTGTTTCCATTCCATATCATGAGTACATCATCGATGTACCGCCCCCAATGCACAACTTTTTTGTCTATAAATCCTTGATTTTGCCATGCATGGTTTAGCTCGAAGTGCCCCATAAATAGGTTTGCATATGTGGGTGCAAATTTGGCACCCATGGCCATTCCTTGCTCTTGTTTGTAAATTGTTTTGTTAAACAAAAAGATGTTATTGGATTGGTTAGAACAAGGTGAAGCATCTCTAAGATCATATTGTTCTGCTGTAGGAATGAAATAGATCTTGTTTTTGGAAAAAAGTCAACAGTTTCGAGTCCCTTTGTGTGCTAAATGCTGGTGTACAATGACACCACATCAAGGGTAACAAGTAGAAAATCTGTCTCCCACGGAATGAATTCCATCTGTTGAATAACATGAACATGTTTGGTGTCTCTCAGATAGGACGCTCGTCCTGTCGTAAGTGGTTGTAGATGTAAGTCGATATACTGGGAAATCCTCTCTGTGAGAGATCCTAGCCCATTAATAATGGGCCTACATGGTGGAAAAGTCTTGTAATTTTTATGTATCTTTGGAAGGTAATAAATAATTGCCATCCCTGGTTTTGCTATGTCCATATAGTCTGATTGTTCTTGTAACGCTCACCTGATTCTCGCAGAGGCGCCGGTCTTGACTGGGCGACTACCGTATCTTCAAAGGTGATGTGCAGCACCCGGTTGGCTCTTTGGGCTGGACCTCTGTGCCCTGTATGCCTGACGTGCAGAGTAAGATGTCTGCAGATAGAAAATACGGGGTTAATGAACTGGGGTTATTGGGGTGTCCCTATCTCTTTCCCCTTCTCCTCTCCTGTAGACCCCCACAGGTTAACGCTCTCACCTTAGGTAAGTGAATGCCGAGCTCTCCATCTGCCTCTGGGCAGGGTGCTGTAACCAGTTTCTTCACTGGATAGGTAGCGCAGGCCTCTTGACTTCAGAGGACTGCTGTCCGTCGTTTACTGCACGAACGGTAAGTTTCGAGTAACTCAAATGTCTTTAAAGTCTTTAATAATGATGTCTCTTGTTTTGCAGGGTTCCGGCGATGGCGGATGACGGGCTGAAGTGAGTTGAAGATGGAGCCCGTGTGATGGATAGAAGCGCCTGGAAGCACGTAAGTAAGCGCTTGTTGCCAGCTTCACGATGCGCTCTAACTGTCTTTTTATTTTGCAGGTACAAGTTCGGAGCGGCTGCAGGGTGCCGGGATACCCACTGGGTTAGATGTGGAAAGGAGTAATGGCACGTGAGTATTAAAGTTCCCCAATGTCTTTAAACGCACCTTGTTTTGTCTTTCAGATGCGGGATGCAGCGCCGACGGCCTCCGGAGCGTGCGAAGAGTTGGTAAGCTTTTGTCTTTCAGATGCCGGAATGCAGTGTGAAGACCTCCGGAGCGCACGAAGATTAGGTAAGCCTTTGCCTTTCAGATGCCGGAATGCTAACCTGTTCTTTCTTGTCTTTATAGGTGTTGCTGAAGACTGGATTCAGGATGGTAAGCCTTTTTCCTTATGCCCAGGACCGGATGCAGAAGACACGATGAGCGTTCTGCTGCAGAGGGTGCAGAATAACGCAAAGCAAGATTCATCCACCGGGTGTGGTTTAAATAGCCTCCTGTAGTGCTTAGGTGTCTCCTTCCACAGCCACGCCTAAGTAAGAAAAGAGTTCCTGGTAAGAAAAGAGTTCCTGCCTTCCAGAAGAGTTCCAGTGTTCTGAATCTAGGGAGTGGCTCCAGCCCCACCCAACAGGAAAAGTAGTTCCAAACAGAAGAGGATCAGAGGCTCAACTGGCAGGCAAGTAAGCAGCATGGTCTGCTGCAGGTAAGTCCACCCAAGCATTATGAGCCCGGCGCTTCCAGCGCTGGGACTGGGCATATTTATGAGCCTGGTGCCACTGGCGCCAGGACTGGGTCCAAAAGGTCCCAATTGGGACTGGTTGGCACTCGGAACCTGGGTTATGGATCTGCTTCCAAGGGAGTTGGGAAAACCCTGACCTTTTGGAAGCAGAGATCATGACAGTACCCCCCTCAAGGCCCCTCCCAAACCGGGCTTCTCCGGGGGTTTTGGCTTGTCAGGAAATGTTCGGTGAAATCTTTTGATTAGGCGAGGAGCGTGGACATATTCAGCAGGTTCCCAGGATCTCTCTTGGGGGCCGTAGCCTTTCCAGTCAATTAGGTAGAATAGTTTAGATTTGGAGATCTTGGAGTCCAGAATGCTTTTGACTTCAAACTCGAGTTCTCCATCAACTAGGATAGGTTTTGGAGATTTGGTTAGTCGGGTTTGAGGTTGCACGGGTTTTAATAGAGAGACGTGGAAGACCGGATGTATCTTCATGTGCGGGGGCAAGTCCAACTTGACCGCTACTGGGTTTACTATGGTAGTGATGGAATAGGGACCAAGGTATCTTGGGTTGAATGTGCGTGGCCCTTTTAGAGATAGATATTTGGTGGATAACCAGACTTGATCCCCTACTTGATAGTGAGGGGCTTCCTTCCGATGTTGATCTGCTCCTTTCTTGTATTGTTCTTTAGCCCTTTGAAGGTGAGAAACAGCTTCCTTAAAGGCTTGGGTGATTGTAGAATGCAGGTAGTCTACTGCTGGTGTTTCAAGATCTTGGAGGGGATCCAACTCCGAGGTTCGAGGGTGACTGCCGTACAAAAGAAAAAACGGGGTTTTCCCAGTTCCCGAATGGACAGAGTTATTGTAGGCATACTCGGCTATCCAAAGGATATCTTTCCAAGTTTTTTCAGTTTGTTGCAGCATGCAGCGTAAATACTGTTCCAGAGTTTGATTGGTCCTCTCGGTTTGTCCGTCGGTCTGAGGGTGGTGACTGGTCGATAGTCTCACATCAATTTGAGCCGACCGACAGCAACTTCGCCAAAAATGAGAAATAAATTGACTACCTCGATCCGAAATTAGAACCGAAGGAAAACCG
This sequence comes from Ambystoma mexicanum, assembly GCF_040938575.1. Taxonomy (NCBI): domain Eukaryota; kingdom Metazoa; phylum Chordata; class Amphibia; order Caudata; family Ambystomatidae; genus Ambystoma; species Ambystoma mexicanum. The sequence continues at coordinate 208,482,886 of NC_090938.1, forward strand.
TGCAGTCGGACGATGTTTTCGAGAAATTCTCGGGCCAGAGTTGCTGCTGTTGGCAAGCCTTTGAGCGGAATGAAATGCGCCATCTTGGAGAATAAGTCCACGATTACTAGAATCGTATTGTATCCGGAGCATGGAGGTAGATCGGTGATGAAGTCCATAGAAAGCGTATGCCAAGGGCGAGGTGGGATGTCAATAGGGCGTAAGAGGCCTGCTGGTCTTTCCTTTTGACTCTTGTTTTGGGCGCATACTCCACAGGACATTATAAAGTCTCTGATATCTTTTTTCCAAGACGGCCACCAGAAGTAGCGCTTGATCTTTTCTGAGGTCTTGGCTATACCGGGATGACCTTCCATTAAAGAGTCGTGATAACAAGAGATTACTTTGTTCTGTAAATCTGTGCTGGGTAGGTATAATCGTTCTTGGAAATACAATAAGTTGTCCTTTACTGCAAAGTCCTTTCCCTGCAGATGCCAATTCTGTATGTCTGCTGGAGTTACAAGTTGCCTGGCTTTATCCTTAACTTCCTCTATGGATTCTGTGGCGATTACACCCAGAATTCTTTGTTCGGGAATGATTGGTACAGGTTTAGGGTTGATCAAGTGTTCTTCCACTCCCATCCGAGAAAGGGCATCGGCTTTACCGTTCTTTGTACCAGGTCGATAGGTAATTATGAAGTCAAACTCGGCAAAGAATAATGCCCAACGGAGTTGTCTAGAGGATTGGGCTTTTGCGGTTTTCAAATATTGCAGGTTTCGGTGATCCGTAATCACAGTAACGGTGTGTCGGGCCCCCAGCAGATAATGCCGCCAAGCCTTAAAGGCAGACTTGATAGCCAGAAGTTCCTTGTCAGTAATCGTGTAATTGACTTCAGGAGGCGAGAATTTGCGGGACCAAAATGCCACGGGATGCAACTGATTGGTTACCGGGTCCTTTTGTGATAGAACCCCCCCCATGGCAAGGCTTGAAGCATCAGTTTCCACGATGTAGGGGAGTTCGGGGCGAGGGTGTTTTAAGATTGGTGCAGAGATAAATTTAGTCTTCAAATCCTGGAAAGCTTGTTCCGCCTCGGTAGACCATTCAAAACGTTTGTTTTTCTTTAACAAGGCAGTGATGGGCTGGACTATTCGAGAGAACTCGGGGATAAACCTGCGGTAAAAGTTAGCGAAGCCTAACATGCTTTGCACACCTTTTACGGAGGATGGTGATGGCCATTTGAGAACTGCATCGACCTTCTTTGAATCCATACGCACTCCGCCAGGTGATAATATGAATCCCAAGAATTCAACTTCAGTCACGTTGAAAACACATTTTTCCAACTTAGCGAAAAGTTTGTGTTGACGCAATCTTTCGAGGACCATTTTCACGTGTTTCCGATGTTCAGATTCCGATGAAGAATAAACGAGAATGTCGTCGATGTAAACAACAACACACACATCTATGAGCTCTCTGAGGACATCGTTCATAAAATATTGAAAGGCGGCCGGGGCATTGCAAAGTCCGAAGGGCATGACCTGATATTCAAATAGCCCATACTTGGTGCGGAAGGCCGTCTTCCATTCATCGCCCTCTTTTACTCGTACCAAGTGGTAAGCTCCTCTAAGATCCAGCTTTGTATATATGCATGCTTTTCTGACTTGGTCCAGGAGTTCAGGGATCAAAGGTAACGGATATCTATTCTTAACGGTGATCTGGTTCAGGGAGCGATAATCGATACAAGTTCTAAGGTCTCCTTCCTTTTTTGGAACGAAGAACAAAGCTGAAGAGGCAGGGGACTTGGAAGGACGAATAAACCCATTTGCCAGGTATTGATCCAGGTATTGTCGAAGGTGAAGGTTCTCAGGCTCGGTGAGGGCATAAATTCTACTACAAGGAGGAGTAGATCCAGGTATCAGGTCTATCTGGCAGTCATAAAACCTATGAGGAGGTAGAGAGTTAGCCTGCTCCTTCCGGAAAACATCTTGGTATTCTAGGTATTCGGGAGGTAACTGGGGAGTCTCTGAAGAAATTGCTGCCAGTGCAACACCAGGTGGAGGGTGACAAGTAGAGACACATTCTGGAAACTGGACCGTTCTTGCTCGCCAATCGATCAGAGGATTGTGTTTCTCTAACCAAGGTATTCCTAGAATAATCTGGAACTGAGGGGCCTTGATCACATCGAACACGATCTTCTCATGGTGTCCATCTTGACTTACTAGCGTCACCTCTTGAGTGGTATGCGTTACTGCCCCGGAGGCTATCTCCGTACCATCCACCGTAGTAATGACGTCCTTTACAGCCTTGGGACAAAGAGTTAGATTCATCCTCAAAACCATTTCATGATCCACATAATTGCCGATGGCACCGCTGTCGACGTAAGCTTCAATTGCATGTAATCGATCCGGATTATCGGGGCCAATGAGGACCATAGGTATCACGAAAGGCGAGGTCACGGAACTGGTTTTCACGCTCGGCAAGAGGACCTCTATTCTTGTCGGGCGAGGTCGTTTCCCTGCTCAGAGTTTGTAACTGTGGTAACTGCAGCTCCTACTGCCTTCTTGGCAGGTTTCACCGGACAGTCTCGAAGAAAGTGCCCTGAGTTTCCGCAATATAGGCATAATTGCAACTGTTTTCTCCTTTCCCGCTCCCTTTGTGTTAGAGGACCTTTCAGACCCCCTATTTGCATGGGTTCCCCGGAGTCTACTCCTTTGGAAGGAGTTGGCGGTTTGGAAAATACTCGAGCATCAAACTTGGAACGATCGGCCTTCCTGTTCTGCAGTCTGTGATCTATTTGAACGACCAAGTCTATATAATCCGAACAGTCTTGTGGGGGATTCACTACTTGGGCTAAAACGTCTTTGAGCTCTCCACGTAGACCTCTATAAAACAGCGTAATCCTTTTGTCCTCAGGCCATTGAGTTTCCACTATTAGTCTATTGAAAGATGCAATATAAGCCAAAAGGTCTTGATTACCCTGTCGCAACGAAAGAAGCTCATTGTCCAAGGCCTGCCCATGTGCATGTCTTGCGAACAGTTTTTCCATACTAAGCTGAAAGGCTTGAAAATCATGGAGAACCGGATCATCTTGATTAACTAGAGGGATCGACCAGTCTGCCGCATTGCCACCCAGGTACGAAAGTACAAAAGCTACTTTAGCTTGATCAGTTGGATAGGCTGCTGGCCGGCATAAGAAGTGCAACCGGCACTGATTGATAAATATCGCAAACCTCTTTGGGTCACCAGAAAATCGTTCGGGCGGAGCCAGAGGTACATCCCCAGGTAGGTTGATCTGCACTGGATTCATAGAGGATGTTGAAGGAAGATTTGCCCCTGATGCGGGTAGCGGGGTCTGTCCGGCTTGTGACTGTAGCAATTGTCTAGCAAGATCATCTGTTCTCTCCTTGGAAATAATTAGTTCCCTTCTTAGAGCGTTCGTTTCCTGACGAGCTGCATGCACTTCTGCCCTTAGTTCCCCAAGTAACCGGGCTAGGTGGTCAGTATCCGAGGTTTCCATAGCGCCTGGGCGAGAGTTTTGCGGTAGGCTTTGCGTTCTGTAACGCTCACCTGATTCTCGCAGAGGCGCCGGTCTTGACTGGGCGACTACCGTATCTTCAAAGGTGATGTGCAGCACCCGGTTGGCTCTTTGGGCTGGACCTCTGTGCCCTGTATGCCTGATGTGCAGAGTAAGATGTCTGCAGATAGAAAATACGGGGTTAATGAACTGGGGTTCTTGGGGTGTCCCTATCTCTTTCCCCTTCTCCTCTCCTGTAGACCCCCACAGGTTAACGCTCTCACCTTAGGTAAGTGAATGCCGAGCTCTCCATCTGCCTCGGGGCAGGGTGCTGTAACCAGTTTCTTCACTGGATAGGTAGCGCAGGCCTCTTGACTTCAGAGGACTGCTGTCCGTCGTTTACTGCACGAACGGTAAGTTTCGAGTAACTCAAATGTCTTTAAAGTCTTTAATAATGATGTCTCTTGTTTTGCAGGGTTCCGGCGATGGCGGATGACGGGCTGAAGTGAGTTGAAGATGGAGCCCGTGTGATGGATAGAAGCGCCTGGAAGCACGTAAGTAAGCGCTTGTTGCCAGCTTCACGATGTGCTCTAACTGTCTTTTTATTTTGCAGGTACAAGTTCGGAGCGGCTGCAGGGTGCCGGGATACCCACTGGGTTAGATGTGGAAAGGAGTAATGGCACGTGAGTATTAAAGTTCCCCAATGTCTTTAAACGCACCTTGTTTTGTCTTTCAGATGCGGGATGCAGCGCCGACAGCCTCCGGAGCGTGCGAAGAGTTGGTAAGCTTTTGTCTTTCAGATGCCGGAATGCAGTGTGAAGACCTCCGGAGCGCACGAAGATTAGGTAAGCCTTTGCCTTTCAGATGCCGGAATGCTAACCTGTTCTTTCTTGTCTTTATAGGTGTTGCTGAAGACTGGATTCAGGATGGTAAGCCTTTTTCCTTAGGCCCAGGACCGGATGCAGAAGACACGATGAGCGTTCTGCTGCAGAGGGTGCAGAATAACGCAAAGCAAGATTCATCCACCGGGTGTGGTTTAAATAGCCTCCTGTAGTGCTTAGGTCCCTCCTTCCACAGCCACGCCTAAGTAAGAAAAGAGTTCCTGGTAAGAAAAGAGTTCCTGCCTTCCAGAAGAGTTCCAGTGTTCTGAATCTAGGGAGTGGCTCCAGCCCCACCCAACAGGAAAAGTAGTTCCAACCAGAAGAGGATCAGAGGCTCAACTGGCAGGCAAGTAATCAGCATGGTCTGCTGCAGGTAAGTCCACCCAAGCATTATGAGCCCGGCACTTCCAGCGCTGGGACTGGGCATATTTATGAGCCTGGTGCCACTGGCGCCAGGACTGGGTCCAAAAGGTCCCAATTGGGACTGGTTGGCACTCGGAACCTGGGTTATGGATCTGCTTCCAAGGGAGTTGGGAAAACCCTGACATTTTGGAAGCAGAGATCATGACAGTTCTTCTATCAGTAGGCCTATTTCCTCCCAATTCTTCACCATTTGGTGCCATTGTGTTTGTAGATGTTTAATCGGGTTAGTTTTCAATACAGCATAGCATTTGGTGTCACTAAGTTGTCTACTGCCTTTCGCAATATAGTCTGATCTTTGCATAAGTACTATGTTTCCTCCTTTGTCTTCTGATTTTATGACAATCTCTTGGTCAATAGCTTCTTTCTCTGCTCTTTTAAGGTTGTGTTTGATTTTAAGAGTTTTGTTCTTGAGATATTTTTCCCTTAATTCATCGCTCACTGCTTTGTGAAAAATATCTATGGTGTTATTTGCCATCAAAGTTGGAGTAAATTTAGATTTAGGTTTCAAATACGTTCATCTGCTTGAAATGGATCTATGTTTTGTTCCTCCATGACTTCTTTTAAAGAGAAATTTGCTTCAGTCTGATTCATTATGTTTACCGATCCTTGAGCTAGTTCCACAGTAAAGGCTGAAATATCTTTGATGTTATGCTCCTTTGTTTTCATGGTAGTTTCAGCAAAATGTTTCTTTAATTTTAGTTTCCTACAAAATGTGAACAAGTATACTTGTGTATGAAAGTAGTCTGCTCTGTTTGTTGGACTATAATTCAGTCCTCTATTTAATGCTGTTTCCAATATTTCATTTATATGATGTTTTTACAGGTTGAGGACTAGATTCACTGGTTCGCTTTGTTTTCTTTGTTTTTGGATCCTGTTTGCATGCCTCTTTTTCCTGAACCTTTGTTTGTTTGATCCTCCTCTCTTTCCCCTCTTGGTTTTGTGAAATTGGTTGAGATATTTCCACTGGAATTGAGGTTTGATGTTGTTTTTGAAGTTGTGGCTTGTTGAGTATATAATCGGGTTGACAGTTTGTGTCTGTGAAATTCTTCTAAAAAAGAATGATCTTGAGAATTGGTGGAGGTACTTGGTATAACACTTATTTCTTTTTCTGATTCACTATTTGTTTCTGTATCTGATGATTGCGTCAGTGTACTTGCATTAGTTGCTGCAGATGCTTTAGTTTTGGATTTTGAATGACCTTTAATGTCATATTTTCGTTGATACATGTACACTCTTCCAATTTTATAGTCTATTTCATCCCTGATGAAAGTTTTTTGTTTCAGGATTATCACAGCCAGGTTTGTATGTTAATATGATATCATATTCCTGCAGTTACAGGAGACACCTTCCTACTCTTTCCAGCAGGAACAGAGCCCCTCCTGACATAATAGGTGCTAATAACTTGAGGTCAGTGATAACTGGAACTGGCTTTCCAAATAAGTATACGTGAAACTGGCTGCACATCATTAGTGCTTTGAGCTCTATCTGGGAATAACAAGCTTCTTATCTCCGATAGGGCACTGTTGGCCTAAGCTCTCTTTCCAATCTCTCTACAGCAATCCCTCTGTGTGAGTACTGCAAGCCACTCCAAATGGACTTGCATCTACCAGGAGTTCCAAAGGCTTGCTAGGGTCCAGGAATGCTATGATTGCAAGGGAAGATAAGATCCTCTTCATTTGAGTGAATGCATTTTCTTCCAGGGGAGTCCAATTCCACATGGAATCTTTTTTGTGAACCTTCTGAGGGGTTCCCAGAGTATTGGTAGGCTTTTCATTAACCTGCCGCAGTAGGTCACAATCCCCAAAAAACATCTGACTTCCTCCAATCTCGGAATGAGGCCCAATGTCTCTTACCACCGAGCCAAGCGAGTGCATTAAGATACCCCTTAGGCGGCGCTCCTCACGAACCCCTGATGCATCAATATATATTTGCAATTCTGTGAACCATCTAGCCCATCTGGGTACCAAGCTACTGGTGTCGGAGATGTCAAATTGGGCATGGCCTGCAGCTGTAATGACTCAGTGCCTTTCTCTTCCCTATGGTCAGGGTGGCGAGGTGTGGAGCTGGTTTGGGGACTCTGCAGACTGCTGTCTGCTTCATTGCTTGACATGTTGGCAGGTGCGATGATCACATGTGCTCACCGTAGGATTTTGCTGTATGGCGCCCTCAGTGCTCACTGGTGCTGTAGGTAGATCAGCCTGGTAATTAGTTTCGGAGCATTGTGGCAGGATGGCAATAAGGCAGATGTCAGTAAGTGTTCATGCGGTTTGCAATGTTCACTCTTAATAATGCTGGTTGCACTCATGAAACAAACGTAGTGTCTTGAAAATGTTTCCTCCGTGGTGATGCAAATGAAGCACTTGCAGGCGGAGCTGCTTGGGAGCATTATCTCTGTGACGGTATAGTTAAGACGTGTGAAGGTAGGGCGGCCTTGTAATAGCCAGTGCATTGCACGGTACACATATGTTGGTGCGGCGTGATAGGCGATCTGCTTTGTAGCGAATAGCACGTGCTGTCCACATGTTGCGCCTCACAGCAGTATGCGGTCTGTGTTATCCGCTGCATCGGCGCAATATAGTGGTTGGAATACGGCTTGCTCACCATCAGTGGCTCGTGGAGCGCTTGGCTGCGTGTTGTTCTGGGCCGTGGGTCGGTCCAGGTGCCAGCCGCGTGGGCATACTGTCTGGAGCTTCGGATGATTCTGTTTCAGCGGCATGCAGCGTTCAAAACATGGTTTACTGTCAGACTAGCCTCATCGCCATTGTTGAGTACACACATGCATTTTTAATAAAGCAATAAGGCAGTGAAATCAAATGAGACGCGGAGACAGGAATGTTAGCTGGTAACACTTTACTAATCAGGCGTGAACTGAACTCCGGGCGGAAGTCCCGCCCACATCACAATACATGGGTCGCAGCCCACTCAAGCATGACAACAGAAAGGAGATGCAGCTCCTCATAATAATAATAATAGAAATGGGACATTAAACCCCCCCAATGCAAACAATCCCCACCTCGCCCTCCCAAACCCACCTACCTTCTTTTTGGTCCATTTCGGGAGCAGACGCACTGGCAACACTTCTGCCCACAGTGCATCCGCTCCCGATCCGCGACAGGTCGTCATGGAAAGGTAGAAGAGACAACACTCCTTTCGAGGTGGCGATTTTCTTTGTTTACGTTTTTCCTTTTTTTTGAATGGCTGCCATGGAAAGGGAGAATGGACTACTTATAGTCCCTTCTCCCTTTCCATGGTGGCAATTTAATTTGTTTCGCTTTTTCCATTAATTTTTTACTTTTTTAAAACTGTTTTTTCTGTTCCAAAACGCCAGAGCGTTTCGGAACAGAAAAACAAGGCTCTTAGTACCCTGGCCTTGTGGGCAGTGATACTAATAGCAAAAAGCCCCTCGACACGGGGGCATTACCGAGTCAGGTAAAGCCCCGGGGCCTTCATAGTATGGGCCCTGGGCTTTGCCTGACTCGGTAATGCCCCCGCGTCTCAGTGCTTATTGCTTAAATAAAACTTATAAAGTGCTCAGCTGCTTTCTGAAGCTTAGTCTGACCTCACTACATACCATAATAATATAAGACATAGCACATCCACTCCGATTATCTCCATACTTTAAAAAACAGCGATGCTTTGTCTACCATTAGACTTGACAAACATTTGAACACAATACATTTTGACATCCAAATGTAAACTTCATGCCCTGATCGTGAAGGTTTACACAAACGTCCCCCAAATTAGAAATGTGCTGCTCTGCCCTTCAATGAGAAACACCATGCAACTCGTCCGACCCAGTGGCATGATTTATGTACAGCTATGCCCTATATCCTCACACGGATTGCATCACACACAAACGACACGTAATGCTCCTTGTTTCTATGTAGAACAGCTCAGGTTTTCTGGCACTAATGTGTTTTCTGAAGCTTATGGAGTGCATCAAACTATCCAAAAAAATGGGATGTCCTCCAGGATAATGTTAACACCTATCTTTAATAGGTATACATAATGTGGTGCATGCCAGTCAGCAGGGAGGGGCTTTGTTTCACCTACACCATGTTTTCATCTTTAGGTAAGAACACTTGTTTAAATGATACTGTAGCTCAACACAGAAGCGTGTTTATTTGAAAGGTGCTACCAAGCATGCAAAGTGGCTAACCACTCTTCTAACCTCTTGCTGAACCTGGCCTTTAATGCTATATAACTATGGCAGTAACAAGCCATAGGAGCGAGGGTTCAGTTCCCCTTACCGGAGAGCCACTCTTGAGAACACAGGGAAATGGTCCTCCGTCATATCCTCTGCTGAATGTTTGCATCTACCTACCACTGTTATCACGGCTAAGTCCAGCAATACATGTGGCCCCTCATCTTTCCCGTTTGCACATCATCCCACTGCAACATAAGCTTTTCTGGGTTCGTTCAGTTGTAAGAGCATGTTTTCTTCTCTTTAGACAATCAGAAAGTGTTGAACCAAGGCGATCCTTTACACATTATAGGTCTGCATTCCATGGTTATCCTTTGTTTTTCCCACATCTTTCAGCTCTCTAGCGAATCATCAAGCTCGAAATAGAAGCTCAGGCTTCCTCTTTGTGATGTGCACACACTGGGCATTATATGGGGACATGGGCAAGCCCCTGTTGAGGCGGCCCTTTTTTCCCTCTGCTCAAGCTCTAAAATCTTTAGGAGCTCATTCGAGTGCAAAAGTGCAGGGGAAAAAGGCAGCGCACACGCGTGTACGGGTTACATGTCTTTCCAACAAAATCTTTCCATCGAAATTAAAATGCATCGAAACTTAGCCAACGAAAAAATGTGCATCGAATGCATTTTTTTATTTTTTTTGGGGGTCCCCGACCAGCCCCCTGTTTTTTACCCTTAAAAACCCACCCCAAACAAAATTAACCCTTTAACCCACACACACATATGCATTCGATGCAGATTTTTGCGTTGGATAAGTTTCGATGGGAAAAGTTTCACTGGAAACTTTTTCAATGGAAAGACTGCATACCGCATGTACGCCATCTTTTGCCCTGCAGATTTGCACTCTGCCATGCAAATGACAAACATGTGACTGCAGGGATAAGGCAATGCCACAGTGCAAATGTCCAATTCAGATTCAGAGCTCCTTAGAGCCCTTTCTATCAGGCTCTCTTGTGTGCATGGTGACGTTCGCCACTGTTGGGGCCCCTGGCCTTTGGCTATGGACCACGAAATGTGTTAAGGTCACCTACCACAACATAGAGCTTTCTGGTGCAGGCTTTTAACACATCATTGAAGCCATTTACTTTTAAACCCAAAGGGTTAGAGTCTCAAAGGTTTTGCACATAGTTAGATGCACCCATTCGGAGGCCCTTCTCGCCCACGTGCTGAATAGCACATAGCAGTGTTTTTACTGGGGTGGTTCTTTACAATTAAATGTGAATCCCAAATTCAAAATGGAATGCACTTTGAAATGCACAGTAATTAAGCACAGTTTCTCTGCATGGCAGTCATTATTGACACTGTCAAGCATTGCCTTTAAGTGGTACAGCAGAGGGATGATCACATGATGTCCCACTTGCATTTTTGGCTTTCATACAGGGCTAGAAATGCTTTATTTCGGCATTTCCTACACATCTTAAATACAATTTCCTTAAAGAGGATAGTGTAAAGGTTGAATTTGCACGGATGTATGATTTGTGGGCTGCAACAAGGCATCAAGAAGTGCTGGGGAGGGGGCGTTTCAAAGCAAATTATACAGAATAATTAAATAGGTCAATATGTTTGCAATGAAGCAACGAATGACTTCTCCGTTTTGTTTGACCGTGCACGTAGTCTTGCTTTCTCTGTGCAACCAAGGACCTGCAAGATAAGCAGCGCAGAGTTGAAGGAGAGAAAGGTGATTTAACTCTCAAGTGAATGGCATTTCCTTTAGATAAAAGCCTTGCGGTGCGCTCGGGTTTGCAGCACTACATGTAGAATGCTATGCACTCACATGCTGCCACCAAATGTAAAACTCAGCCTGTTAAATCAGAATAAACGTGATCAAATTCAAAATATAGGCCTTTAAAATGCCAGCTGGGTGGACAAAGTACAGGTTTCAAATATAAAAGTTGATATTACTCAAACGTGGGTCCGCCGGAGTTTTGTAATGTCGGCCTGCAACCAAAACATTACATTTTAAAGTTAGTATTGAAGTGAGTTGGAGCTTCTTGTTTGCTAGTCTGCAGCATGCCCTGGTTCGTATTCTCTCTGCTCTTCAACTGTTTACTCGCAAGTGGGTTGTGCCTTCCCTAAATCAGAGGCATTGCTAGGGTGCTGGGGGGCTGAGTGGGCTATAGCCCGAGGTCTTTTGGTTGTAGCCCCGGATAGAAGCTCAGGGGCTACAACCAAAAGGCTAGCTAGCCCTGTGTCCCGGCAGTCCCGACATTAGCGTAGCTCCAGATCTTTTCCAGAGCTAGCAACACCCCTGCTTCCCTTCAACACTGCAAGGCCTTCTGGACTCTGCAGTCTTAAAAAGAAAACAACTAAAAGGAGTTTCACTGACCGGTATGGCACTTAATACCAGTTACCATCACACATGGGTAGGGGAAGAGACTAGGGCCCTCCCAACAGCCTCATCCCGTCTCTGGGGCACGACTGCTCAGGCAAACTCCTTGGAAGGCCTCCTGCCCCAGGTTGAAAGGGGTCCCCGTGCCCCATATACAAAGTTTGATCCCTGACCTGTCACACACCTGCAACCTTAATCGTAAGTCCCCTTCTTCACCGGGGCATCTGGCTACCTGGGGGTAGTAGGAAAAAGAGTCTGATGTCTGATTTTTCCTCCTCTCTGTACCTAAGAGAACCTCTTCATGGAGTCTTCGCATGACTATCACTGGTATGGAGAGGTGATTCCCTAGTATTTGGATCTTCACAGTTGCCTGAAGGTATAAATCTGTGTTTCTGTGCTGTGAGGAACCTGAGGGCGTCCTCACTCCCCCCCCCCCGGATCCTCCTCTCAGATGGCCTGGGAAAGGCCATCGCTTTTCGATCCCAATCCTGGGGGTGGCTATGCGAGGGAGAATCACGTGGCTGGAAGGAACTTGGGAAGTGGGTAGAGGACGTCATTAGGTGAGACATGATATCCCCATTCCCATTTCAGAATGAACCCTCTATCCCTCAAGCCTTTGCAGGGTACTGTCAACCCTTTCTTCCCCCAAAATGTCCCCCAGAAACACTATCCTAACACTGGGACGAGGAAGAGACCAAATAGGAGGACACATCCTCATTTGGGTGGGATAAATACATATCTGCTTTATATTGTTGATGCAGACACATATCAGTCAAGTACCAAAGTGAGGAGGGAACAACAGAGAGTTATGCACACTTCCTTTAATTTCAACATTCCCAAACACCACTCTCGTACTGAGACGAAGAAGAGGGCTATGGAGGTATGCAAGTGGAACAACCAGGTACGTTCACTTAATGAGTTTCACCATGGCCAGGCAATTGAACTTTATGACCCACACCTGTGGTCATTTAACAAGCCCAATAGGTATAAGAATCCAGGCCACATAGAACATGAGGAGAAAGCAGCTTGGGAGAAAGCGGGCTGGAGCAAAGCAGGCTGGTGAGAAGCAGACTAGCAATAGAGGAGCACGAGACACAGGTGCCGGGAGCAATGTCAGGTAGGAGAGAGGGATGCCATGGCTGAGGCCAGTCCCGGGAGAGTCTGGAGGTCCTGCAAAACCTCCTTTTTGGGTGCGCACAGTAGGAACTGCGAGGTGCCGAAGCTCTCCATTCGCTGCAAGACTCCAGGAGAGCGAGCTGTGCTCTCAACATCCTCTGCTAGGGAAGAGCGGAGGCAATGGAAGCCAGAAAGCAAAGCAAGAACTGAACAGAAGCCGAAAGGAGCCGCACACAACCGGTAAGTGGAAACAGGGAAACACTCACACCGGGGCACACAGGGAACCTGAAGTATAACGCGTATTGAATGCTGAACGAACTGAAAGATGTAATACACACTTTTGAATGCTGAAACAAGTAATCTTGAAGACCAAACGAATTGAAAGACTTGGTGAGCACTTTTAAATATCATGCATAGCAAAAGCAAGGTATGAGTACTTGTGAATGGAATGAAAGCAAGGTGGTGTAAACAGCAGATACCACAGAATGGGCCTCATTACGACCCTGGCGGAAATCGTGGTGCAATATGCACCATGGAGCACGGCGGAAAGCTGCCGATACCGCCATGGGGGTTGGCGGATTTACCGCCCCATTCCGACCTTGGCGGGGCGGTAAATCCCCATTCCCCATTTTACCCTTCCCCATTTTTGCCCCATAGGGCATAATGGGAGTGGGGAAGGCGTTAATTACGCCACCGTAAAATACGGTGGCGTAATTAACAACAAGGTCCCGTAGCGCCATGGATTTCTCCGCCCGGAAAAACCAGGCGGAAAACGCTCCATGGCGCTACGGGAACTCGTAGTAGGGCGGAAGGGTCCGCCGCGAATACCGCTGGCGTAAACCCACTCCGCCAGGGTCGTAATGAGGCCCAATGAATTGTTTGAAACACAAATGTTGGCAAAGCCAAGTAAATACCAAGAAGGGTATGAGATGAGAAGCCAAGTATTGGCCAAAGCTAAGGAGTTCATGGAACTGCAGGTTAAGAGGAAACCTTTATGGACAAGAGCTACAAGAATACAAAAGTGTAACAAAGTGTATATTGGCCAACCAAGGCACAGTAAAGTGTTGGAAGAGTGGAAGAGTGTAACACTGATGAAAGAAACAAGCTTCACTGTCAAATGAAATGAGTGGACAATTGTTGATGAAAAGTAGACCCGAAGGGCTATCGGTTGCGTGACCTGTAATGGGTGGACCGTGTGGTCCGACAACTGCACCAAGACCGAGTCCACACCTTTATAACAAAAAAGCCAATGAAAGTATTTTTAAGAAGCTTGTGTTTTGCAATAGCCACTTCTGTGATTTTGAAGTCAAGAGACCGACTTACCTATGTGAACCAGTGAAACGTATTGATGACAGAAGAGCTGGGAAGTGTCCCAAGGAACTGTGTTGTTTTGAAAAGCTGGAAGATTTGAAGGGAACGGGAACCCCGATATATTGTGGACTGTTTTGAACTTTGGGAAGGTGAAGCTGATTGCAGGCAAAGAGCTGGAAGAAGCTCTGAACTTTCTTTTGAAAACTATTCATGTGATGCGGACACATTGTGTACAGTTAGAAGTGAGGGCAAGTATAGGTTTTGGACAAGTATAGGTTTTGGACACAGATAGACTGTTGATTTGGATTTGACACTGACTATTCTTAGTTTTCTTTAGGTAGGAAAATCCCACGTTAGCATAGGGCAAGTTAGACCCTACTCCATCCTGACATTTAATTTAATAAAGCTTTTGAAATCGAATTCTGAATCTGTTGTCTACTTCACGATGCCTTCGCAGTGCACACACATTATCTGGGACAGGTACCCTGGGTCAAGATCTTCAGCGGTTACCATATCGGCCCTAATGGAAATCCTCTTGCTTCCTGAATATAACATGGCTTTAGGTGGAATCCTATGAACCATTACAGGCATATTCGGCCTCATCACGAGTTTTGCGGTATACCTTCACTGCGGCAGAAATGCCATTACCGCTGCATTTAAGGGTCCATCAAATCACGGGTCTGGCAGCATTTACCTCCAGCAATGAGCTGGGGGTAAAGGCACCGGGAATTTGCCGATTTTTCAGCGCAATTACCGGGCGGTAATACCAATGACAGTAATCAAGGCAAAAATTCCCTATTGGGCCCAATGGGGAATGACTGTTCTGCCAAATCCATGATCCAGCGCTAATAGCGCCGGACCGGTTAGCGGGAATACCATCGGGATATCACACAACTCGTGATGAGGCCCATTGAGTTTCCGATTGGCCTCGTCTGTAGTATAGACTCTCTGGGGGGAACCCAGCCCTGTGTCTTCCTCTCGTAATATGTATGGGAGATATTCTAGAGTGGTTGGTTCCTCTTCCCATTCTGGGTTGATTTCATCGAGAAGTGTTGTTTGTAAGCTTGTTATCTCCATTGGATCTTCCTTGGGGTTTTCTGGGCTGAACTTGGCAATCTGTCCCTGTTTCCCCACGGTTTCTTAAGGGCTGGACTCCCTTCCCTTCCCTGAGTCACAGGTCACTCGTTTTACTAAGCCACATTACTGGTTCCCACAAGTACATATCTCTCGGGTTGCACATTAGCCATTTGTATTTCTTCTTTTAAGGAGGTTTGTCTAGCTGTGAAACTACTCTTTGCAGATAAATATTGATAAGTGCGGATATCCAAGTGCTAAATTATGCCACTATTTAATGGCATTGCAATTTGCCTGTTTCCAAAAATAATTTCATTTTTTTATTGTTTCTTGTCAATTTCACAATATTGTCGTACTTCCATCAAAGTATGTTTTCAAAGAGTTTTCAAAATACATCAGTTTTCATTTCATCTGAATATATAATTTATCATTAGCACTTTATCTATTTAGTCTTTAGCTTGTGATTAATTTGACATTTGTTGTGCTCATCAATATATTTTGCCTTGCATATTCTATGATCTTTAATTTCATCCTCAATATTTCTCGTAATCCATGATCTTTGTTTGCATTGTTAATACTCCTTGACGCGTGTTTCGCCACTGTATTGGCTCATCAAGAGGATATATGTATTTATTTAGGATCCACACTTTTTTGTGTGGGATATTATGTTATAAATGCCCCTGTTAAAAAGTAAAACAGGCAAATTGCATTATCATTAAATAGTGCCATAATTTAGCACTTGGATATCCACTCTTATCAATATTTGTATGCATATTTGGAACCAAGTGCAGCCTATTTGCAGTGGTTTTTCTAGCATCAATTAGCCACACAAATAGCCAATTCTGCTACAATAGTGCATTGGAAGAATGATATGCCTTCTTTATATCATTTTATACCTTTTGCAGATACAGGGCGCAAGGAATCCACAATATGTTCTAAGACCAACATCTCTTCGGCCTCTTCATATGTTTTGTTATTCAATAGGTCTCTCGCTCCAAGCAACATTTGGTGGAGTGTTTCTCCTTGTTATAACTGTAGATGTTGTATTTGGATCCTATAATGCACCTGATCATGCCGAGCCTCTTCATGGTACACTGCTTCAGCTTTTCGTATAGAGCTGTCCCATCAGGAATTAAGGTTTGAAAGGGCTGCTGAACTTCTAATGAAAGAAGGGGTGCAATATACCAGGCCCAGCAATCTCTGAGCCAGGGTGCAGTTTCTGACACTCATTCAAAATTCATGAAGAAGGCAGCTGGCCCTTCTCCATTATTTAACTTTTGTTGGATCGTGGGTGGCACAGTCGGTTGTCCCTGTCTCTCATTGATGGCTCCCCACAAGGGCATAAGGGTGGCTTGACGCTGATGGCTAATAGGCCTTTCACCAGGGCCCTTAGCAGGTCTTCAAGCAAACTCAAAGGGTTTTATAAGATGTTTTAATAGGGTTTTACTAAGTTGCATCCCCTCTCTCTCATCTTCCCCGGGTCTCTCCCCACCCCAGCCCAGACTTCCCTAAATCCCAAGGTGTTCACTAGAGACAGGTTACTGATACTATCTAAATGTTTATCTGGCTACTGTTGAGGGCCTAAAGGCAACTGCCTTATTTCTCTTACACCCTCCGGGGGCTTTCTACGTGGATCCCAACCTAGGGTCCCTCAATCAGAATTTTATCAAGAGGCGGTGCCTCCCAAACACCTAGGTCTCACTCAGTCTTTACCTCTCACACTCCTTTGTTCCTTCCCCTGATGTTCTTTCTTTCCTTTCCCTTCCTTCTATTCTCCCCCTACACTTCCTCCCATTCTCCTCTTTTTCTCCCTTTCTCTTTTTATCTGTGTCCCTCCGATGTACTTCCATCTATTGCTGCTGTTCCTTGCTCTACTATTGTCAACTACCCTCTGCACTCCCCCTTTGGAACTCTCTTCTCCCACTACGCTCTGCTAATCTCTTTTCACTAGTCTCTCCTCTAACTACTATCCACAACTCTATCCTCTCATTCTACACTCCACTCCACACCTCCTTCTCTCACAGTAACCCATTACATTCAGCTTCATATTCTCCCCTACTCTCATCTGTGGGGTTGGAATCATGGAAGCAGACACAGGCAACAGATTCAATGTATAACAAAAGCTTTTATTAATGAAAATGTCAGGCTGGAGTAAGGCCTAACTTGCCCTATGCTAAGGTGGGATTTACCTACCTAAAGAAACTAAGGAAAGTGTGTGTCAATATGTCCAACTGAAACGTCTGCCCGTGTCCAAAACATATACTTTCCCTCACAACTAAGACAAAACAACGTGTTGGGATGTCAACCATAAACTAAAGAGTGTTCCCAAAGTAAAAGTTCAGAGCTATTTCTAGTTTCAGCATATTCTTCATCTTCTTTTCCCCAAAGTCAATAAGTTCACCACAATGTTCAATATACCTTTGTTTGTGCTTTGTAGCAAATCAGTTCCAAACGTTTGTGAAGGTCAGGATGCTCTTCCCCAAGTTCAACACAGTTCGAGGGCAACACAATTCCAGGGTAATAAGTCTCAGGGTTCTGTTGCCCATGTTCAATATCAACACAAAAATATCTTAAAGCTTTGTCTTTTCACTGGATTTACACAATTCTTTATAACTCAGGGCTCCCTTAACCAAGTCTGATATGCATCAATGAATGTTTTCCTTCTTTCACCACAGCAAAACTCTCTTGTTGGCACATAGAGTTTCTCTGGTCTTGATACAGTTTTAGACCCCACGGTCCACCCATTACAGGTCAAGCAACCAGGTACCTAGCATTTTTTTGTCCACAGTTCTTTGTTTCACATATAGCAGTTCTCTGGTCTTGGCACAGTTTAAGACCACATGGTCCACCCATCACAGGTCATGCAACCAGGAACTTCCAGGTCTCCTTGCAAAGTTCAATACTCAGCCAAACAAGCAGTTTCTTACAGCTTCACAACTTTAACACATGAGTAGTTTCTCATTCTTAATTCTACTTTATTCAGAGTCGTTCATGTCACTTAACTTGCTTTTGCTTTCAATTCAATGTCATTGAATTATAGCTTATCTTACTTGATCTCATTAAATCAGTTCAGTTTTGCTTAAATGCTGCTTTTTATGACTCATTCAGTTTGTTAATCACCAGTTGAGTCTTCCTCGTCTCAGTGCCATAGTGGTGAGAGGAAATGGTATTCATTTCTCTATGTTGATTGTTCCTTATCTCAGTATCATAGTGGGGAAAGTGTGTGTTATCCATAACTCTCAGTTGGTTCTTCCAACGTCTCAGTACTATTAGACGCCCCAATTCCCATGATATTCCCCGTGCGGCCCGTAATCTTCTGTTCCCGGTCGGGAGTCCTTGTTGTAGATGGTCTCACAGCTGATCACTGCGAGACCATCTACAATGAGGACTCCCGACTGTGAACAGATAAGATTACGGAGCCCCGCACAGAGAATATCATGGGAATTGCTACGAGATGCTATTCGTATCACAATCAAGAACGAGAAACCCACCACTTTATATTTTTTGAACAATTACTATACAGTACACCCGTTTCCTTTGAAAACGGCACTCACCAACCGGAACCACGCAACCAACGTCATTGCCTTGAGAAAAACCTTAAGGTTTAAACACGTGCTGGCACCAGCAATACCATGAACATGTTGTTCTTACCAAATTCTACAGAAGCCATATTAAACTAAAATGTATGTCACAACGGTGACAGTCATTGTTTAAAGTAGAACACAACAAGGAATATAAATCAATAAGTATTGCAAAGCACTTACCAAGTGTGGAAATTGGAATTTATTCAATATTAAGTATCACTTCACCAGCGCCTAAGTATGACGTTGGATCTCAGTTACCAAAAAACAATTAACCATGATACTCATACTGCACTGGTCACCTGGCTACCCTCTGTTCTCGGGCCCAGGTCCCCTCCCCGCCAGTTGCACACCTGCACTGCCCCCCTGGCAACCCTTGCACTCTGGGGCTGTTTCTGTATCCCTACAGCCCCCTACCAGCACTTGACACCTGATGTCTGCACTTACCCATGCACCTGCCACCAGCTGGCCGCACTTCTTCTTTATTGTTCCTATTTATTGTTTCTATTTATTTACTGTTATCATATGTACTACACTTCCCCTCCCCCTCAGGCACCCCCTCCGCACCTGCCCTGCCCTTGCGCGATCACAATGACACCTGGCCTAGTAAGATTGTTGTCTCTGTCTTCCCTCTGTTCCCCTCCCTTGCCTCGTTGCGCCTTGAAACACTTGTGTACAGGCACGTTATAAATGCTTTATCATATCATATCAATGCTGGCCTGAGTTGTTCTTGTCTCATTTCAGAACTACCAGTACCAGCATGCCTAGCTGCCACCATAGACTGCAGAGAAATGTAGAAAGTAACCAGCGGTACAACTAAAGTCTCAGAAAAACCTGTGTTTCAAAGAGCTGCCGGCAGTACCAAGCCAACAATACTCACCACCACATATGAAGACAGCAGAGCCAATAGAATACCGAACTATCCATAGCCCAAAACGAAACTAGAATGTTGCATGAGAAAGAAGAACAAGGACTAATTAGACTTGCAAAGACTTACAGTGTGAACACCTATCACAGGGGTAAAACACAGACATAGATTGGTCCACTGAGATGGCAGATCAGTTAAGGGCAGTTAGGAGGACAGAAACAGAAAGGGAGGAGAATAAAAGGACAGTAAAGAGGAGGAGTTTGTGCCTTAGACTGTTCCAGATGATATGTTTGTTGTGTGTGTGTGTGTGAGAGAGAGAGAGAGAGAGAGAGAGAGAGAGACAGAGACAGAGACAGAGACAGAGAGGTACTAAACAGTGAGATTGAAGCTGTGAGTGAGTGTTAATGTTATGTGTGTGAGGGGCTAGATGTTTGAGTAATCAGGGTGATAGCAATGCGAGAGAAGGAGGAGGTGTAATGTGCACAGCACGTACCACACATCCGTTGTGGCGCGTCCCAGTGATCCTCTCCCCGCAGCGCTGCACGAGGCCACCTCAGTGAACCTGACGGCTTCCTTGGCAGATTGCTGATGGCATGAGGCGAAAGCGGCTCCTGTGTTGCTTGCAGTGCATGTTGGCGATCACATGACCCCTCGCTGATCACATGACAGGCAATGATGCACATCAGGAAGCCCAAAATCCCAGGCTATTTAAATAACCCAGGCATCCGTCCATTTTGGACCCAACATATAGAAATTGCTCATTCCCCTTTCCCCCAGAAATGTGTAGAATGAGTCTTGCTTAGTTTTGTCATAAAAAGGCAGCAGATTTATTTTCCACAATCTCGTAAAAAACCACACTGCACACATTAGTGGAAATCACTCAGAAGATGCGGCGACTGCTCCGTGTCCAAATAACCTGCTTCCCCCTTTCTTTCCCAAAGAGTCCAGAATAGGCCCAACTCTCCCAACCTCTTGCGTCCGAGCCTCTCCTGCAAATGCTCCTGGGCGGGAAGAGTGCTGTCTCCTTGGGGGAAGCTGAGCCCTTGTTGTTCCCCCCAGACGCCCCTGCCGCTTAGGCTCCCAAGGGGCACTGGGCTGAGAAGAGCGAAGACCCTTCCGGCTTTCTCCTGGCTAATCCGGAGTCTGTCTCTTGTGTTTGTTCGGCCAAACACCGCCACGCCACGGGTGGGTTACCGCCCACCATGGCTCCCTCCTTGCTCCTCTCTTACATTTCAAGGATTTTTGTGCAGATGTTCCAGTAAAACAATTCCATCCCCATCGGTGACAAATGCACCCCATCCTTGAGAAAGTATTCCGGGGATTTCAAATTGATCAGGCCGTGCCTGATCTGACCAAAGCCCCTGCCCCTGCAGAACTTTGCCATTGCACAATTTAGCTTCCGTCTGGATTTCTCCACAGCTGTGTGATTCTCCACGCCTCTCCATTCTGGCCTCGGAATTATCTCCGACCAGATGATTTCCATTTCTCCCATTTGTCCTGCCAGGTCCTGTAATGAGAACATAATTTCCTGCATCAATGCACCCCTCCCTAGGCTTGTCAGATCGTTGCCCCCTAAGTGGATAACCAGTACGTCTGGCTTCTGCTGTTTCTCCAGCAATCTGCGCACCTGCCCCTGCAGCTCAGCGCATTTCATTCCTGGCACCCCGTGCCACCCAATCCTGAACTCGCCGGCTGTCAATTCCTCCTGCTCCGCCGTCCAGCTTGCCCCTGCCCAAGACACAAAAGAGTGTCCTATTAGCCAGACTGATCTCCTCCTCCTTCGGGCTGGTGCTAGTGGGAGAGAAGGAGGCATGTCAACCTATATTTTTTTACCGGCCTGATATACCTCTGCAAAAAACCTGATTTCCATCTCCCAATCTGCTTGATTACTCCCTCACTCATGCCCATGACTGCGGCGGACATAGCTGCCCCAATCCGGAATGAGTGTGTCCCAAAAACTCCCTCTGTTTCCCCAATTCTCTCCAATGCCAATTCCATCACCCTTCTGAATTGGAAGCGCTCAGTGCTGATCCATCGTGGTGGATGAGCAGTGGCGCCCCCCCTACCGAGGGAGGTCTTAGCCTGAGGAAGTCTGACACTGCCCTGACTGGGCAGACTATGCTTCCCATGATGGGTTGCAGGGTAACTGTACACCCATTGCCTTCTTGATCCGTTTTTGATCTCTTTAACCACAACACAACCTGCTCACCTAAACAGTGTACATCATGCAACTGTAGAAACCCTGTACCCTTTGCCCCCTTATTCTCTGGTACCAGTTCACTCACCCTGAATGCCCCAAAGTATGGTAACGTAAAGGCTGCTTTGAACAATGCTACCTCAAAGCTTCCGTGGCAAACTTCCCCCAGGCATCCCCCTACCCTCTGCAGCTTGACTATGTCTATAGGCCTTCTAACGTCACTCTTCGGTATTCCTTGCTTGGGCCACCCTTTCATGGCTGTGAAAATATAGTGCTCCTTTGTAGGGTCACCTTTTCCTTCCAGTTTAGAATAATGGGCGATGGCGGCCAGGTGGTAAGCCATCCACGACCTGGTTTTTCCTTCCTGCCAGCCCCACCCACAAAGGTCCTCACCGGTAGCTCCTGCTGGCTTTCCCCCAATACCAACTGCCTTGTATCTCCTTGCCGAGCCTGGTGCTAGCACCGTCTGAATCAAGACACTCAGATTGCCCCAATCATGTCCCACCACCGTGTTTCGAACGGGGACATCACCTTATCTGTCCCCGAACAACTCCCTCAGAATTTTTCCCACTGTAAACGAGAGAGCATCAGCAACCATGTTTTGCACCCCTGGAATGTGTCTTGCTCGCACTTCGATATTGCATTCCAGCAAGCTTCTGTTGAGTTCCCTTAGCAATCGCAACACCCTTGTGTTGCTAGCAGAACCTTGGTTTATGATCTGAACTACTGCTAAGTTGTCTGACCAGAGCATGACTTTGCTATCCTTCAGTTGTTCCCCCCAAAGTTTAAATGCTACTACAATGGGGAAGAGCTCCAACAGTGTGATATCCCTGGTGACCCCTTGCTGATGCCGCTCCTCGGGCCACGCTACCCTGCACCATTTCGTGTCCAGAATTGCCCCAAACCCCAGGGCCCCAGAAGAATCTGTGAACAATTTGCACTTGTTATTGGCACTCCAGTCCCTTCTCCACATCAATACCCCATTGAAGTTGTCCAAGAATGTGTCCCACATGGCCAGGTCCTACCGCACCTCAACCCCCAGCCTGACATGCTGGCCTGCATGCTGTAAGGCCACAGTTTTCAGCTCGATACTCCTTGCAAATACTTTCCCCACCGGGATGACTTTTCCTGCAAAATTGAGGTTCCCCGCCAGCGCATGGAGTTCTTTCAGGGTTGGCTTGTTCTTAGGCATCACGGTAAAGCTCTTGATGGTCTCCTCCAGTCTACCCACCTTGTCCTGAGGAAACCTGCACTCCCCTTTTTCCGTGTCAATTTCAATTCCCAGACAGGTCAGACAAATCACTGGTCCTACTGTTTTTTGCCCGGCTAGCGGAACCCCCATCAACTTCATCAACCTTTGAAATGTACTCATGAAGGCCTCACACTCCTTGGACCCCTTCTTGCCGATAAACAGAGAATCATCCAGGTAATGAACCACCGCCCCTCCTGACACTCTTGCTTTACCGCAAACTCTAGAGAGGTGCTAAATGTCTCAAAATATGCACAGGAGATGGCACACCCCATCGGTAAACATTTATCATAATAGTACAGGTCCTGCACTTTGAACCCAAACAAATGTTGACTTTCTTCATGAATGGGCAACAACCAGAATGCAGACTCGATGTCTGCCTTCCCCATCAGGGCTCCCCTCCCGGCAGCCCTCACCACTTCCACTGCATCCTCAAAGGATGAATAATGCACTCTGCACAGCTCTTCACTGATCACATCATTAACTGACTCCCCTTCAGAAAAAGAGAGATAGTGGATAAGTCGATATTGCCCCTCCTCCTTCTTAGGGACCAGCCCCAGGGGGGATACTACCAGATTAGACATTGGTGGTTGATTGAATGGGCTCCCCACCCTGCCTAACTTCACCTCTTTGGTCACCTTTAGTGCCACAACCTCTGGCATCCCTAGTGCCGACCGTAGGTTGAGCGGCTCCGTGCCCTTTTTTACCTCTGCAATGGGATCTTGAACCCCCACCTGAAACCCTCCCACAATAATTTAGCATCCCCACGGTTGTGATAAGTATTCAACCACAGAGTCATTGCTTGCAAGTTGACCGGGGTTGGCAGCCCAATTTTAATCACATTATTACATCTCTGCTGTTGCGCTGACTTTGACATGCTGTTCTTAACTTCATTCCCTCTTGACCTTGTCCTTTGCTTTGGGGCTGCTCTTACGTTTCCCATCGCTGGTTGAGGAACTGCAGTCCCTGTTACCACCCCCTGTGGATGCTTAAAGTGGCATGATTTCCCGAAGGGGCAACCCCCTTCTGCGTTGACCCTCCAGCAATCAGCTTGCTCCCCCTGGTAGCTGGCTCTGTTGTTCCAGCAGAAGAAGGGGGGGAGAAACCCTCAGGGGAGAAGCCTCAGGTCTGGAGGGGCAGAGGAGGGTACACCCAGCATGGGAGGTCGTCCTTTCGCGGGTACTCACCCGCGAAAGGACGACCTCCCATGCTGGGTGTACCCTCCTCTGCCCCTCCAGACCTGAGGCTTCTCCCCTGAGGGTTTCTCCCCCCCTTCTTCTGCTGGTACTAATTTCTCCAAAAAGCCACCCACATCCATTTCATCCCAGGACAAAGCTGGCCATACCTGCATTTTCAACCGAAAACCCCGGTCATACTGTAACCATCCCTCGCCCCCATGCTTCAAATACAGGTCATGTATATACTGTTCATATGCCATCATAGATAATGCATCCTGTGGGTACTTTTCTATCATTATTGACGCATATACTTTGAATGCCTTTAGCCAGTAATGTATGGATGCTTCTGTCTGGGTTTCTCCCTATCCCTCTTCTCCTTCTCTTTTTCAGATAACTCCTTTATACCTTCTCCCAGAGGTTCCATCCCCACAAAATCCAAAATCTCAATGAATTCTTTTCTCCACACCCTCTCTTTGATGGCCATTGGTATGTGCCATGATAGGGAGTTTACCGATACCCTGACTGGAGCGAAACCCGGCATTGGCCTTCCATACCGTGTCATCATAGGTGCCCCTATCCCCTCTTGCCCGCTACTGGGGTTGGAGACAGTGGGTAACCCTGCCCCTGACACCCCTTGCCCCCATTAGTTGGGTGCTTGCACCCCCCCAGCTGTTGCCCGCCCGTCCTGCGGTGTAGCAATGACCCTGTGCACAGAATCCGCATTGGCTCCTGAATTGGCCTGGTGACCTTGGGAGAACTGTGTTGCATTAACCCCGCCTGTGGGGTTTGAGTTGGCCAATGCAGCGGCCTAGTGACCCTGGGCAAACTGTGTAACCCCGCCTGGCAATGCAGTGTTGAGGTAGGTACTTGCCCACTGGCCTGCTTCCCCTGGTACCCTGTCGCTGGGAGGGTTCCCTGTTTAGTAATCCCCTGTGCCCAGGCCTTCCTGCCCCAAAGTCAATCCCTTCAGCTGGACCACTGCCGCCCCGCTCGCCATTTGGTTACAAGCATTTACATTTCCACTCAACAATTGCCCATTGCCCCCATTCCCCCATGCTCGCATACATTGCATTATCATACCTTTCACAGCTTCCAAGGAGGTGGGCCCGTCTTCCTCGCAGCCACCGGTCTAGTTGCAGGCGTGCTGGATAACCCCCAGTTCCTTGGTGCCTCCACTGGTGCAGGTGCCGGTACGGCTACAACCTCCTGTGTCCTTCCCTTATTCTTTGCCCCAGTTGCCCTGGGTTTCCTGCCCTTCGCCGCTTGCTCCTCGCTCGCTTTGGCCTTTTGGGTCATGGTTGTTTCCCTTTTTCCAGCTGGTTCCTCCTCCTCCTCCACCTGTTCCACTTCTTCCACTTCTTCCTGCTCCTTTAGATCATCCAGGAACATTAGTGGGGAGACAGGACTCTGGCTTGTCCCTGCTTGCTCCTCCCTTGGTTGAGGCATCAGGGCCTCCATCCATTTGGGGCCGTGTTTGGCTGCTGCTGATCTGGCCATCGCCATGAATGCCTCCAAGTCCATGGCTCTGCTGTAGACTGTTTAACCTGGCCCTCGATTACTGTCTTCCTTGCTGTGCTTCCCTCCTTCAGCCTGTGCGGGTTATCGTGGCTGTCCTCGGTTTTATTGCTGGAAGTCTTTGAGCCTCAGTGCCCACTGAATGTGTGGGGGAGGAGGGGGTAAATTTCCTGCAGTGCGGGCCGCCATTATCCCCTATTGAAGCGGGCCCTGTGTGCTATTGCAGTTTTTAGGCGTTTCTAATCTGTTTATGCTGCCGTGCCCCTCTGCTGCCACTCAACGGCCTTTGTCCTGTTAACGCGCTCCTTATGGATCAGGGAGCGGTGAGCCGCCGAGCGTGGCGCCGGGGATGTTCCGGGCCGTTAGCAGCTTCCTTCCAATTTTTGAGCTTCCCCTCCAAAGGCCTCTGTCCTGCTACCAGTGTCTCTTTTGGTCCGGGAGCAGTGAGGCGGTGCATGGAGTGGCACGTAACACCGGGAAAGCGTTGTGCTGTCAGCCGCTTTCTTCCGGTTTCCGAGCGTTCCCCTTACTCCACACCCTGCACGCAGCCCGCCTCTTGCCTGCTCACCTGCTGCCCGCCCCTCTTCTGCCGGCATCGCCTCTCCTGGTTCCTTCGTTCGCTGCATGCCTCCGGGGCACCGGTCTGTTCCCTCACTGCGGTTGTTCCTGCCGATGGCACCTTCCACGTTCCTTGCCGCTCCTTCTGCGACTGCTGGCGTCCTCTTTGCGCTGCCGTGCTCTGCTCCCTCGACCGCCACTCCTGTCGTTGGAAGCACCTTTCCGCTGCCCAGGTCACTCGATCAGGATCCTCTGGTCCGCCTCGGTCACTTCTCCGCCTGGGTCTGGGGCCGCCTCCACTGGCCGCACCGCTTGCGACTGCTCTGCTTCCACTGTAGCTGCGCCGAAGATTCTCCCACCGACTAGTGCTCCTCCTTCCACGGGTCTTCCAAACGAAATCCTCTTCTGTGTATCAGGCGGGCGTCCTTCTGCCGAGGCTGGTTGCTGCCTGCTGTGAGGAGCCCGCCCGTTATAAAGGGGTGGCCCCACCCCTTCCCTTTTTTGCCCTTCGCTGGCTTTTCCCTCATTTGGCCGCGCTTTTGGCCGGTGCCTCCCCTTCTTCCCAGGAGGGGGAGGAAAGGAGGAGGACACTGCCCGGGTTATCGGGGGTGCCTCCTCCATTTTGCTTCGCTTGTTCGTCGTCACTTGGCATGCTTCCTGTTCCTTAGCGGTCTGCTTTTCAGCTGTTCTGCAAGTAATGTTTTCTGTTGGATTTAGCTTATCTTGACTCTTTGGATTCTGCGTTTGGCTTGCTTTGGACGTTTGAATTTGCCCCTGGATTGCCCATTTGGTCTTGGTAACACCCGGATTTTGTACATTTTGTATTTCTGGTGACTCTTGACTTTGGACTTCAGGCTCCTGGAACTGTTTTGGTACGTTCCTTTTGGTTTGACATCTTGGCCCAAGATTCCCCCCCACCCTTCCTGTCCCTAGCTATGCCCTTGGTTACTTTCCTGTCCCTAGCAGCACCCTCATTCCGCTAGGGGTTAGGGTCCTCCCCTCATTCCCTTCTTGACCTCCCTGCATCCCTACACCCAGCCTCCCTACACCCAGCCTCCCTTTACAACGGCCCAAGCAAACACTATTTGGGATAAGAGTAATGGATGTTGTGCTTTAAGGTTAGTGCTGATGACGTCTTCTTTTCTTACAGCTCTACCAACTACCTGACAGCACCTTCCTTCTCCATACCTTTTTTCCTATTGATGGACTAGGAATTCTAAAACCCCTGTTCTGGCTGATCTATGAGGAAGAAGGGGCAGATGTTCACCGGGGACACCTGGCATGACAGGAGTAGAGAGTAGTTGGCGAGAGAGGAGAAGAGTAGAGACCGAAGAGATGTGGAAAGAGTAGATAGAAGATTAGGGGAGAGAAGGGTGACAAGAGGGGAGCGAAGAAGGGGAGAGTGCATGCACATTGGAGGGACAGACGAGTGAGGAGAGAAAAGAAGAATAGACTGAGGTAGGGAGAAGAGCAAGAAAAGAGCACAGTAGAGAGTAGGTAGAAAGAACTTCAAGAAAAGGAGCGGGAGAGAGTGAGTGTAGACAGAGAAAGAAGCCGGGTACCTTTTAAGGTACAATATTGAAAAGAAAATCTTTCCATAATCTGACCTGGGGAATGTTAGGATAGGGAACCCCTGTAAGAACCCTGAAACTAGCAATATAGAGCCTTTGGGGCCTCATATTTGCTCGTTCTTAGACAGTAGGGGGACACCGATCGCTAGCTGATAATCTGTTGTTTATGGATGCCTGGCTAGGGAGGTGGAAGCCCACGAGGAGACAAGAGTCGGGCACCCACTAGTGAGTCTCAATCCGATACAAGTTTGAATATCATATATTGCGTTCAAAACAAACATTTTAACCATACTTTGTAAATCTGGGAGTTTGTGAAGCCTCCTTGACAAATGTCATGCAAGAGGGAATGATATTTACTTACCAATGGAATATCCCATGCTGCAGTGACACCTACTGAATTGGAGATGACAAAAAAGCTGTTCTTGCGTGTGCCGTGTGGGAGGCCATTGGTTTGCATAGAAAATGTAACTTATACTGTGTCAGGAACATCGGATATTTACAAGGATCCCCTTTATACCTCTGGTGGTGCTAAAAGGACCTGAACTGGAGAGAGGATTACTATGGTTGGTGAGGCTGTGGAGGGTCCCTGATACAGCTGGTTGTAATGGTGTTAATTTGACTGTGTTTGTACTTGCATTCACAGTGTAGCTGTCTCAACTCTAGTATATGCCAACTCTCCGTGCATTCCTTGACATAGCTTCAACATTTCCGCCAAGGCGAAGCGGTCACGTCCATGATGCTCAGGTGGTTTAATTTACTTGGACCAGTAATTGTAAAATGCTACCTTTTAGTTACTCTCACACCCTCATTGTAACCACGGGAGCCACATGAACAAGACAGTCTAACCTTGGTTGTACCGCAATGTCTAACCTGAAAATCAAGTCCACCTGTGGCCAGCCGATCGGGGTAAGAAGTGTAGGAAGAGGTTGTGGATATGACATGGGGAAGTTGGGATCATCTAACAGGGCATTAGGGAAAACTGTTGGATAGGTATGGTTTTTGTTCTAAGAAAGGCATAGGCATAATTGAAAGTCCCATGTAAGGACTAGTACACACATACATAAGCCCTCGGGCAAAGACGATATAGCAGCATAGAGCATATTATTCAATAACACAAGGAGGCTATAACTTTCCTCCGCTGAACACAAGGTTTCTGGATTTAAAAGTATCTTCTCCGGCAAACTGAGATAAAAATGGAATAGGCACTGGGCCCATTGCAAGGCCTCTGAGAGTTTAGGTAGTGCCCAATGACCTTTAGAACTATTTCTCAGAGTTATTTTTGGTGGCCTCAGACCAACCACAATCTAGAAGTAAATGAACAAATGGGAATTTATCAGTGAGAAGTGTTAGATTCACACGCCACGTCTTTGTTGAACATATTCTTAATTCCACAATATAATAATATCTTATCCTGTAGGAACATTACAATTCTCCTCCCCACTTTTGTGCACTTAACTGCTGCCTCTGAGCGTGCAGGCGAGCGCAGAGCTGTAGTCGGGTGGTCTCACAGAATGGGAGTGTATGTTTACCATTGCTACCACATTCCATGTTAATAGTTGGACCTGTTACAAAGAGATGTTCAACCTAACTGTGTTCACAAATTGCTATATAGGATCAGTTGGGAGAGATAATTTGGGATCTTATCTTAGAGGAGACCTGGGTATATATCTGGGAGGGGCAACACATCTTTCCATTTCACTTCTATCAAAGAATGTGCTTAAAGGATATGTTAATGCTGGTATGTGCCCCTCCAGCCTGTTTTAAGACTAGTCAGCCTGCGCATGATGGAATTTCCCTAAGTCCCAGCTGTGTTCTGCAAAAAAGCCCTGGCAAAAATCAAGAAAGAGGCCAAGATCCAATTACTCATGGACCCTTAAGTGTTGATTGACAAAATGAAGAGGGAATAAACACTGTGTCTAGCCACAACAACAAATTGCCCACACAACTACTCACTGTTGCACATTTGACCTCTTAAAAAGCACACATTGTTCAATCTTTGCAGGTTGGTCGGTGAAAACATGGGTTGTTTTGTCTATGGTAAAGATCATTGTCTTGGCAGCTAAACGTTTTGAAAACTATATCTAGGTGGGGTCTCCATTTATAAAACACTGTCATTGACTCGCTAAGCCAAGTTTACTGGAATATTTCTCATTCGCCTATTCATGAAATTGCCACTTATTGAAATGTGTGTATATTGAACCTGAGTTGGCTAGGGTTTAATATGCTCAATGATACTGTCTTTATTAGCTCAGAATTCTTGTTGCTCGTCAAATGTGTTACACTTTGTTTCTTTTGTTGCTTTATATTTATATTGACTAATTAAATCATTGAAAATATTGCTTTAAAGAATAGCTTGGAGACAACCGGTACAGTGAGCGGAGAGAGACGAGCATGAAGGCATATGATGACTAAAAGGAATGTGGCTGGTGGATAGTAAGGACGGTCTATGGTCAGTATGATACAGCTGTTTGGGTGGGGGTTACTACGTTATTTGATTGCAGAATTGTTAAGGGGGATTGCAGTCATTACAAGCAGCTTGAAACATGTTAATGCAAAGAACAGACAAGCCGAGTGTTGCCAACCACATTTAGGTTCAGACTAATCACCAAGTATGACTGTAGTGAGTTGCAGAAACACCAGATGTGCAGCAGTTCTGTGGCTTCCCTCTTCACAGATGCGAGTAAGTTGTTCGACAGATTTTCATGGTCTAATTGCAACAATTAAGAAAAAACAAGACTAATGTTACCACATCAAAACATGTCGTTCGCAGAATCGATATGGTGGGAGGAGTTGGCAATATTGCCCAAGGGTAATAGACAAGGCTGCAGTATCGCTCTGATACCAGCTCTTTCTTTGTGTTTGTCAAGAGTCCTGGTGAAGCTGGTGTAGTAGCGTGCCCACAAGGCAAGTGAGCAATTTTGGAATACTTATCACACTGTGCTTCTGCTGCCAACTCCATATGTCCTTTGTTCCTCTGCTGGAGCTCTGAACAGTATCAGGAGGCAGGAGCTTCATATCTACCAGCAACACTCCAACTGTTCAACTACATATGGAAGAACTGCCATTTTGCTATTGGGATGCACAGCCATTTTAGATTTCAGTGAATTCCTTGCCAAAATGTCTTGAATAAATGTAATCAGTCCTATGAATCGCATCACAACTATTTTAATGATCACTTGAAGCTTTGTGTTATCTCAATATATCTTCAAGGTTAATTTACCAAATAAACAGTTTGATAGGAATGGAATTCTCAACTGAGCAGACTGATATATTCAATGGGAAGCCAATGCTGAATCCAAGAATTACCCCGACCAACACGCCTCTCTCTGCCCGGTAACAAAACCCTGAGAGAAAGTGCGCGCCAGTCAGGGAAACCCTCTGGGGAAGAAAACTCTGGTCGAAAGCGGAATCCGATGGCTTGAGTGTGGCTTGCTGGAGGTGTCACCGATGCAATGAAAATTCGAATGCGGGAAGGCTTCTTCTGGAGAGGGTGACAATAGGAAGAGATGAATAGGAGGAACTCAGAAAGGATGAAGAAAAGCAGGTAAGTAATAGTAATACTTTCCCCTAACCTCTTAACCTGCCGAGTCTGGAATACCAGGAGAGAAGCCGAAGAGGCGGGAACCATAGAGAGCAATAGGATGACAATTCTGCCAAAAAGAGGTAAGGTAAGTGAACTCATTAAAGCAGAAACCTAAGAAGCCCGGAGAAACACTTAGAATGTAAATCAGACGGGAACTGGATATTACCCGAAAGACTGTTTCTCGGGAAACTAGAAACGGCGTCTCTAAACGAGGCGCAAGTAGGAACCGGATGGATCGGGTGAACAGAGAATGCTGCGGGAAGAATCTGGAAAGTTTGAAGATGGACAGAGTTAGTATTAGTAAGGAGTAGGAAAGGTTTACCAAGGATTGAAGAGAACACTCTAGTTGCGAACTCACGGAGCATCAGCTAGAACAGTAGCGACGCGAAGGGCTGGAAGCCTTCGCGTCATATGAGGGATCACGTGAGCGGTACGCCGCACCTCTGGCGAACGTGAAAAGACTGGAATGGTGATCGCAGATCTGCTTGCACTGTGATCCGCCATCTTGAAGATACCGCTCTGAATAGAACCACAGAGCCGGTTCCGGGACCAAAGAGACCACTGCTTCGTGTGTGTAACAGTATGCCCCCTTCTCCTGGGAGGCGACCCTGGCTTCCCGGGATGCAATCTAAAGAATCGTTGAACCAGTCGGGGAGCATGAACTCCTGAGGCCGGTTCCCAAGTTCGTTCTGCAGGAGAATACCCCTTCCAGTCCACCAAGAATTGTAATTTCCCCCTACGATAACGGGAGTCACAGATGCTGGCGACTTCATATTCAGGTCCAGTATCTGTCGAGACTGGAGAAGGAGGAGTACGAACTGATCGATGGAATCGGTCTTGTACTGTTACCTTTATCTGGGACAGATGGAATACAGGATGTATCCGAGACCAGGATGAGGGCAGATCGAGATTGACAGCAGCAGAACCTACTAATGATAGGATCTTGAAAGGACCGAAGAACCTTGGGGATAGTTTAGAAGGGACCAAGTGACGGGGGAGAAAGCGAGAAGCCAACCAAACTGAATCTCCCGGGTTCAATGGTGGGATGTCTTGGCGATGCCTATCAGCAATAGATTTGCCTCTGTCCTGAGCAGCTTGCAAAGAAATTTTAGCCACTCTATGCCCTTCCTGTAGCTCGGAAATGAGACCATCTACTCCTGGGCACCATGAGGGAGATTTGGTAACAGAAGGTACAAAAGACGGATGAAATCCATAGGTACAGTGGAAAGGACTAGTGTGAAGAGCCGTATGTCGGGCGTTATTGTAGGCAAATTCGGCAAACGGTAATAATTCCAACCAATTGTCCTGGGCAGCCGATACAAAACACTGTAGATATGCCTCCAGGGTCTGATTAAGGCGTTCGGTCTGTCCGTTCGTCTGTGGATGACATCCAGAGCTGAGTGCCCGCTTGACTCCTAAGACTTGACAGACCTTTTCCCAAAATTTCGATGTGTATTGAGGGCCTCGATCTGAGACCACAGTATCCGGTAAGCCATGTCTGGAGAAGATTTCCGAAATAAAGATCTTAGTCATTTCTTCAGCTCCCGGCAGTTTGCTCAAGGGGGTAAAGTGAGCTAATTTGGTTAAATAATCTATGGTGACCATAATGGTGTTCTTGTTAAGTGAGGGAGGAAGATCTACTATAAAATCAGTAGAGATCACCTGCCAGGGTTTATCTGGGATCGGCATCCGGGTGAGTAGTCCCAAAGGTGGGGTCCTTGGATTTTTAGATTGGGAGCAAACGATTCAGCAGGCTGATCTTACACGTCAGTGCGGACTCCTGGCCACCAAAAATGTCTTTGCACTAAGTCTAAAGTGCCTTGAAAGCCTCGGTGTCCAGCGGCTCGAGAGTCGTGGTACATTCGTAACACTTCTTGTTGAAGTTCCAATGTAGGAACTAAGACCTGAGATTTGTAAAAGTAGTAAGAATTGTTCTAGACAAGATGGTGGGTAGCAGCTATCTTTCTGCAGAGGTCTTGATTAGTGGCAAACGCGGTCTTTAATTCTTGTAAAAAGTCGGTGATGACCGCGATAAATTTTGCTTTGGGAAATAGTTGTTCAGGACTGAATTGGGAGATGGGAGCATCTTTATGAGAGAGAGCATCCGCCCTCAGGTTTTGTTTTCCAGGAAGGAAGGTGAATTCGATCCGGAATGGAAGAAAGAAATATGCCCAGCGTGCTTGTCGCCTTTTAGTTGTATGTGCATTCTGTAGGACCTTGAGGTTCTGATGATCTGCGCGTACTACAACGGGAAAGAATGAGCCTAATAACAAGTGTCTCCACTCCTCAAACGCCCTCTTGATAGCCAACAATTCTTTTTCGAGCACAGAATAGTTCTGCTCCGAGGCATTGAAAGTTTTAGAAATAAACGCCACTGGTCTTTCATCTCCTTGATCTGTTCGTTGTAGTAAAACTGCACCTAGCGCATGATGAGAAGCATCTGTTTCTACAAAAAATTGCTTATTCTGGTCGGGAGTTATCAAACTGGATGCAGAAGCGAACATGGATTTGAGAGTCTGAAATGCATGATTGGTGGAATCGTCCCATACGAACGGAATTTCCTTTTTTAGAAGTCGAGTAAGTGGTAGAATAATTTCCGAAAAGCTAGGGATGAATTTTCTGTAAAAATTGGCGAACCCTAAAAAACATTGGATCTCTTTGACGTTAGAAGGGATAGGCCATTCGACTACCGCGGAGACCTTCTTAGGATCCATGGAAATGCCTTGTGACACAAAACCTAGATAGGTTACCTGTCTTCGATGGAATTCGCATTTGGAAGCTTTACAATAAAGCTTGTTAGACTGCAGTCACTCGAGTACAGTCTTTACATGTATGAGATGCTCTTCTTGAGAGGAGGAGTATATTAAAATGTCATCTAAATAGATGATAACAAAATGGAATAGAATATCCGCAAACAGATGGTCCATGAAGCGCTGGAACACAGCAGGTGCGTTAACCAATCCAAAGGGCATTACATGGTATTCGAAGTGTCCGAATGGGGTTCTGAATGCTGTCTTCCATTCGTCTCCAGGGGCAATGCGGATGAGATGGTAAGCCCCACGAAGGTCCAACTTAGTGTAAAATGAAGCTCCTGGAACTGCTTCAAGGATGTCCGGGATCAATGGCATAGGATATTTGTCTGCCACAGTAATCTTATTGATTCCTTTAAAGTCAATACAAGGTCGAACTTCATTTGTCTCTTTTTTTGGGATGAAGAAGAGTGAAGCTCCTGCCGGGGATACCGATTCGGTAATGAGTCAGTTCTTTAAGTTAGCTTGGAGGTATTCTTTGAGGACTTCCTTTTCTCATTGTGAAAGTACGTACATTCTCCCAAAAGGAATAGGTTTGTCAGGAAGAAGTTCGATATGACAGTCGTCTCTCCTATGAGGTGGTAGGGTAGGGAACTCAGGATTGGAAAACACGGACTGATACTTCGAATAGCATTCTGGGATAACCTCCAAGTTATTTATTGTGGAAACTGGAGGGGAGATTGAGTTTTCAGTCGGGATGTATATGCCTATGGATTCCTTGGCTAAGCAATGGCTAACACAATATTCAGAGCCAAGGAAGAGAGTACCTGCCATCCAGTTTATAAAGGGGTTATGCCTCCTTAACCATGGGAGACCCAATATAATGGGAAAATGGGCTGCCTTGATTAGATCAAAAACTATGGTTTCTTTATGTGAGGCAATCTGGCAGATGACAGGTTCTGTCTGTTCTCGGATAGGACCTGAATTTAGCGGGTGACCATCGACTCCTAGGATGGGAGTGATCATAGCTTTGGGTATACAATTTATTCCATGTTTATTGCCCCATTGATCGTCTACAAAATTTCCTGCAGCACCGCAGTCTATTAATGCAGGTACACTCTGTACGACCTGCGTGGGCAAAACAAGAGTAACAGAAATAATGACCATATTCTGAGTGGTTGCCGCAGTGTCCAGATTTAAGTTAATCCTCTTTGGGGAATCAGACTCTTGCACCCCTACCGTTGTTCTCCTTGCGGTAGGGCTTTGAAGTTTCCCGACCCCACAGCTGGAGTACATCGGGGAGGGACTAGGAGGTAATCTCGTAAAACGTGAGATGAGGCTCCGCAATACATGCATAACCCCAAGCTCTTTCCTCTCTCTCTTTTTCTGCTACGGATAGAGGTCTTCTCACTGCTCCTATTTGCATAGGTTCATCAGTAAATACAGGTTTGCTAACTACAGAGTGATAATCGAGTTAGGATCGTATCCCTCTAGTCTTCTTCTTTTCATGTGATCGTTCATGTAAGCGGTAATCGATTTGCATGGTCAGTTATCATATCCGCTAAATTAGCCGGACGAGGAACTTTAACAACCTCATCTTTAAGCTCTTCAGATAATCCTCGCCTAAATAATGTTAGTAACCCGTCATCTGGCCACCCTAACTCAGAGGAAAGCTGCTTGAAGAGTGTGATATAGGTCAAAAGGTCTTTACTTCTTTACTACCTTGTTTAAGATCTAGCAGTTTTTCTTGCGTGGATACCGAGATCTCTTGTCTACTAAACATCGATTTCAAGCTGTTTGTAAAGGCAGAGTACGAGTCCAAGATCACATTGTTTGAAGTCACTAAGGGTGTTGCCCAAGCTAAAGCAGGCCCGGCCAGATGAGAAATCACAAAGCCTACTTTGTCTTTGTCTGTAGGAAAGAAGCGGGACTTAAAGGTA
The DNA here is from genome assembly GCF_040938575.1 of Ambystoma mexicanum. Taxonomy (NCBI): domain Eukaryota; kingdom Metazoa; phylum Chordata; class Amphibia; order Caudata; family Ambystomatidae; genus Ambystoma; species Ambystoma mexicanum. The sequence continues at coordinate 208,518,694 of NC_090938.1, forward strand.
AACTGCACAGTGCAGCTATCAAGAAACTCCTTGAGTTTGTGTGGATCTCCGTCAAATTTGCCGGTATTTAAACTTAATAGGGGTGAGTCTGAAAAAGCACGAGCAACCTGTTGTCGCAATTGTGCATTATCCTGTTTGAGGGTTTGCATCTCTAAGGACATTGTTTGCATGGCTGCAATAAGTTGTTGCATTTGCTGATCCATTGAATATCAGTCTGCCGCCTCTTTTTTTGGTGTCGCTATCTGTTATCTCAATATATCTTCAAGGTTAATTAACCAAATAAACAGTTTGATAGGAATGGAATTCTTACCTGAGCAGACTGATATATTCAATGGGAAGCCAATGCTGAATGCAAGAATTAACCCGACCAACGCGCCACGCTCTGCCCGGTAACAAAACCCCGACAGAAAGTGCGCGCCAGTCAGGGAAACCCTCTGGGGAAGAAAACCCTGGTCGAAAGCGAAATCTGATGGTTTGAGTGTGGCTTGCTGGAGGTTGTCACCGATGCAATGAAAATTCGAATGCGGGAAGGCTTCTTCTGGAGAGGGTGACAATAGGAAGAGATGAATAGGAGGAACTCAGAAAGGATGGAGAAAAGCAGGTAAGTAATAGTAATACTTTCCCCTAACCTCTTAACCTGCCGAGTCTCGAATACCAGGAGAGAAGCCGAAGAGGCGGGAACCAGAGAGAGCAACAGGATGACAATTCTGCCAAAAAGAGGTAAGGTAAGTGAACTCGTTAAAGCAGAAACCTAAGAAGCCCGGAGAAACACTTAGAATGTAACTCAGACGGGAACTGGATATTACCCGAAAGACTGTAGCTCTGAAAACTAGAAACGGCGTCTCTAAACGAGGCGCAGGTAGGACCGGATGGATCGGGTGAACAGAGAATGCTGCGGGAAGAATCTGGAAAGTTTGAAGATCGACAGAGTTAGTATTAGTAAGGAGTAGGAAAGGTTTACCAAGGATTGAAGAGAACACTCTAGTTGCGAACTCACGGAGCATCAGCTAGAACAGTAGCGACGCAAAGAGCTGGAAGCCTTCGCGTCATATGAGGGATCAAGTGAGCGGTACGCCGCACCTTTGGCGAACGTGAAAAGACTGGAACGGTGATTGCAGATCTGCTTGCACTGTGATCCGCCATCTTGAAGATACCGCTCTGAATAGAACCACAGAGCCGGTTCTGGGACCTAAGAGACCACTGCTTCGTGTGTGTAACACTTTGGGCCTCATTACACGGTAGGCAGTAAGGGTTTACCGGTACCGGTATTTTACCGGTACCGGTAAATCCTTACCGCCTTACTACGAGGTCCCTTTGCGGGTTGGGGAATTTAACGCCTGCTTTTTGCAGGCGTTAAAAACCAACCCGCAAAGGGACCCAGGGAGCTAATTATGGTACCGCAATTTGCGGTACCGTATTTAGCCCCTTACCCATTCCCATTATGCCCTATGGGGCAAAAATGGGATTGGGGAAGGGTAATGGTGGAAGGGGGAATTACTGCCCCGCCAACCTTGGAATGGGGCGGTAATTCCCCTTTCCACCAAGGCGGTACCGGTAAATTACCGGCATGAACCATGGCGCTAATAGCACCATGGTTTACCGCCTACCGTGTAATGAGGCCCTTTGTCTTGTTTCTGTGACTGCTGAGCGACTACTGTTAACACATTAATAAGAATACTTATCGATCAGCCTTGTGTTTTCGATCTGTAGTGCTGAGACCTTTCCACAAATGTCAACCCTACTGTTTTACAGTGGTACCCTGTCATCAAGAGCAACACGGAGACCATATCTATTCTCCCATGCTTACTGTCAATCCAGACCCAGAGGCCAGTCAGTGTTCTATTTATTGGTGTATAGCTGTACTTTTCTGTGGCGTCTATGTGCCCTTGAACTGCTCACAGCCAGCAATAGTATTAGATCAAGGAGAATGGCTAAGCCAACCAGAAAAGACACATGCACGCAAAATATATGTCTGGGCCTCCATTACTCACCATGCTCTTTCCCAAGCAATCACAATCTCAAATGATGCTAGGCTTACATCGCTGATGCCCGTCATAGCCCAAACCAAAGCAAGTATCTATTTCTATCCAGAATGAAATAACATGAATAGAAAACATTCAGAAGGTCTGCTCAAGTGGTGGTGTTTCTCTTAGCTGTGGCTCATCAGGTCTTCAGCCATTCAGGACTCCCAGCTCCGGAACACTCTGACCCCTCGGCTCTCCTTCTGATTAAAGAAATTGTGACTCCTCAGGCCCAGAGAGGTGGTCCCAGTCACATCTTGTTTACACAGGGAAGATTTTTGCTCCCACACACTGCATGCCTCAGTGATTTATTTTCTCCAGTATTGGATCTTACATGGATTCACGTGCTTATGAACATTCAACATCGTCAGGCTGGGAATGCTTGGTAATATTAAAGCAGTTTTGCTTTAAAACCTAAAAAACTGCTTGTCACATACACAGCCCATTGCCGTCACTATGGGTCATACTGCCCCAACCAATGACGTTCATCCTCCTAAGCTTCACCCACGGTGGCCATCTTCAGATTTTTACCCCACATTTACTTGTTGGAGTCCTCGTTATTCGCTCCTAGATTTTTTTACTTTTTGTACTATTTTTGACCAAATATTTTTGATCGTTTATTTTTCTTTCGTCACCTAAGTGACTACCGGTAGTGAGGACCAGTTACTGGTGAAGATTCAGACCATCGAGGGATCTTCTAACAGTGGAGAACTTGATATGATATGATATGGCATTTATAACGCGCCTGTACACAAGTGTTTCAAGGTGCGACGAGGCAAGGGAGGGGGAACAAAGGGAAGACAGACAACGATCCTACTAGGCCAGGTGTCATTCAGATCGTGCAAGTGCAAGAGAGGGGGGAAGGGGAAAAGTGCGTGGGGGAAGGGAGAGGGGAAGTGCAGTACATGGGATAGTAGAATATTAGAAGGTGTCTGTCAAGAGTCGTGCAATACACGAACTACGCCGATGATACTCAAGTGGTTATACAGCTGAGTGGCCTTTATAGCAGCGATTCTGCAACCATCAACAAAATATACAAAGATATACAAGACTGGATGGCCTGCAATTCTCTTGCCCTCAATGATAAAAAAACTGAAATTCTCATTGTGGCATCTAAAAACACCAGGGCGAAACTAGATCCCGACTATGCTAGTCTCCATATTGCTGATAACACCATTCTCGTTCAGAAGAAGGTTAAGACATTGGGAGTTGTTCTTGACAAAGATCTCTCAATGAAATTTCATGTCTCCAGCATCAAATCAAGCTGTGGTCTTATAAATAAGAGAATAGGATACATTCGCCCATTCATATCACAAGAGAACTGCGCTCTTATTTCCACCGCACTAATTAATTCTAGATTGGATTACTGTAATAGCCTCCTAGCGGGCACCACAGCTCTCAACATCCAATCACTACAAGTGGCTCAGAATAATGCTGTGCGCAATATCTTCACTCAGTCCCTTCGCACACACATTTCCACCTTTAGGAAAAAACTTCATTGGCTCCCCATTAAACACCGGATAACCCACAAGATATTAACCACGACTCATTAATGCCTTAGTCTCAGCAGTCCCACCTACCTGTCAGACCGTATAAGCATTAAGCCAAACATTAGGAACCTTCGGTCATCCTTGGCCATCATTCTCAAACAGCCCAAAATTAGGACCGCTAAATTTGGTGGCACAACTCTTGATGCACAGGGACCCCTGCTCTGGAACAAACTTCCAGCCCAGATGCGGCAGATTCAGAACTACTCCGTCTTCAAACGCGCCGTAAAAACCCATTTGTTCAATATGGAATAACTCCTTGACCTTTCTCCTTCTCTGCTCTATTTAGGCTCCTCTATATGTTTGTCTGTCCTGTTAAGTTTCTATGTGCGCCCTGAGGCCTACGGCATGTTGGCGCTTTATAAGAATTAAAATAAATAAATAAACAAATAAATAAATTTGGTGGCAAGTGCAAGTTAAGTGCAGACATAGGTGCTGGTAGGGGGACTGTTGGGATACAGAAAACAGTCCCCAGGTGCAGAGATTGCCAGGGAGGCAGTGCAGGTGTGCAACTGGCGAAGCCTGGGCCCGAGATCAGAAAGGGTGGCCAGGTATCCAGTGCACTTTCAGCCAGGAATTCAGCAGGGGAGAGGCGAAGAGATAGCAGAAGCAAAGAGGAAGATTTTGAGATGGTTCTCCTCAAGTTTCAGGGAGGCAGGAAGACTGTTCCAGAGGGAGGCCCCTGCCGAAGAGAGAGATCTACCACCAACTCGTTGCTTGGAGAAGCGACTGGCCCTCATTACAACACCGGCGCTAAACCATGGCGCTATTAGCACCATGGTTGCTGCCGGTATTGTAACGAGTCCGCCATGGTGAAATGGGGAAGTACCACCCCATTCCAAGGTTGGCGGGGTGGTACTTCCCCATTTCACCATGGCCCTTCCCCATTCCCATTTTTGCCCCATAGGGCATAATGGGAATGGGAAAGGTGGTAATTACGGTACCGCAAATTGTGGTACCGTAATTAGCACCAAGGTCCTTTTGCGGGTCCATTCCTTAGCGGCTGGTAAAACCAGCCGTTAAGGTGGGAACCCACAAAGGGACCTCGTAATCAGGCGCTAAGGGATTACCGGTACCGGTACCGGTACCTGTACCGGTACCAGTAATCCCTTAGCGCCAGGGTCATAATGAGGCCCACTGACTCTGAGGGAGTTGGAGGCGGATGAGCGAAGAGCTCGAGAAGGAAGATATTTAGGAAGGGAGAGTTGAAGGCAATGTGGCCCCAGCCCCCAGAAGGCCTTATGGACAATGCAGAGGGTTTTGAACTTAATCCTCGCAGCCACAGGGAGCAAGTGCAGAGATGTCAGTCCTGGAGAGATACGATCCCTGGGCTTGAGGCCAAGGACAAGTCTCGCAGTCCTGTTCTGGATAAGTTGCAGAGGACGGAGAGTAGAGGTAGGAAGATTTAAAAAGAGGCCGTTACAATAGTCCAGCCTAGAGAGAACCAGGGCTCTGGAGACAGTGAGGTTCTGGGGGAAGGAGAGGAAAGGAAGAATACCTCTGAGGAGGTGCAGCTGGTAGTGTGACTTCTTAGAGACGAAAGAGATGTGAGGGGAGAAGTAGAGTGTGGAGTCGAAGATGACCCTGAGGTTTGTAGCCTTGCAGGTGGGAGCAGGAAGAGGGCCAAGAGAGGCCGGCCAGAGAGCTTCAGGGAAGGAGGGAGAGGGTGTGCCGATGAGTAGAATCTCAGTCTTACTGGCATTAAGGCAGAGGTCAATGGCGGCACACCACTCCTGGATAGCAGACAGACAGTCAGGGATGAGGGCAGGAGAGGAGGAGGCCGAGGGTAGCCTGAAAATGTGTTTGGTATCATCCGCATAGCACTGAAAAGTGGGGAAGAGAGCGGCGATGTGGTGGGCAAGGAGTGCCAGGTATTGGTTGAACAGCCAGGTAGATAGGTTAGAGCCCTGGGGGACACCAAAGGTAGAGAAAAAGATATCGGAGAGGAAGGACCCAAGTTGGACCTTGGAGGGTCGGTCAGAGAGGAAAGAAGTCAGCCACACCAGAGCCTGACCAGTGATACCCAGGTTATCACGGAGACGGTTGAACAGGATGGCATGGTTGACAGTGTCAAAGGCAGAAGAGAGATCAAGCAAGATGAGGACGCATGCAGTGTTAGAGTCAAGGTTGGAGAGCAGGTCTTCACGGATGTTCAGGAGAGCAGTTTCCATGCTTCTGGCAGCTCTGAAGCAGACTGATGGTCATGAAGACAACCAACAGATTCAGTGTGCAGATTAAGCTGGGAGATGGCCAGTTTCTCCAGGAGCTTGCCCAGGAAGGGAGTGATGGAGATTGGGCGATAGTTAGCCGGGCAGGAGGGGTCGGCAGAGGGTTTCTTGAGAAGAAGGTGCACAAGGGAGTGCTTCAGGTGGGATGGGAAGACCCCAGTGGCATTAGAGTAATTGCAGAAGTCAGCCAGGGCAGAAGCCAGGGAGTCGATGTGGTCCTTGATAGTTTTGGAGGAACTGGGGTGAACCTGTTTCAACAAGCTTTTCATCGATCGGACTTGTCTAGAAACCTCGTCTGCAGAGAAAAGGGAAAAGGCAGAGAAGGAGGGAGAGGAGGTGGCTGCAGAAGGGCCAGCGGAAGAGCAGGGAATGGAGGGAGGGAGGCGATAGGAGGAGAGTGAGGACAGGATGTCCTGAGTTTTTGAAATGAAGTGAGAAGCCAGTGCCGTGCAGAGGGCCTGGGAAGGAACAGGAGAGGTAGAGACTGCAGCAGGATTGGCCAGTTCCTTGCAGATTTTAAAGAGTTCAGCTGAGTTGTTAGATGGCGCAGATATGCAGGCTTGGATCGAGCTCTCTTCTTGGTGAGGACGGAGAGCCGGCATTGCCTTTGCATCAGGCGGCAGGCCAGTTTGTCAGAGGATGAACATGAAGCACGCCATTTCCTCTCGGCTACCCTGCACTTGCGTTTTAGGGTGACAAGGTCTGATTCATACCAGGAGTTACACTTGGTTTTGTGCTTCAGGTGGATTCTCATGACAGGGGCAAAGATATCAAGAGTATCAGATATAGAAGAGTGGAGCGAGGAGAGGGCTGTGTCAGGGTGAGAGTCAGCTAAAGGGGGGGGGGGTGAGAAGGTGGCAGCGAAAGCCTCAACTGACACGCACTTCATGGGTCGGATGACCGAGAAGGGAAGGTGGGTGGCAGTGAAGGAGGTGGCTTGGCCTGAGGGGTAGCAAGGGTGAGGTGGGGGGATAGGAGAAAGTGATCACTCCAGGAGAGAGGAGTGGAGAGAGGGACAGAGAGGGGAAGGTCTGAGGAGATCAGAACATCGAGAGTGTGCCCTGCAGAATGAGTCAGACCAGAGGGGAGAATGATGAGTGAGAGAGAGTCGCAGAGGTCGCGAAAGAGTCCAGAGGGGGAACAGGAGGCATCCAGGTGGATGTTGAAGTCTCCAAGAAGGAGGAGTTGAGTGGTTAAGGCCAGGAGCGAGGAGGGGAGGTCCACCCACTCAGAGAGGAAGGAAGAAATCTGACCAGGTGGCCGATAGATAGTATCCACAGTAAGGGAATGGCTAGGGGAGAGAGAGAGCCTGCAAACTAGGCATTCAAAAGAGGAGTAGGTCTGCGTAGGAGTGACAGAGGCAGGAATCCACTCAGGGAAGATAAGGGCAACACCCCTGCCAGAGCGGTTGGGCTTGGGCGCGGAGAGGATCTTGTAGCCGTCAGGTAGGAGCGTGTCAAAGCTGGTGACAGAGCTGGCTGTGAACCATGTCTCAGTGAGACCGAGGACATCGAGGTCAAGTTCTTCAAGAAGGTGGCAGATATCAGAGGAATGTTTGATAGCAGAGCGAGAGTTAAGAGTGGCAATGTGGAGAAGGTTGCCATCCTTGAAGGACTTCCGGGGAGGGGTACAGATCAGAGGTACGCCCTGCGGAGGTGTAGAAGGAGCCAGAGAGGGGGCGGAGAGGGAGGGGGGCAAGGTGGCCAAGGAAAGGGGAGAGGGGGCAGTAGGAGAAAAAAGGAAGTTGATGATGCGTGGAAAGCGTTTATGAAAGAGGTGAAGGTTGGCCTGAGTGCCTTGGACCAAGACGGTCCCATTAGAGTAAACATTAATGATGACCTTAGGGGAATGGAAGGAGGCCAGGAGGGCATCCCAACGGGTGCCACCATTAATTGGAGAAGAGGAGAAAGGAGCAAGCACAGAGACCATATGAAGGGTCCATAAGTCAGGTGAAGGCACGACAAAGAGGATGTCGGTGAGAGTTTCCTTGGAGGAGGCACTGGTGTAGGTGTCAGCGGTAGGGAGGCCTGGGTTGGAGACCAGGATGTCCTTTTTAAACTTCTTTCTACCAGATTTAGTGAGGAGAGCAGAATAGTCAATAGAGAAGCAGTTAGAGAAGATAGGAGAGACAGAGAGCACCATCAAGGAGGTGGAAGGAGGGGGGAGACACTGGCGAGAGTAGGCAGACAAGATAGTGAGCAGCAATCAAGATGCGCAATAGGACAGACTCTCAGGATTAAAGAGCTCACAAATACTGAACTTTAGGGCCGGTGAGAAGCCACCTAAGTTTGAGAATCAAGAAAGGGGAGAAAAAAGGCCTAGATTTCACAATGCAAAATGTTTTTAAATACTGATACAGTGCGTATTGCAACTTCTTCATGAGGCCTTCTCATTGTGACAATGGCGGATGCCCCCAAGAAAAGACTGTTTAGGATCTGTGCCAATTGTGGTCTAAACAACGTTTTTCTGGACGATCATCATACAAAGTGCATTTATTGCCTCCTTCTGGACCACAAGGTGGACCGCTGCTCCATCTCGGAAGCTTTCTCCTCGAAAACTAGAAAGGACCGCCCCCGACGGTCGCAGAGCTGGAGGAAGGTGACAAGGCCTCTGACTCAGCTTTGATCCGCAGTCATGCCTCTGCCAAGGTCGGCAGGCCTGATCAGAAAGCGCCCTTTGCAGAGAGGTCGAAATCTCAAGAGGATGCTTCCCGGGGAAAGGCACCTAAGAGAGGTCATGGTCGACATCGCACAGTTCGACTACCCCCCATCGACGGCTACGACGGATGCCAAAGCTCTGTCTAGATCATCAGTCCAATTGGCTGCTCTGTCCAAAATGAAGGGCTTGTCAACAGCCCAGACCTCCACAATGGCACAGTCTACACCAACGACCATGGCGATCTCTGCTATGTTGTAGTCTTCTGTGAACACTGTCAATGAGTCACTCTTCCATGAGTCACAAGCTCCGTCAGCGAACCTTAAGTCCAAAGCTATTACCTCGTCATCAACGGCAACACCGTCCACGATCCAATCAGGCCGGCATCAACACCATTGTCGACGGAGTGTCCAACTCTATTAGTGGCTTCTTGCCCACGATCCATGAAGGATAAGCTGTTGTTCACACTGGTGCCTATAACCACAAAAACACCACTTGTCCAAATGCTACAGGCGGGTAGCATGTCATAGGATGAGCCTATGGAAGCTCTATTTTCAGAGCAAGAGGAGATGGAAGAGGAAGTTGACTGCATTCTACCAGCTCCTCACCAGCCAGTCTGGCCTCCACTCCCTGGACCGTCTACTCCCGCCCCAGTGCCTCCTGCGCCCAGTGATTTGTTTCAGGACATTTTATGCACTTTGCAGTCTCTTGTAACAGAGCTACAACAGCGGCCCCCACCGGACCATCAAGGTGCCCCCATTGGACGTCCCTCAAAGCTTCCAGAGGAAGGGTTGCCTCAGCCACGACCTCCCAGGTCAGCACCAAACACATTCTTGCAATCAGTGGCTGCTTTTGCACACATGGATACTGGTCCAGACACAGACACATCCCAAAGAACCCATACAACTGATGAGTACAATGACTTGGTGCCGGCAGATGGAGAGAATCCTGATACCGATCAACCATCCATGAGTTCACCCCTGAATGAAATAGGTTCCTTTTATACGCTGTTAATCCATGCGGTAAAGCTCTTCAACCTCATCCAGGAAGAGCAGAAGAAGGTGGGCTTCCTGTTTCAGAGGAGAGAAGCATCCAGGAAATCAGTGATGGCTATAACTCTGCTCGATGACATCAGGGAGGATGGGGTGATGCGGAACCCACAGAAAAAAACTGCCTTGAAAAGCCATATAGATTTCCTGAAAGCACTCCCTAGTGTCTTCGCTCCCAGCCATTCCTTGACTCAGTGGTTTCAGCTACAGCCAGAAAGAGATCTGCTAATCCATCGTCTCAATCCTTGGTTCCCCTAGAGCAGGATGGAAAGCAGCTGGATGCTTTCAGAAAGAGGATAATTACTGCTGCGGCTAGCACTATAAAAGCCGCTAATTCCTAGGCCATTCTTTTGTGTTATGATAGGGAATTGTGGGTTTAAATGGGACCTCTCTTACACTTCTTGCCTGACAAGAGGTAGGAGGCTTTGGCTTTGCTGCATGAGGGTGAGATGGCCTCAGATCATGCAATCACTGTAACACTGGTTGTGGTGGACACAGGTTTCTGCCAGATGGGAAATAGGGCTGTCCTACGGGGTCAGGGGTGGAGGTAAGCCACCAATTTCCACCATGCAGTCAAAAGTAATCGACATGCCCTTTCATGGTGTCGACCTCCTTGGGGGAAAAAGTCGCAAGACCCTTCAAGCAATAAAGAGCGACATGGACACAGCCCGCTCACTAGATATTCTCCAGCAGCAAAGTCAGCCCTTTTGTTATAGGAAGGGAAAGGTAGACTTCTCCTGGTCCTCTGGGGCATATTAACAACCGTCATATCATCAACCGAGCAGCGAAGGCCGTGAGGAAAGGCCTCCCATGCTCTTATCAGCTCTGCTGCGAGTTCACCGACACACAGATCAGAAGGGAGCTGATCCGATCGCATTTGGATATTCAGAGTGTTTCATACACTCATCTCCGTTCGCCGCATGTTCCACGGCCCTGCAACCTCCTAAAATGGCGTCCATGGTTGCCATGGACGCCAACACAACAACGAAGCTAGCTGAAATCACCGCCGCGGGCCCGAGCGCCCATTTGCTGCCTTCCTCTGCCTGCCCCTCCCCTCCTGCTTTAAATGGAGGGGGAGAGGGCCGAGAGGCGAAGCCGAGCAGGGAAGGCCGTGAGGAAAAGCCTCCCATGCTCTTGTCAGCTCTTTGCTGCTCGTCTGCCGCCTGCCCGGAATCTAGGCCGCATCTCGGAGGTAAGAGGCAGAACTACAAGTCAACTCGCGCATACCCATGCCCTCATACTAGATACCTCAGATTGCGCAGCCGCACGCTGCAGGCCACCTTCAAGTCCCATCCCCTCCCCACGAACACCCGCAATGCCCGGCTATGCTCACGCACCTTGCCGCCCCCGCCACATGTGACCATGGCTAGACTCTTCCGCAAAAAGCCTACAGCTTCTATGAATATGGACAATATAGCAGATAATGAAGTACTTTACCACACCCACATGGATGCCACCCCCTATACAAAATGTGTTACCACCTGTGTCCACCACCACTGAAAATGAGCCCCCCAGTGTAAAATCTGTGGTTTGCAATTCTTCTACCACCATTTTGAATGCTACTGTGCCAAATGTGTTACCACCTGTGTCCACCACCACTGAAAATGAGCCCTCTAGTGTAAAATCTGTGGTTTGCAATTCTTCTACCACCATTTTGAATGCGACTGTGCCAAATGTGTTACCACCTGTGTCCACCACCACTGAAAATGAGCCCCCCAGTGTAAAATCTGTGGTTTGCAATTCTTCTACCACCATTTTGAATGCTACTGTTCCAAATGTGTTACCACCTGTGTCCACCCCCCAGCCACTACCGAACCACATCTTTAATGCGCCTTGATTAACGCTAGGTCCATCAATGCCCACGCTTTAGACATCCACGACCTCCTAACCACCCATGACCTCCATCTGCTCATGATCTCAGAAACATGGCTACACGAGGCCTCTGGCCCCGCACTCGCCCTCGCACTACCACCTGGATACTCCATCACTAGACAAGATCGTCTCTCCAAAGGTGGAGGTGTAGCAATTATTGCCAAAGACTGCCTTTCTATCAGAAAAGGTAGAGAAATGCTTGCACAACAGTGACTACCTCCAAGTCAAAATTAACCTATCTCCCCAATGTACCATTGCTGTCCACATTGTCTACCGCCCCCCAGGCCCAAGAGGTGACTTCTAAGCCTCTCTCATCCACCTCCTCTCTGACTACCTCAAAAATCAAACAAAAGCCATTCTCCTTGGGGATGTTAACCTACGACTCCTGGACAGGAAGGACCCAGCAGCCAAATCCCTTGACTCAGCCCTCAAGGCGCTGGGGTACAATAACACCATCTTTAGCCCAACTCACACCCAGGGCAGAACCCTTGACTGGATTGCGCAACATAACTGCCCACTCATCATCACTGGAAAATCTCCCACCCCATGGTCAGACCACCACATCATCACCTTCAGCATCCTCACCACCTGCTCCACCACCCCCCACCCCAAGCACTGCCACCCTGCCTTGCCAGAAGCTCCTGCCAACTCACTAAGGAAAAGCTACTGCCTTTCCTCCAAGGCCCAGCCTTCAGACCCCCTTTCTCCACAGACCCAGAAACACTCGCAACAGCCTACGAAGTTGCCATCAAAGCAGCCATTAATTCCATTGCCCCCTTAAACCCCGTAAGCCCAAACCCACCACCCACTCCAACTCCTGGTTCACCCCGGACCTCCTCGGACTCCGCATTGAAAAAAAGGCTGCTCTCACTCCGACAAAGACAAGATGACTTTTAAATCATGCTCCACTAGATATAAAAAAGCAATCACCCTAGCTATGGCCAAATCCTTTGAATCCAGAATCTCTGAAGCACAATCCAGCACTAAAGAAATCGTTGCCATTTTTTGGGAGCTTGAAACACATACGCCCTCCCCCCAGAACTTCACCAAAGACAAGGCCTGGTGTGATGATATACAAACAGCCATGAAAAATAAATTGAGCCTGCTCCAAAAACAAAATAGTAGCCACGAAGCAAGCCCTACCCAACACATACACCCCTGTCCCACCACCAGCCCCGGACCCCCCCCAACCTTTCTCATTCAAACCCATTCTAGAAAAAGACATCACCAACATAATGAGGAACATCAAACCCTCCAATTGCAAAGGTGATTCATGCCCAGCCACCATTATCAAAGACTGCGCTGAAGCGCTAGCTCCTTTCCTTACAGCCTTTGTAAATGCCTCCTTTGCTACTGGGAAAGTCCCTGCCTCCCTCAAGGAAGCCTGGGTCCGCCCTCTCTTAAAAAAAACAACTCTCGACCCCACATCCCCCAACAACTATAGACCTATCACCACTGTCCCTTTCCTCCTCAAAATACTGGACAAAGCAGCCTACCTGCAGGTTCAACACTTCATTGAAGAGAACAAACTCCTAGGACTCCGCCAATCAGGCTTCCGCCCCAGACACGGGACTGAAACCGCCCTACTTGACCTGAAAAACCAAACGGACGATGCCAGAGACATGGGCAAACCAGCACTTCTCTTACTTCTTGACCTATCCGCGGCTTTCGACCTCGTGGATCATGACGTCCTATGCCACCACCTCTCCTCTACTGCCAAATTCTCCCCTGAAGCCACAGCATGGATCACTTCCTTCCTACAAGACAGAAGCATGCAAGTATTCTCGGACTTAGCATCCGCATCACCAACTATCATTCTCTGCGGTGTGCCCCAAGGCTCCTGCCTTTCACCCACCCTCTACAACATCTTCACACAACCACTTTTTCTCATCCTCGACGCCATGGGCATTTCATACACTAACTATGCCGACGACACACAGATCCTCCTCACCCTCACTGGCAACTATGACACTGACTCCATGACCCTCAACAACCTCTACAACACCATCCAAGCTTGGATGGCAGACAATGGACTATGCCTCAACTCAGACAAGACTGAACTCCTTTTGGTAGGCTCACCCGACACGCTGAAAAATCTAGACTCCCAATTCAGTCATTTCACCATAGACTCCATCAAAATACCTGTCTCAGAATCAGTCAAAACCCTTGGAGTCTACTTGGATTCCAACCTATCCATGGATAAACAAGTCAACGCTATAGCCTCTGCAGCTGCATGCCATGCCAACTTATCAACGCAGTTCAGGCCTTTCTCTCCAAAGAGAACTGCACTAACATAGCCAGAGCCATCACTGGATCTAGGCTTGACTATTGTAATGCACTCTTTCTAGGCACCTCCAACAAAAACCTAGAGAGGTTACAAATCATTCAGAATAGTGCTCTCCGGGCAGCCCAAGGCATTGCCAAAAGAGAACACATCTCGGAGGCCAGAAAACTAGCACACTGGCTCCCAATAAAAGAAAGGATCATCTTCAAGACTCTGACACTGACCCACAAGTGCATTCACCTTACTGCCCCTGACTACCTCTCCCAAAGGATTCATCCCGTCTCTTCTACAAGGCCAACCAGATCACCATATACTAACATGCTCTCTGTGCCATTAGTAAAAAAAGTCAGAGCGGGCGGATCCAGCTTCCCATATCTCGCACCCACTCACTGGAACGCCCTACCTCCCACAATCCGAGGTGAGGCCTCCCTCAGCACCTTCCGCAAAACCATGAAAACCATCTTATTCACATAAGATACCTCGCACCAGTCGAATACATCTCATATGCTCCTAATGCATAAACTGTATTGTAATGACCAACTGTACCAACCAAAATGTCAGCTCTATGCTTTGTCGAATTCATAATGTACCACTGAATGACTCTATGCCTGTAACTAAGCTCTTGCAAGTAACAGCGCCTCAATGCCCATGGGTTACTTGCGCGCTATATAAATATAAATAAATAAATAAACCATCTTGTTCCACCTCACAGGAGGCCTATAGAGGAAGGTCACAAGTGTACAAGGGTGCGAATAAATGGCGCAGATCCACCACCCTCTCACAAGCTCCAAAGCAGGCCTGACCAGGATCAGGGCCCCACTTCAGCAACCCAGTGGGAGGCCGGCTGTCTCAATTTGTTGACAAATGGAGAAACATCACCAGTGACAAGTGGATGCTCAGCATCGTGCAAAGAGGGCACACCCTTGAATTTTTGGGCAAATGCCCTTCCATTCCGCCCATATGCAAAAGGGAACTACATCTGCCCCTCCTCTTACAGAATGTTTGGTCCTTGCTCAAAAAAGGGGCCACAGAACCTGTTTCATCGCACCTCCAGTGCTCCGGAGTGTACTCCAGGTACTTCCTGGTCACAAAAAAGTCAGGTGGGTGGAAACCTATTCTAGATCTCAGGAAGCTCAACAAGTTCATTCACAAAACAGTACGACCTAAGGGATATGATATGGATAGATAAGTCCCTGATTGCAACCTTACCCAACATGGTCAAACTGGGCCTGATCCTGTGGAAGAAGGCATGGAAAATCCAGGGGATCCAAGACCCCTGTTCCACGCAGATCCCCCTTTGCAGGAATGGCTGGCGCAAGAGCATAGACTCTGGTAACATACTGAAGACATTGGGAAGCCAAGGGCATTGCTCAAATTGGGGACCTATGGAAAGATAGACAGTGGGTAGACTTTCAAACCCTGACAGAGGAGCAAGACATGCACAGAGGCCAATATATACTGTACAACATCATGGTCCAGAAAATCAAGAGGAGATGGCCGGAATTGTCATGGGCAGCAGACACTGGGGGGCGTGCTAGATGCGTGGTACAATGTATCAGAAATGGAGGACACATAGTCTCCAGGCCCAGAACAGCTCCTGAAAATTAACAATGAGCGGGTACAACAAACGCGAGAACGCTAGGAAGGGGGACTAGGGAAGCCCTTCACTGACCAAGAGCGGTCTAGAGTCCTGAGGTACCCGAAGAAGGTGTCCAGAGCATACCTTACACCTAGGAGAAGGTCCACTATGGGAACTAGGGAACCCCGGAACTGCCCACGGTGCACTGCAGAAAAAGCGGACCTACTGCATAGGTTCTGGACCTGCCCAGTGATAATGAAATTTTGGGAGGAAGTCAAGGTAAAGGCGACGAGAGGGGGAATCCACATGCAGGCGTGGACACCAGAGTCAAACTTGCTGGGCCTTTTCCCTGGAGGAGACAAACAGAGGACACATATGGCTAAAATGAAGGACATAATGTTTATCCTGGCAAAGCGCTGTATAGCAATGGCGTGCAACAATAGTACGGGACCAAACATTGATTTATGGTGGGCAGACCTACAGAAATGGTCGGTAGCGGAGCCAACGGTATGGACCAGAATGCTGCAGAGGGGAGAGGGAGAGAGCGGACATAAGATCCTTGCATGGAACTCCCTGGTACAAGAATTATTCGAACAGAGGGAAGTGAACCGTGCGGAAGGCCCTAGTGGATCAGACGAACACTAAGGGGGAGCCGGATACAGGGATGGAATACCCCCGGTAAGAAAAGAGAAATGTGGAAGAAGCCAAATGCGCGAGACGAAGGACACTGGGATGACGAGTCGACAGTGTAACAGGAGATTGCAGAACTGGGCTCGGACGTCCGCAGGAGAGCGCCAGAACAGATGATGGAGATGGGTGGAATCCAAGAAGAAGTGCCAGTGTGGTTGTAATGTTGGTGGTGGTTGTTTGGTATGTGTTGGAAAACAACAAAGAGTTTACAAAAAAGTTAATTCACAAAAAGTCTGTAGGGTCACATTGCAGCAGGTTCTCAAGCAACTAGAGCAAGTGGATTTTCTTGCATCTCTAGATCCAGAAGATATTGATTTTGCTATTGATATTTTATTTCTATTGCGCTCATTCACAAGTGTTTCAGAGCGTGACAAGGCAAGGGAGGGGAGGGGAAGAGGGGAGAACAAATCAACAAACTTACTAGGCCCAGTGACATTGAGAATGCGCAAGTGCATGGGAGAGGGGGACGGGAAAAGTGCATGGAAGGGGGGAGAAGTGGAGAGTGCGGAGCAAAGGAGAAACAGATAAATAATAATACATAAATAATAAAGGCAACAAACAGTGGTAGTGCAGCCAGCAATTGGCAAGTGCTTGGTTTAAGGCAGCACACAGGGTAGGTCTGATATGCATATGCATACGTGGAAATGCCACGTCAAATTTGGTACCCCAACCTGTTGCATCTGTCAGTGGTACCATCCATCAAGCTTCCTCCTCTTCCAAACGTACTATCCAGGGAAGGTGGAGCTGTCCTGCATCACAACCTAGCATCCTGAAATTGAAGGCCTTGCTCCTGTAGCCTTAGAATGTGGACACTTCCATTTACACTTGGAATGCCGTAAGATTCTCGCCAAGGCTAGAGCTTTGTTGACTCTTTACTGCTAGAAACATAAGTGGAAAAGGATTTCCGTATGATGTTAATCTCAATGACTCGACCCTCGTCATATCAAGGCTAACCAGATCATTCCATATCTTCTGTCATTGGCAAAAGCAGGCCTAGCACACACTTCAATAAAAGTTCACTTGACGCTATCTCCTGTTACACTCATGCAACTTGCAAGCCTTCTCTTTGGTCGCATGGGCTTGTTAAGGAGTTCCTCAAGGGCCTTTTCAGGATGTTTCCACAACAAAAGTGTTCCTGTCTGATGTTCCCCTGCTTGACATCTACAGGGTTGCTACTTGGAGATCTGTTAATACATTCGCGAGAATCTACTACCTCGACAGGGATTTCAGGGAGGAGTCTTGTATCGGCAAGGCGGTGCTAGGCAACCTTTTTGCTTGAGGTGAGCATTGCAGAGGTGAGTTTGCATTGTTTCTGTTGTGCTGTTCTGCCTCCCATAGTTGTGTTGCTTGTACTGCTGCATAATCGTACTTGTAAGCATGTATATCCATGTAAAATCCATTGCTGAAGAAGGAACAAGTTACTTACCTGTAATTCCTGTTCTCCAGCATTGGTATCTTACATGGATTCACATGCAACCCTCCATCCTACACCGCTATGGCTCTTCAGTGGTTCCTATTGCCATGGCTACTTGAGCTCTTAAATCTGAATATGGCCATCATGGGTGGAGCTAAGGAGGACGAAAATCATTGGTTGGAGCAGTATGAACCAAATTGACAGCAATAGGCTGTATAATTGACAAGCGGTGTTTTAGGCTTCAAAGAACAACTGCTTTAATATTACCTAGGATTCCCAGCATTTGAATCTATGTAAGATACCAATGCTGAAGAACAGGAGTTACAGGTAAGTAACTTGGTCCTTCTCTCACATCCACACCAATGACTCTTCATTTTGCATTATTTGGGACAGATATAAGACAGCCTAACATGGCTTGGGAATTTCCTATGCAGTTCACATCAGAAAAGCTGAAACACTTTTGAAAAAAGGTGTAATACCTCTTTTTTGGTAAATCTGATCAATAGATCCAAGCATCATGTTGATCCTGATAAGAGAGAGCAGATGCTAGCTGAGGCCTCAAAGCTAAAAACTAAAGTGATCGTACTACTGTTAGACGGGAAAGGGAAAAATTTTAATAGATGAAAGTTCAGTGTCCAAGATTTATCTGACTTCTGATAAAAGTTAAGTTCCTCAGAAGTCAGTCACTCAGACCCATAATTTACTACATTTTAGAAGTGGTGTCTCCCTCTCCCACATCTCAAAGCATAGTGTCCCTGATCTTGAAGTCCCTATTACAATTTAAGATGGTGCTGCTTCATTAAAATCACTGCCTAAAAGTAAGCTGCTGGACAAGATGCTCTACCCAATGAATTGTTCCAGAAATTCTCAGATCTCATTAGTCCACCTTTCCTGCAGCTGTGTAATTATTTTCTTGGAGATGGCTTCAGTGAGGTATCAATGGTGTCTTTCCTAAAGCATGTAGTGGTTCTATCTTTGTAGGAAATTATATGTTGTTACATCATTCATTTTGAGGGCAAAATATACCCCAGTATGGTCATTTTTAGGCCCCTTAAGGTGCACGCCAGCTCAATTGCCCAATCAAGTAGGAATTTCTCCTTCCTCTGGACCCAGCTCTATTATTATACTAGGAATTAGTGATAGCACTAGAAACTGCGTAATGCCACGCTTGTTTATGAGTTTGCTGCGTACCCTGTTGTGTGTGGATGGGTCCACTTAGGACAGTGCCACACTGCCCTTCGCTAAAAATTGGAATGAAGGGTTGAGACCCATCACATTCGTGCAAAGTGCTGTAATGCGATTGAGAGTAAATTCTCTCTAATAATGTGTACTAGATCTTGGTTTTCAGGAGTGTAACAACTATTTATTAGTGTTGCCGACATGTGTTTCGACCTTCAGGAGTCATTTTGAAGAAGTATTCACAGTCACTGAACACGTTTCGGCCGACCGGCATGTTGCAGAGTTTCTGATCAGGCTCTACAACAATTCAGAACTGTGTATTACCGCCTAAATGACTAATGGAGCACTTCCCTGGAACATGCAAGACTTATTTACTAGTCTTTATACAACTTCCTTTGCCTTGAAAATGACCCCTGAAGTTTGAAACACATGTCAGCAGCTCTAATAAATACTTGTTACCCTCTTGAAAACCAAGATCCAAGTCCCCAAAACCCTTCCATGCGCTAAGCCCGACCTCTAATGTATTTATTGCATTACCTCTATCTGCCAATCCATGTGTCACTTGCACCTCTCATTCTCACAACTCCATCTCTCATAGTTTTATCATACTTCCATCTTATCCATGTTCCCGTCTCATCTTCCCGGCTATTTTCTTCCATATTATTTACCAATCTTTGTTTGCATGCTTCTCAGAATTCTCTTGTCCCTATCGCTCTCCTTTACCTTATCTATTTATTTACTCTGTCACACAATTCTCACACTCCATTTCTCCACACCCCTCATTTTATCTTGCTGTACATTGCCTCACTTCACCTTCCTTCCTTCCTTCCTTCCTTCCTTCCTTCCTTCCTTCCTTCCTTCCTTCCTTCCTTCCTTCCTTCCTTCCTTCCTTCCTTCCTTCCTTCCTTCCTTCCTTCCTTCCTTCCTTCCTTCCTTCCTTCCTTCCTTCCTTCCTTCCTTCCTTCTCTCCCTCCCTCTCTCCTTCCTTCTCTCCTTTCTTCCTTCCTTCCCCCTTCTGTGTTCCCCCTTTCCTTGTGCCCTCCCTTCCTTCTTCCTTCTCTTTCCTCCATCCTTCTCCCTTCCTTCTTCCCTTTCTTTATCTTTCTTCCTTTTCCCCCCTGTCATTGTCTTCCCTCCCTCTCATACTTCCTCCCCACCCTCACCTTTTCTTCCCACCATCCCTCTCTTCCATCCTTCCTTCCTCCTCCTTTGTATTCCTCCTTCTCTGCCTTGAATCCCCCTGTACCTCCATAAATCGTAATTGACACTTAAGTGATTCAGTGCATTCTGGACTGGTTTGAGGCCTTGAATATGCCCATAAGACTTTGATGAGCTGCCCTTGAAAACTACTTTCACTACATTGGTGACCATAAAGTGAAGGGGATAATGCCAGGAGTTTCAAGAGAGTTGCATTGATAGTTACTACCAAGGGCAACAACTTGTAGATGTCAATGCTGGAAGATGTTGGTATACAAACATAGCAGAATGTTATAAAATTATCCTTTTTTAAAAACTTTATTTGTTAAAGCTATGTGACCTGAGTGCATCCATATTGCTGTTCTTTGCATGTTCAGGGGAGGGTGAAGTGACCTCATCATGGAGAAGTCACATTGTGAGAGGCTAAGGATATTCGCCGGAGATAAGTGTGTCTTAAAAGCCATTGCAGTGTTCTAAGAACGGGAGTTCTCAACAACCAGATGATTTGCATGTGTTCCCTCGCTGTAATCAATTTGAAAAAAAAATATCCTATGAAGAAGGGGTGCAAATTGTTTAAGCAAGACACGTTTTGGCTCAAAATGTATGCAGCTAGGGTCTACATAACCAACATTGGATGCCTTTTGGTGTGCCTACGAGAAATGTCTAGACAGACTTTTTACCGGAAAAACGTCTTTTTGCTTGTGGGCGAAGATTAGCACCTTTCACTTTCTTTTTCTTCTTCCGCCTTCTTCTTCTTCTCTTCTTGGATCCTTTAACCTTTTTCTCACAACAAGCTTTTTTGGGATTCTCACAACAAGCTTTTTTTGGAAGAATTACATTTTTGGGCTCTTTTGGACGGAGGAAATTGTTGTCCTTTGCCCGCTTTCTCTTCTGCCGTATACGCCTCGCCACTGCACTTTCAAGTTTGTTGCAAATCATACGGAGCCTCCTTCTCATCAATTTCCACCTTTGAAAGAACACAAGGCAGCTGAAGTCCCCAGAGACGCCCTGCATCACGTGGGAAAACAGCAACTCCCCTGTTGCAAAGGCACGCAAGCAAGCCGCACACTTGAACGGGAAGAGGGTGTTGGCATAAACCCGGGTCAGAAATGACTTTAATATGTACTGCTTAGTGATGCGAATCCCAGGTGGGAAATCACGGATGGGAGGATGGTGCCGACATGCCCGAACAGCACTTGAAGTAAACAGGGCCTCTGTAAGATCTTTTTGCTTCCTGCTGTCGTTCTCCTCAGTGGGATTAGGAGAGTACTGCATGGTAGACTTGAAGGTCATGAAATCGGGCTGAGCATTAACCTCTTCTTGATCTGCCACTGTCTCTGTATCTTCAATACCTATTTCAATTACTTCACCTTCAATGCCATGGCGCATAGAATCAGAGCCTCCTTCTACACCCTCTGGCCAAGCATGGGATTCTTTATTGCTTCCTTCATCCTCACTCCCAGAGTACTCTGGGGCTGCTGCAGGCAGCGGAGTCTCACAAGGAACTGATGTCATAAGTTGCTGTGCCGGCAACCGCTGGAGTGTGGCACCTAAGCAGAAAAATAGGATACATTAAGCTTTCTTAGAAGAGTGAGGGTGCATTTGCTTACAGTTGTAAGGAGGAAGGCATGGCATCAACAGTAAGATAGACACTAGTGACCACAGTTCAAGGGTTTTTATTGAACTTCAAAAAAGGATTTGATAAACGTCTATCTAAACCTAAATCTACAGATGGGAGCAAGCTATGACCATCAAATAATAAGGCAGTCCTAGTGGTGTCTTGTCAAAATAAAAGGGCCTATACTAAAAAACCTATTGCAAATCCTTACCTCTAAATACAAAAAGTGTGGGGAATAATGTTATGAAGAAAAAAAAGAAGTGTTCAAAATGATATGTAAGATTTTCAGTCCATTGGACAACCTTCACCACGATTTCAGCATGGGATAAGGCAGTCCATTTGAGCGTAGCACAGTCTCTGGTTTCTTTAGCACGGAGCTTTGGAGCTTCGGAGTGTAAGTCTCCTTGCTTCTCAGAGTCTCTTCACTCAAAGTGCCTAATGCAAGCAAATAAACAACAAGTTATTTTTCTCTTCGGATTTACATCGGATGAGTCACTCTTCACTCCAGATTCCCCTCAGCCGGGCTCAGATCCTTTTAGCATAAAGTTCTGCACAGACTTCCCTCTGCTGGGCTCAAGCTGTCTTTCACCTTTCAATTTATCACACAATGTTCGTAGTTACTCTTTTTTCGGGTGTGTCTCACGGTTCACACTGGATCTCCGCCAGCCGGGCTCAGATCCCTTCAACACAATTAGACTCCCTCAGGAAAAATGTCAATATTACATCAAGTATCGATCACTTTCGAACATGCAAAGGGTTTGACTTGACCGGTTGCAGCACCATTTCAATTTCACAATTTTCTTGCTTTCAACGTTTGCACCCTTTCGGTTGGATACCTAACAGAGACTTTTGAATGAGCACCCACGTGATGTCGGACCACTGTGTCTACGGTATTGTATCTTAGCTTCAACGTTCATTCACTCATCTGCTCTTTTAACAATCTTCTTCATACAATATTGCAGCTTGCAACCTTGGTTTCCACACAGACCGGTTTGGTATCAGTCTCCCCAACTCACGTGTTGTGCTGACTTCACTGGTGCTGCTTTGTTGTAGGAGCCAAGGACAGTACCACAGCGGCAAAAGGCTCTCCCCGCCTTGACAATCGACGCAGGAGAGCCCCGGGTACCTCCGACACACAATGCAGGATTAGCTTTAATTCCAGGTCATACGTTTCCTATTCTCAAAGGCTCATGAAAGATATGGTCTTTCGGTGAAAAGGGAAAGGCACTTCCCTCCTTGGAATCCTCTTCGGTCTCGCCATCTTCCGCCTTGTATTAGACTGCCATTGTGGAACTGCTGCTTCCTCGTGTGCTTTGCCTTCCTCAGAGTGTGCTTTCGTGCTCCACCTTTTATCCGTGTGGGGAAGTGTGATGGAAGTCGGGTGTGTGTAATGATCAGTAATTGCCTGGCCCTGACTGACCACTGTATTGGGACATAGAGAGATGTGGACAGTGGAAGCACACCCTTTTTAAAAGAGGGGATTTTGAGTAAAGTCATAGAAGTATGTGGAATAGTTAAGTCGTTCAGAAATCAATTTGAGGTGCAGAGGAGAGAGATGCAACCTTGACACCTAGGTTGTGCGAAATACAGACAAACAAACAAGTTCCCAATTTGGGAACTCACGTCCCCTGCACACTTTCATATGTCTGGAATACCAGACCAACAATTCATAATTTAAAATATCAATGTTTCCGGTGAGTCTTAACGATATATATATATATATATATATATTGAAAGGGAAAAACGTTTTGAAAAAAAGAACATTCAATCAATTCTGTCACAAGAACAAGTCTTCATTTTATTCATGATGGTGAAGCTGTACAGGGCCCAACACGTTTCGAGTGTCAACACACTCTTCATCAGGGGCAATTTCAAATTTCTGCAAAAAATGTTATATACAATATTTACAAAGAAAAAGTCATAGGACATAGTTATTTATATCAACACATAATTAGATAAGGAATAACCTCAGCAAAGAACTCTTTCACAATTTATCAATCACAGATAGAGTCAATTATTTTACTAAGCCAAATCTCCCATAGGTAGTGTGGGTAACTTTTGTACACTAAAGTGCAGAAAACAATCTGAAGTGTGACATGGTTTAAAACTGGTCAATAGTCATTTAAATAGACGAGTGTCATAGGAGTGAGGGTATCCTTCTCAAGATCAAGACAGAACCAGGTCTCTAGAAGAAGAATTAGAGCAAATGGAGTAATCCCCTAGGTCTAACCTTGTGATTTATGTTGTTAATTTCCGATGCTTCTGGGTTCGTAATAGGTGAGTCTTTCACCAGTAAATGGGACCCGCTCAAACGGGGAAATGGAGCAATTCTATGTTGAAGAAAGAAATCCCATCTGAAGAAAGGAGGAAGAACTTAATTAACTGCTGGGATGAATGTGATACAGGACAAGTTTGTATAGAACCAGCCCAACCACAACTTACTCAAATCTGTGTAGTGACACTTAGTCAAGGGTCCAATCAAGGTCATGGGTTACACTTAGCAGATCTCCAAGAAAAAAGTCAGGATCTACAAAGGTAAGTGCAAAAGTTTGTTTTTAGAAATTAGAAACGGATTGGGGTCTGGAGTAGGTGAAAAACCTTAGAATCTCTGGGATGTTAAAAAAACAGGCGGCCCAGCAGAGCCATGGTGTTCTTACCTTCAACTCACAGTGCTGCTCAGCGGAGGTAGGAAACCGAGGTGGTAATCCGTCCTCATCAGCAGCGCTGTGGCGCCATATATACGATGCGGATGTATGACGTCATCACGCGCATGCGCGTGAGACGGCATTAGGTAAGTAGGTAAGTATTTGAAATGGTATAAGAACCAATTATTCGAGGTGATAGTCTTCCCCAAAGTATTACAGACAGACGGGCAGATCAATCTGCCATTTTCTAAAGGTATATATTAGGGCATGTAGATGGATAAAATGGAGTACCGCGGTTATCTATGTTTACATTGTGACGTCATCACGCCAAACGCGTGGGTGATGTCACATGTAAACAATAGAGCCGCCATATGCAATCTCTGATGCAAGGGCCGCTCGGAAAGACGGCATAAAGTAGTAAAAAGTGGGGGTCATAGAGGAAGAAGTGACAATGGGTTGGGGCGGTATGCCTCATTGTGCCGGAATAGAACAGGGGGGTAAGAGACCCAGGTGAACGAGTTTCAATTAGCTCATCGAGGGAAACTCCAGTACAAAATTATAGGCAAACATTTGTTTGGATGCAATTAAATCATTGAATGCCAATCATGGCAATGGCTATTTGTAACTAAATGGAAAAAAAGCGGTCTAGATGTCCTGAGGAGCGAGTCTGACCTACTCCATACTCGAGGATGGATCTATTACATGCGATAGGTGTCTGTGTACACTTATAAAAAGGGGATGCCACTGAAGGTAGTCAGATATAACATATCATAGTTCATAATCTTTTACCCATATATGGGGTTCACATAAAAATATGGACATTATATAACAGTGAAAACAGTAAAATCAAGTGTAGACCATTCTAGTACTTAAGAAAACATGGTGGAAGATGCACTAATATCATGTCCATGATAGTTATAACACATATCTTTACAGATGTGTAACTGTTAACATGGTTGCCAACGGGTAGCTAGATGTCTGCCCGAATTCGGTTCACATTATAATTGCTGGTACTATATAATTGAACAGGTGCCAGAGTGGAAGTAGGCCGATGTTAGTGGGCAGGAAGAAAAATGGAAAGCAATGTAGGTCAATGAAGGTAGTGTTCAAATAAAAGGACCCAAGTAATAATCTTCGTTAAGGCCAAGGGGTGCCAATGAGTCAAGTTTATGAATCCAATAGAGTTCACGTTGAGCCTGTAATTTAGGTAGATCTCCACCCCTTGCGAGGGGGCATATTACTTTAAGTATTGCAAAACGCATCTGTGAGATGTTATGGTTATGGTCTCTGAAATGGCGAAAAACCGGTGATTTAATGTTTTTCATTCTGATCTGGGACTTGTGTTCAGTCCATCTTTCTTTAACACGTCTGCTGGTCTTGCCCACGTAGTATTTACCGCAGGGACATCCAATCGTATAAATGACATTTTTAGATTTGCAGGTGGCATAGCTCTTCAGGGAGATCTTTTTCCCATTGTTGGGATGTCTAATGTGGTCTCCTTTTATGACATTGAAGCAATGTTGACAATTAAGGCATGGGTAGGTTCAATTTGTTTGTTTCACAAATGTCCTCTGGGTGGATTTCTTTGGTCCTGATGAAGAGTGTGTTGACACTCGAAACACGTTGGGCCCTGTACAGCTTCACCATCATGAATAAAATGAAGACTTGTTCTTGTGACAGAATTGATTGAATGTTCTTTTTTTCAAAACATTTTTCCCTTTCAATATATATACATATATCATTAAGACTCACCAGAAACAATGATATTTTAAGTTATGAATTGTTGGTCTGGTATTCCAGACATATGAAAGTATGCAGGGGACGTGAGTTCCCAAATTGGGAACTTGTTTGTTTTTCACTGTATTGGAACATGTCAGGTATACAGCTCGGGTGTTAGTCCGTTTTCGCTCACATTGAGTTGTCCGAGGGAAAGTGTTTGTGTTGGAAAAAGGGGCAGGGGGGTTGAGTCACTACATATCCTACCTGGTAGGATAGAGTAAAGGTGTTACAGGGAAGAGGATACTGTGTCTCACCATCCAGTGTCCCACTTCCACTCCCCGAAATCCCCTCATCCAGGTGATCCTCCCGCACTGGTCTAACCCCAGGAACTGGATCCAAAGGCGATGGTCGTGTCCTGGCCACCTGGATGACAGACCTTCAGGTTTCTCACACAGTATTCATGCAGACGGTGACATAGAAATAGTAATTCAAATATGCATCTAGAAGCAACATGTTCACCTCTCATAACATCAGAAACGCTGTAAGGGATGGTTAGAAATTCTTTCATCAGTGCTTCCTAACCACTAGAAATACCTCTCAATAGCTTTCCATATGATCAATATTTAACTCTTCTGAGCCATTACAGAAGTGGGTCCAACCATATGCAAGTCACTATTAATCCCGCCCCTGAAAGAGGATGCCAACCCAAATTGCATATACCTTGTAGAAGTGCCATAGAATTGACCATCTTGGAGTAGCCCCATAAATCAGATGGAAGCTAAATGTTGGGTTGTGTGATGAATTTAATTCTGCTCTGCATGAGTACAAGGATGAGTAGAGGCTAAAATACCCATTCAGCCCTCACACTTATACAATCCAAGAGCCAACATAATCATAAAGGTAAAACAGGCACCGTTAAGAGATATACCTCCTTTGCCTTTTGTTGTAACGTGGGCCGAAGAAAAGCTATCGTGTTAGGAGGGGTGCGAATGTGATCCAGCAGTGACCAAAATAAAGAAAATGTTCAATTCACGTTCTATAAAAATATATATACTTGAATTAAACACATCATCTGCAATGTAACTAAATAGAAAAACACTGTGCAAAACCCAACCTATGGAAGGAACAGTGAAGAAGCAACAGGTAGAAAAATGTAGCACTCTGAGCATGAATATAGGCGTGATAGGCAAATTATAAACCAAACAAAGGAATTGGTGGAAAAGATGCACAGGCAACCTAACTAGTCTCTAGTGCCCAAAATGGACCAGGGGGTAGTTATTGGTCAATAGTACCTTGTTTTGGTTCATTGGCAGTTCAACAGGTCATGAGCAGTGATGCGAGCAGATCAAGCTCAGTGGAAAGCGGGCGTCGAGCAGGTTCGAATGTGGTAGCTTTGTGCGGTTTGGGTGCTGCGTTCAGTGAAGCAGGTCGGGCAGCTCACCAGGCTCCGTTGGAAGAGGAGCCGGGCTGAGTCAGGTTGTAAACGCCGGTAAGGGTTGATGAGTGACGCTTTAGCAGTTTGAGTCTGGGGACAGCACTGATTCAAATTGGTGTTTGTGTTGCTCCGTTGTGCATTTTGATAAAGTAGCAGTTCGAAGGTGAATCACAGTCTAACCCCTGGTTCGAGTCGAAAAGTGACTCTCCAGTGGTTCATTTCAGATCCCAGGGGCGAGCAGTTGATTCGGGCCTAGCAGGTGACAAGTTCAGCAAGGGTACGATGCAGCATCAAGCTGGTTCAAGATGCAGGCAATACAGTTTGAATGGCCGGGGGAGTGCCAAAGGCAGTTTTGGCAGGATCTCTCTGGTTTGATGAGCAGTTAATGCGGTTTGACAATGGTTTTACAGGTTCAGTGTGGCAGAACAGAGGACCTTAGCTGTTCTGGTACTACAGGTGCTATGAGACCCAGTCCAGGGGTGCTAGGAAAGGGTGCTTCCATTCAGATTCTGCTCTCCGAGCTTCAGGAAGTTCTGGTGCCGAGTGGCAGGTCCTGGTCCACAGCAAGCATCACCCCCAATCATCCCTGGGAGTGGGTAGGGCAGAGCTCTCCTCTGCCTTGGACTACTCCTTCTTCACCTCTGTGGTTGAAGGCTTTGGAAAGTGCAACTCTACCAAACAACGTCCAATGAATCTTTCTCAGGTGTTGTTCTCGATTGAATCAAAGAAGTGGTGGGAGACACCTTCTTTTAAAGGTAAAAGTCAGGAGGTGATTGGACTTAAGATAGCCCACCTTAGTGGTCCAATCCCTGTTCTTGAATTGAGTGGACTTTGCACAAAGTGCTTTGCTCCAGAGGAGGCGGAGGGGACAGGAAGGGGAGAGGCGGGGTGAAACAAGATGGTGGAAGTCTTCCACCACTGTACAGAGCCCCCCTGTCTCCCTTAAAGCCTCCCTTCTCACTAAGAACAAAGGCGTTTAGAAAGGCAGCACCCTGGGAGAACCTACTCCCTTTGATGCTTGGGTGCGGGACAGCTGCCTGGTGTGGGGCTGTCTCTGGCAGAGGGAGTTACTGTCCTTCACAAAGAGATCAAAGAAGAGGCATGGCCATTCAGGTTTCTGTCCTGTCATTTCACAGGATAAGCCTGTCTGACCAGAATACACATCACCTTCCTCAGCTGAGCTGGCTCTCAGGAGCTGACACATGTGTGATATCAAATTGAAGGTGGCTGCAATGATTACAAGAAGTGCCTTCCACCATGCCTTAACGCAGACATGGTTGTATTTTAGAGTTTACCCTACAACCAGCAAGGGGTACTTATAATCATCATATTTTTGGCACAGGGGGCATATCTTAAATGATGTGCCTGCGCTACAGTGACTTGGCTGCCACTGCAGGTGTTAAATGGGCAACTCTGACCTCTGAACCTGCACTGTGCCACCGGTAGATCATGCACTGCAAATCAGGATACTGATGCAGCAGGACACATATACACACTATGGCCCTCATTACAACTTTGCCGGTCCAGAAACAACGGTGCTAGTAAGCTTACCAGCACCATTGTTTCCGGACCGGCAAAGTACAAGTCTGGCGGGCTGGTGCGCTCCTGCCCGGCAGGACTGACTTGCCAGACAGACCGACACCCGTCCACAGACTTTCACAGAAGCACCCACACCATTATTAACGGTGCCAGTGCTTCTGTGTTCCCCATTCCCATTTGAGTCCTATAGGACTCAAATGGGAATGGGGAACAACATGTTACCAGCGCCTGACTTACCAGCCGCTGGGGTTGTTATACCCTTGTGTTACCGGCAAGTCAGGTGCCGGTAACTGTTTACGGGTCTGGTGGCTACCTGCCGGCTTTACCGGAACGGCTACCGCCGGACCCATAATGAGGGCCCATGACTCTGGCATGGAGTTTATGAAAGGAAAATCTGATAGCCAGATTACCCTTTCAGAGATGGAACTACACACATCATTTTCTTAATAAAAATTTAAAAAGCAGCCCCTTTTACCCCCTTGCCAGTTGGCAATTCCTCAAAGGTTGACATCATGTTCATGCCCACACACAACCACCCTGTCTCAAATCTGAACAGGACTACTAACTGTCAATATAAGCCATCTTTCCAACAGTTCCAATGCAAAAAAAGACCTCTGATCTGGCAGAATTGAAAAATGCCACATAGAAATGACATGGCATCTCCCCACCCCTGGAACAAACATCAACTGAAAGGTAATCATTAAAAGGGAGTTGCATTGTATGCATTTGGTTCATTGAAGTGACAAGTGTGATGAATTTAGTTGTCAAATTCAGTTAGGGCAGAAAGGAGTCTCTAGGGGTAGGGAAAGATATCCACTCAGCGATTCAACAACTGGCGGGGTTATATGGTTGATCCACCGGCACATCTCTTCGATCCTCAGCCTGATGTGTCAAGGTACAATAGTGGAGTTGGCAGACCAGATGGAGGGTGAAGTAATGGTGTTTGGAGAGACTGCTGATGGTTCAGAGTTTGATACAGTGAGAATCATTTGTGCATGACATTGCACATAGTAGCGAGTGGGAGGCTCACAAGCTGGTTCCAATTGAGGGCAGCCCACGGTGGGGCCGATCAGCTTGCACTTAACTTTACACACTCACTTCAGAGAGGAAGATGAGAGAGATCAAAATGGGTAGTGGATGTCTTTAAGCCCTCAGTCTGCACTCTCACTAACAGTCATATAATCAGTCATCAGGAAATGTCACACCACATGAATTCAATGACAGAGATGGAAGAAACACATGGGGAGGAGTTGTAGCATAATGGCTCTGACCATTCCTGTGACCTGGAATGGTGTTCCCGCTCATTTAATCCCAGAGGTTCGCACGAAGGGCCGTTGATAGTGGGGTTTTAAGATTCCTAGAAGAGAATTGTCAAATATCCATTAGACGTGGCAACTAATTCCTATATATTCTACATTTTTTTATTACAGTTTTACAGTTCAGAGAACACTCCAATGATACCTTTGAGGGCAGTATTGACACACAAACACAAAGGGTGCTTTAGGATGTAAATATATAATGGTGGTACGCCCATCTGTGAAACCACAGTTGTAGGGTGTGCCCGGGTCATGTGTTTGACTCTGTCAAGATGGGGTCAAGGACCCCACTGAACCTGGGGAAGGAGTCCCTCTAAGGCAATGCCGATGGGGAAATTGATCCATCTTCCTGGCTCCTGGCCTGCCTGGAGATGTGCATATATGTTTATACCTATTTCCTCTGTCCTGACTGGGTCTCTTTCCCTTCTTTTTCAGCTGTTCACGGGAGTCGGCAACATCCATAAAAGAACCTGGACTATAAGCACCAAAATGCACCTGGGCCCAACAGATATGCTCTGGCCTCAAACCATTCGGAAATAAGTGGTTGCCCTCTGTGACAAATCAAAGGAATTCATCCCTTCTCCCAAACGGAGAGACCCACCCCCTTCTTGTGAGGATAGTGAGGCGGGCCCGCTCCGCAATACACTCCCTCAGTGTAGAGGCAAGTGGGACCTCACCGGGAGAGACTTCCCCCGTAGGGGACAAGGACTCCCGTTCCTGTGAGGAACTCGTTAAAGCTATACATACTGTGGCCTACATGGGAGGCACAAAAGTACCACAAAATAAGAAATACCAAGACTGGGACAAAGAAACACCCAAAAAACACCATTATCTGATGAAAGAGGAAGATGTCCCTTTAAATCAATTTATGCAATCCACTGGGATGAGTATGTTTATTAACGTGCCCTCAGAGAGAAGGCAATTAGAAGAGAGAGAGGAACACGTACGAAGCTCCCAAGCTACGTAGGACTTGGGGAAGATGCAAACCAGGAAGCCCATGAGTTTCAAACTTGCTTGATATCGCAGAGTAGGTTGCCAGAGCTACGGTGAACCTGAGAAGAGAGAACCCAGCAGGGCAGGAGCCCGCAAAAACCAATAAAAAGGCACACTGTGTCCCGCATTGAAGCAACGGGACACTGCAAGGAAACAAGTGAACGTGAGGAGAGAAACACCAGCAAAGAGAAGGTGGCAGCAGTCTATGACCTGAGGAGTGGATAATAAAACGATGTGAAATGGGGAAAGAAACGCAATGCCTTATACAAGAAGAATATAATACCAAAGAGAAAGAAAGATATGACTCAGAGTTTAGAGGAAATAGACAACTGAGCCACAAACAAAGTCAAGTAGACCAAAACATTCTCAACTAATAATACCTTACAAGGATACGTAGAGACTAAAAATGTAAAAAATACATCTTATATGAGAACCACAAAAGGGATTATCAAAGAGGAGGGGACACTAAATAAACCTTTTGAAAAACTAAAGAGACTAGTGCAAGAAGTCACGAGAGACTATTGGCAGATTGTTTATTAACGCAACTCATATACTAGAAGCACCATCAGAAGAGGGGAGTCATTCCCCTGTTCTAAGTTGGTTTTCATAGTGGTAGGGGCAGTTAGGGTAGGACAGCAGACATTTCTTTGGATGTTCACGACCGACGAATGCACACCTTAGTTATTAACATAGGCAGGGACTACCTTTAGAGATAGGGAAAGTTAGGCCTTATAGTATTACTTTAATACAAATTGTACATCATGTCCTCAGAGAGTCTGTGTCCTCCTTCTGAGTCGCCACATATGGTGTTAAGAGTATGATTTATACCAGCTAATAGAAGTTGTTGTCCCATACAATTCACAAAGCTGAGTTCCAAGGCCAAAAACCCCACCATAGCCATAGCCTAATCCATAGGGTTTGACCTGCAAAGCACTGAAGACATTGAGATACCACTGTGTGAGAGACATCTGAAACCCTTCCCAAAGGAACTTATATTAGGCTTACCTGCAAATCTGGTCTGGCTTGGAGGCATGGGTTAGGACGTTATGGTAGGAATCATAGATCCTGATTTCCGGGGGATGTTAAAGTTCTGTGACGGGCCCCTTCCCATGAGGCCACAGGGCTGAGGCTGCTGAAGGGGATGTCTCCATCGGACCCGCTGAGCCGACCAAGAGGCTAGCTGTGGGAAGCGCAAGCAGTGGATCACTGCAGGAATACGTGGTCTGGAGAGGAGGGAGGTGCCTAAGTGGATCCGAAGCCACAGAAACGCTGCAGCAAACCGAGAGAATTCCCAGGGCGCCGGTGAAGCAAAGAAGGACACAGAGACGCCTGCGAACGACTGGAGGACTGCAGCCAAGACCCTGAGAAGCATAGTAGATGAAAAGGGGGGAAACAAAGATAACCCCTATGCGATACTATGAGAAACTTTACCAAGATACAGTAACAAGGGGAATAGGGCCAGGACCCTTACAAGCAAAAGAACATATCAAGTAACAAGAAGGTCTAATCTTCTTTGTGGCAGTACTTGGAGGGAAGGTACCCCAGGGCTGTGACATAGGAGAAACTATAAAAAAAAACGTGAGAGTAATATTTATGAAGACTGTACTTGACAGGGGAGTGAACCAAGTATGTATGTGGGGTCAAGAAACCATAAAGAGAACTGAGAATAATACATATGGGACAGTACTTGGCAAGGAAGTAAACCAAGTCTGCATGTGATATCAAGAGACCATAAAAAGAACTGTGAGAATAATACAGGCAAGTAAACCAAGTCTGTGTTTGGGACTAAGAGACCTGGTAGAGAAGGAAACCAGGTCTGGCAAGTAGAGTCATGTACCCTCCAGAGTTTGGAGAAGCATCCAAACTCCTCGCTGCAGTGCCTGGTAGGAGGAAACCAGGTCAGCCAACCCGGTACCAGGGGCTCACCACACCTTGGAGGAGCATCCAAGCCACTCTTCTTGGTCGCAGTGCCAAGAATCCAGGTCTGCCAACCAGGGCCAGGGACCCACCACAATTTAGGGAAGCATCCAAACTCCTCTTCTTTGTCACAGTGCCTGGTGGAAGAAAACCAGGTCTGCCAACCAGGGTCGGGACCCCAGAGACAGGGAAGAATCCTGAGAAGGGCCAGTTAGGGGACAGAGACATTTCCCTATCAATTGTTGAAGTGTATTATAAGTCTGGAGAAGGCTGTGGAAGGAAGACATTCCCCCAATACTTGAGAAACTGAGAAACCCATAACCGTCTCTTTGTCCAGGTGAAGGTAGTCATTCCACTGAGCTCGGAAGACCTCTTTTTTATTAAGTTGAAAGCAGAGTGTGAGGGACAGAGCTAGGATTCTGACATTTGACTTTGGACTTTTTGCTTTTGACATCGTTACTGTGACAATAGTAATTTTGATTGAGGCAGGAAACCCCATCTTAGAGTTAGGGCAAGATAGGGTTTTCTTTTCATTTTCTTACTTGAATAAACGTTTATGCCAACCACTATGACCCTGCTGTGTCAGAGTCTTACTTCTGCACTCTTACATATAGTGTTAGGAGAGGGATCTTGACTTGGTTGATACAAGCAAAGGGATCACAGGTTATGAACTCTCCCTCTAGAAAGTGTTCCCAATATTGAACTGGCCTCACCTTTTGTCCCAGGTGCAGAGAAAACACCTTTTAATTCCGCTCTACTAGCTAGTTCACAGAGTGATGAAGGGACAGAGGACACTCCAGAGTCTAAACCAGAGTCCCTACTCTTAGAAAACATATGACCCCTTTCCTAGGGTCGAATACCTGGGAGTACCTCAAAGCAAGCGATGAGGTAGAATCTGGGAGGGGGTCAGAAGACTGAGACCATATCAGGAGACTATCGATGGTTCCGACTCCAAACAGACGATCTCCCCTCTGTAAGACAGGTTGGAAACCGAAGAGAAATCTCGCCCAGAGAAATTAGATAAACCAGGGAGCGCACAGGAGAACAAGGGAAGTTCAGGGGATCGGGAAGCAAACAATTCCGAAACATTGAGCAACCTTGAATCCGAAGGGAAAGAGGAGGTCCCAGGTATAACCAACAGCAAACCCCTAAGAGAAAACATGAATCCCATAGAGACCCTGATAGAACTCCTAGTAAATCATCAGATTCAGGCTGACCTAAGACACCAAGAGGGATTGGATAGACTAACTGTCCATCAAGAAAGGTCACATGGCGTATTACAAACCTACCGGGAGGGAGAACACTTGGAGGCTTTTTTCCTAGAATTTGAAAGGTTTATCCACCAATTTCAGTGGAGTGAGGACCTTAAATTATGTTATCTGGCACCCCTGTTAAAGGGAGAGCTACAGGCATCTTATCAAACCCTGAATTCCGTAGGTACCACCTCCTTTAAAGATGTTAAGAGGGGATTGTTGCACCGGGTTGGGCAGATGGAACATTTTTACCACCAAAAGCTCAGGTAAATAAAACTGAACCCAAACAAGTCCCGCTAGATCTGGGAGCACATATCCAAAATACTTTCTCCCTTTAGCTAAGGAAGAAAACCCTGCCTGAAATGATGGAGCCTATATCCCTAGAACAACTGGTCAATAGTCTATCGCCCTCCTTACAGAGGGTGGTCTATAACTGAATAAACCCTCTTTGTCTGATGTTATTGATACTACTGAAGTCCATGCTGAAGCAGCCATACATCTAAGGACCTTCCACCGAAGTGAGGAGGGAAAGAAGTAAGTATAAATCGCTCCCCATTCAACACCCACTAAAATTCACAGGGTAACAAGGAGAGATGCCTCTGGGGTAAATTTATAGAAACATAGAAAAAGGTGGACAGAAGGAAGTTTCAAGATATATCACAAGTAGTGAAAAGGTAAGTCCCATACACATAGAAAGAAAAGAACTGGTAGCCCCCATAATATCTTGTTTCTCTTGTAGGGAAAAGGGGAACATGCCTAGGAACTTCCCTGATAACCAGAGCGAGGAACCAATGGAGGTAGGGTGGATGGTCGGAGAAGAGTATTAAATTATTCCTGACAACGACGAGGAAATTGAGACCATAATTAACTGATTCTGTGTCTCAGATCCTTTTGAACACAAGAAACAGTCAGAATAAATGGTAACCTTGCCCATGCGCTAATTGATTCCGGAAGTAAGCAAACTGCCATACGAGCCGACCTGAAACTGGCAGAAGACACAAAAAAGGGCAAACCAGTTAGGGTGACATGCGTGCATGGAGACTAAGAGATATACATCAAAACTCCAGACTCCATTGCAATTCGGGATAGAGGGGTTCTAATGAACTCCGCCGCCATTCCCCGGCTGCCTGAAGAAGTCATCATAGGGAGCGATTTCTCAAACTTTGGTAAAATAATAACTGACTTTAACACCCCCACCAGAAAATATTCCCTTATAGACATTTGGGAGGAGGAAGGAATAGTTAAACGTCTTACCACATCTAAGACTGGGGAATCCGGAGGGGAAAAGAACCCCAAGGTGATAGCCCCATTGTTCAAAACTAAAGGGGGAACCCCAGTGGGAGAAGCCACAAGGAAAGGGGAAGGGTATGTGTCGAATCCTGGGATGTCTTCACTGGTTCCCTTAGGGGAAGCCACTTCCCCATGAGGCCAGGGAGGTGAGGCCACTGCCCGATGATCCTCATGGGTGTGCTGTTCAGAGGGTGATCGCATTCGAGAGGAAGCCCCCGGTGGCATCAGTGATGACTATTGTGGGAGAATGGAGTATTCATCTAACCCATACACCTTTCCTTCACCCCCACTCTCTCCACACCTGCCCTCCTATCCATATACT
Source organism: Ambystoma mexicanum (assembly GCF_040938575.1). NCBI lineage: Eukaryota > Metazoa > Chordata > Amphibia > Caudata > Ambystomatidae > Ambystoma > Ambystoma mexicanum. Next base: position 208,554,456 of record NC_090938.1, read on the forward strand.
TCTATAACATACATAAAGTTGAAAGGACTAAGACGAGAAAGAGTAAGGGTAACTATCATGAAGATCCAAAACAAGAAAGGACTGGCATGAGGAAGAGGCGCAGATCCACTTACATGAATGGTCTAGCTTTCAACTGCAGACCTTGATGGAATGGACATAAAAACGGACAAAAGACTTACCCAAATGTCAGATGCTCTGGAGAGGAACTGCGAGAGGGACCAAGGCTCGCAGAAGAGAGCAGCAGAAGTAGACCCAGGCTCGGAGACGCTGAAGGAGCGGTCTCCACCGGACACGCTGAGCAGACGAGGCCGGCTTAGGGAAGCGCTAGCTGCACAGCACTACAGGAACAAACGATCTGGAGAGGGGGGAGATGCTGAAGTGGGTCTGAAGCCTCAAGGCTGCTGAGAGAAGCCTCAGAGTGCCAGTGAGGCAAAGAAGGACACAGGGAAGCCTGTGACCATGAGAGTGCTGCAGCCAAGACCCTGAAGGTATTTCAAAGGGTGGGCCTATGGTTGGGGGTCCCCGGAGGGTGCAGGAAACCCTGAGAAGCATAGTAGATGAAAAGGGAGAGAAAGAAGATAACCCCTATGCAATGCTAAGAGAAACATTACCAAGATAGAGTAACAAAGGGAATAGGGTGTGGTGCCCTTACAAGAAAAGGACATATCAAGTAGCAAGAAGGGCTACTCTTCTTCATGAAAGAACTTGGAGAAACCATGAACTGTGAGATTAATACACATGAGGACAGTACTTGGCAGAGGGTAAACCAAGTCTGCATGTAACATCAAGAGATCATAAAAAGAACTGTGAGAATAATGCAGAGGAACTTAGAACTTGGCAGGCGAGTAAACCAAGTCTGTGTTTGGGACTAAAATACCTGGTAGAGAAGGAAACCAAGTCTAGCAACCAGGGTCAGGATTCCACCAGAGTTTGCAGAATCATCCAAAATCTTCTTCTTCGTCACAGTGCCTGGTAGGAGGAAACCAGGTCTACCAACCAGGCATTCTAGAAAAAGCATTGTTTCCAGTTCCCGAAGACGTGGTAGAACAAGAAGAGACAGAACAAAGTTCTAAAGGTTTTAGGGAAGCAGAGGAGGTTGTTCCCTTACCCAATCTGGTCTTCGCCCAGAGGAATGTTCCCATCCTCACAGAAGCCTTTAACAAGGTAATCTCAGAAGAAGTTGGCGCAGTCACGCTAATCCCTTCTTTTTCTTAAAGAAAGGGTTACTATATAGAGGCGATGTAACTCCTGAGGGAGTATGCTGAGCGCAACTGGTGGTACCTCTCAGTCATAAGTGAACTGTGTTAGAATGAGCACACTCCCATTTCACCTCTGCTCACCAAGGAACAGGGAAAACCCAGAATCAAGCAATACCTAGGTTCTATTTTCTGGGTGTCTTTGTTGACATTAAGGATTTTATATCAACATGTGAGATCTGTCGGAAGACTGCCAACACTCTGAATCACTGGCCCCTTTACAATCTTTGCCAATAATTGAAGTTCCTTTTTCTAGGACTGCTATGGATACAGTGCAACCCCCAGAAACCTCAAAACTAGTTTTGCTTCTTTCTTGTAATCTTTGACTATGTCACTTGCTATCCGGATGCCTTTACTCAGCGTAATAATACTATGCAACTCATTTTAGAACACCTTTTACCTTTCCTCTCTAGAGTAGGGTTATCAAAAGAAATCCTTACGGATCAAGGTACAATCTTTATGTCCCCTCTGATGTAAGAGGTGAAAGAGAAATTAAATATCAAGAACTTAACGTCAGTGTCTCATCCCCAGAGCAATGGTCTCGTAGAATGTTTCAACCAAACTTTAAAACAAATATTAAGAAAGCTGGTAGAGACCAAAGGGAAGAATCGGGACGTAATGGTACCCATAGCCCTTTTTGCAGTCAGGAGCCTTTGTATGGAAGGGAACCCTGAGATGTCTTGAAGATGTTGAAGGAGACCTGGGAAGAGAGTGAAGAAGCCCTATTGACAATTTCTCAAACTGCACACAAATTAAAATCACATATGCAAGCAATGCAAGAAATTGTAAAAAAAAAAAAAAACATCTAGAACAGGTCCAGGAACAACAACAGAATGTCTATAATAGACGTGCGGCACCCGCACCTTTTCAGTCAGACAGTCAGAATTGGTCCTCTTGCCCACGTCAGAAAATAAAATGACTTTACAATGGTATAGTCCCTATAAAGTCCTGGAACAAAATGGTCCATTAAATTATCTCATATCACAACCAGCTAGATGCCAGAAAATGCAGGTCTATCATATAAACTTGCATAAGAACTCCTCCTGCATAAGGAGTGGAAAATAGATCATAGTGAGAAGACAACTGTTACCATGCAGCCCTCCTTACCAATTCCTCTAAGGAAAATAACTTGATCTTGCCTGAGCTGTCACCCTCCCCACAAACAGATATTCAAGATTTATTAGATCAGTTGCCTGAGGTATACTCAGACCAACCAGTGAGAGTTGCTCATTTTTTTCTTCATTTTATTAGAACACTGGCAGGGAAAACATAAATCTTAAGCTTTACAGAATTCCTGAGGCCTGAAAAAAAGTGATAGAACACAGAATAGAAGACATGCTAAGTGCAGGCATAATCAAGCCTTCAGAGAGTCTCTGGTGTTCCTCTATTGTCCTAGTTGCTAAACCCGATTAGTCTTGCTGCTTTTGCATTGACTTCAGGAAACTGAACTCATTCTCATTCTTCGATAATTACCCGATGCCGAAAATCGATTAACTTTTAGATCTAACAAAGGGATATTGGCAGATACCTCTGAATCCCGCTGACTGGTAGAAAACAGCTTTTTTTTTACATCACAGGGCCTTTTAAATACATGGTCGTGCCTTTCAACCTTCATGGAGCCCCAGCCACATTTCAGCAGTTAATGGACAGAATACTAAACTCCTATTCAACCTTCTGTAGAGCTTACCTGGATGATATTGTGGTTCATACTGATAGTTAGACTGAATATCTTCACCACCTTCATTCGATCCCCTGGGCCCTGAGAAAAGTCAGCCTCAGAGCCAACCCACGAAAATGCCATCTTCTCCAGTTTGCTGTCTTCAACCACGAACTGAAATGGTGAAGGTGGTCCGAGGAACACTTACCCCAAAGTCCAAGACAGAACATCGTGCCTTCCTTGGGGTTGACGGGATACTACAGAATACTATAGCCCTAACTATTCAAGCATCGCCGCCAACATAAAAGACAAGTCGAAAAATGCACAACTGCAGAAACTGGTCTGGAATAAAGAAGATCATTAAAGTTTGAAGTGCCTGAAAAACATCCTCTGCAGCAAGCCCATTCTTGGCTGTTCTTATCCTTTGGTCTCTCACTGCCTATTTGGCCCAGTGATGCCTGGCTACTGCTCTCAGGGAAGTCATCTCCTTCCTTAGTCTTTTAATGCCAGGGGAACAATCCCTTCCCTGGACTTCCAATGCCATTGGAAAAATCCCTTCCTGGACTTCCAATGCCAGGAGAACAGCCCCTTCCCTGGTCTTTCAATGCCAGGGGATCAACCCCTTCCCTGGTCTTTCAATGCCAGGTGTGAGAAACCTGAAGGTGTCTCACCCGCTAGTCCCTGGGGATCTGTCATCCAGGTGGCCAGGACACGTCCATCGCTTTTGGATCCTGTGCCTGGGGGTGGACCAGTGCGGGAGGATCACCTGGATGAGGGGTCTTCGGGGAGTGGAAGTGGGACACTGCATGGTGAGATGCGGTATCCCCTTCTCTGTAACACCTTTTCCGCATCCTACCGGGTAGGATACTTAGGAACTCAACCTCCCACCCTTTCCCGAAGCGAACATTTTCTCACGGACAGTTCACTGTGATCGATAACGGACTAACAACAGAGCTGTGTATCTGACATGTCCCAATACAATGGTCAGGCAAGGTCAGGCAATTACTGATCACTATACACACCTGACTTCCATCACACTTCCCCACACGAATAAAAGGCAGAGCACGAAAGCACACTCTGAGCCAGGCAAAACACACGAGGAAACAACAGTTCCGAGATGGCTGTTTAATACGAGGAGCAAGACGGCGAGACCAGAGAGGGTAGGAGCAATTGCTTATATACTTTGGACCTTTCAAACTTGGCGGCTTGTTGCGTTAATCTTGGCTATTGTTCTCAATTGGAAATACCACCTTAACTGAGCGATTCATCATACAGACCATTAAGGTATCAATATGGACGTCTAGGTATAAATGCACGTTGGTCCTGACGCCGCTTTTTAGTTTTGCAAATTACTATTTCGGCCTGATTACAAGATTCATCATGACCTCTCGATCCCTTTGCAATATGAGGTCAACAACGCTCCCGTGCCTTGGCATAACTTTACATGGCGGAATCATTGCTGTGTTCTATCAGGCTACACTAGAAGTTAATTTAAATGGACCATTTAAACTTTAACCATTTGCCAATGCCAGTGCTCTATCCACTGACACCATTTTGGTGGCACCTTATATTCTCTTGCAGTTTTCGTATACTGAGCTTCTCCATGCCACATCGCTCACTATGGAGTGGAATGCTATACTTCATGAGTTGACTGCACCTTTGGTCCTCCATGCTGGTTGTTGCACTTTGATCCTCGACACACCAATACACCAATCATTCTGATAGACAGGTGAGTGTCCGTGTTCCTCTTCTAACTTAGAATCCAGGTTGGTAGTCCTGCGCAGTTTGGACGACAGCTGATTATCTCATTCTTTTTTGAACTAGGGATTGTATTCATCTCCACAGATTAATTTACTTATGTCGGTCCTTGGAATTGAGCTCGACGTGCAAAGAACTGTTTTACCGAGTTCTACCATTCGAGTTGAGACTATGGTATATGTAGTTCTCACCTTCAATTATGTATTTCACTGAATTTCAGTTTGGTTTTGCTGAGAGGCTGGCTCATTTCAGAGTCTTTTTTAATATACTGTTTTTGCATGTTTACTATTTATCACAGAATGCGTGTTTGTATTTTATCACAGAATTGCTGACTGAAGATTAGAGCCATCCAAGAACAAGCAACGAAATCCCAGCATCAGCAATCAACAATTTGAATGCAATTTGTTTTTGTTTTTTTTTTCGTTTGAGTGCTTTGTCCTGAGGAAGACGTTTATCAGACTTTACAGACAAGATTTACCCAACCGTCGAAACTACTGATTTAATGATCTATTTGGGTGACATGTCTGTCTCCATCCACAATGTCCCCAGTACTTGTAGTTGACTCAATGCACCTCAATTGTTTCTACATTGAATGCATTATAGATTGAATGCACTTTAATAATTCTGATGCACTTTATATTAACTTTCGACTTTATACTTTGTAGATTTAATATACCTAAGCCAATTAACTTGATATATTCTAGTTCTGTTGCATCTTAAATCTATTTAATACTTTTTTATATTTGACTGAAATTCTTTATATCTGCATGTTGCCACATTATACAATTCTGAGAGTTACAGCCTCTTCCCCCATGAATTTTCTTCACGTGGAGTGAGTTCTGCCCCTCAGCTTTCTGCCATTGGGTTAGGTTGTACAACAGCTTTATATTACAAAATGTTTTGGTTTCAGACACTTTGTATTTCTTTATCTGCTGTGGCAGCCCCACATGAACTATGGGCAGAATATTCAGATCAACAGCTTTTAAAATCTTTTAAAGATTATTTAATTACTTTTTCCATAGAGTTCCAGGATACAAAAAACATTGTTTTTTGAGACCAGAGAGGGTTGCCATGAGGCAAGTGCCCTTGACCTTTAGAGACTGTTACTTTCTTGAATCTTGGAAAGTAAGAAACCTAAGACCAGGAACTAAAGCTGCACGGTGTGTCAGAGTTACCCGTGGCTCTGCTGCATCGATAACCAAGGCAGGGAGGAGCAATTGCCGCTGTGGTGCTGTCCTTGGCTCCTACAACAAAACAGCGTCAGTAAAGACAGCACAGCCGGTGAGTCGGAGAGACTGATACCAAACCAGTCTGTGTTTTGAACCAAGGTTGCAAGCAGCAGCATTTTATGAAGATATCTAAACAGAACAGTGTGTGAGACATATGTGACGAGCGACGCAAATATAATTGGAAACCAAAGGAGTGACTTAACTTTTCGAGGCTAAGAAAAGATACCGTAGAAAGAGTGGTCCAGCACCACGTGTGTGCTCATTCGAAACTCTCTGTTAGGTATCCAACCACTAAGTGTGAGAAAGGGGAATCTTAAATTCGAAATGGCCCTGCAGTGGGTGAAGCTAAACCCTGTGCACATTCGAAAGTCTCCGATGGTTTAATGTATAATACAATTGGTCCCAGCCAAGCTGAGGGAGACTAATTGGGGAAAAGAAAGGGGGTCTAAGCCCGGCAGAGGAAGATCCGGGTTGAACCGTGAGTCACCCGAGAAAGACTATTCTCTTAACATTGCAATTGGGGATCTGAGCCTGGAAGAGGGGGATCTGGGTTGAACCGTGAGTCACCCGAGAAAGAATATTCTCTGAACATTGTAATAATGGGATCTGGGACCGGAAGATGGGGGCGCATCAGTGAACTTTTGTTTTTGAAAGGGATCTGAGCCCGCTGAGGGGGATCCAGGGTAAACACCCAAATTGAATACTTGTAAAAAGAAAATAACTTTTACATCTTGTGTTCGTACATCAGGACATACGAATCAAGATACTTTTTATGAAGTACAGAGACTTGGACACACAAGGTCCTGATGCTGGTAATGGAACAGTATCCTTGTGCCGCAGACGCCAGACTGTGTGCTTTGCTCAAGTGAACCGCCATACCCCATGCTGCAAATATGGGGAAGGGAGTCCAACGATCCGAACATCCTGACATATTATTTAGTGAACACTACTTTCTTTGTCATGAACAATACTCCACACAACTTGTAAATTACCAGTAAGGATTGTTTTTCTTTTAAGTATAGGACCTTTATTTGACAAGACTCCACTAGGACTGCATTATTATTATTTGATGGCCGTAGATTGCGCGCATCTGTAGATTTAGGTTTAGATGGGCTTTTATCACACCCTTGCGAAAGTTCAATAAACACCCTTGAACTGTGGTCACTTGCGTCTGTCTTACTGTTGATACCATGCCTTCCTTACACATGGCAACAACTCCTTGCCTGATCGTTTAATGCGAGGGGATTAATCCCTTCCCTGGACTTCTAATGCAAGTATTTTGGTGCCAAGGGGATAATCCCTTTCACCCTGTTCTTTCACACAGATTTTGTTGCACAATTCCTTATTGTCTGTAATTATCCTTTGGCCTTGTTCTACATGAACAATAGACTATCCTTCTGTACTCTACCTTCTTAGCCAACTTTTTATCTTAGTGTGTCCAACTTTAAGTCCCAGTTTTAAATGTTACTGGGACGAGGAAGAATTACTTTTGTATAGACCACCCCTGCACAGTGTCTATCTCACGTCTGTTTGCTTCTTCTTTTCGGTGGTTAACCACTGATGGAGGGGGACTTGGGTTTTATTTGATTGCTTGTCACAAATAAGAGAAGTTCTTTATTTGTGTAGCTTAACTCTGTTTAGCCTATCCCATCGCAATGGGATTGCCTCCCTTTCCACTCTGACCTTTTTGTACCACTGCCACAGCCCAGGTTCGCCATGTCCCAGTATTCACCAGGGACCGTGTTAGCCAACCCCCCAACCCGACGCTGCGGGGACCAACGAGGAAAGTCTGCGGCGTTGGGACTTGCTGTATCCCTCAACCAGGGACCGGCTGCAGAATAGATGTGGCCATTCCTGTTCGCGAGCACTGCTTACGCTCTCTTGCTGTGGCTTCCCGGGGACTTCGGGAGCAAGTGTATTTGCCGCCCGTGTGTGCTGTTTCAGTTGCCGTGCTGCGGTTTGTTGTTCTGACCGGTACCGGAGAAGCAGTCACCCTCCCGGCTCCACAGGACTTGGGCCCACAGTCTCCGCCTTCAAATACCAGACTCACGCTCCAGGGTACACACCTACCCCAGCGCCTCCATCCCTCACTGACGCTCACACCCGTTGGGGAAGCATTCCACTTCCTGAGACCATTTACCAGTCTCAGCCCGAACGCTGCTTGCATTCGGTAATGGTCTATTAGGAAGACCGAAGCGGTACCGCGTAGTGAAGCCCTGGTTTCTGCCGCTGCTTGGGCTTACTAAGCGGTTTTCAGGTGATGTTCTTTCTTGCCCTATGGAACCATGTTTGTCCCAGAATTAATGGGGAAGATGCCATTAGGTTCACCACAGTTAACTGGAAACGTGTGGGCAGACTTGAGGCGGGGGGGGCAGTAGCATAAGGTAACATTGAAAAAGTAAGATGGGGAAAAGCACAAATTAAGGGAACAGATTTGGGAGGGACCATCGCGACCATAATTACAAACATCCTAATACATCAGTATGATTTAAAAATTATTGCAGCGTTCGCCCCACTCTGTGGGTATCACGGTTGCTGCATTTAATCTGAAAGTTAACGGCGCGAACATGTGGAAAATCGTTGGGCACCCTTCAGTAAACCAGGTTTCAATTTGGAACAAAATGTACAGGTTTTTTTGTTCAAAGAAGTCTGCTACGGCATTACTTACTGCGGATATTGCAGTAAGTATTGCATATTAATACGATTAGGGGCCAATCCACTCTAACGCATTATAAGTGCCAAGGGTGAGGTAGGGGCCTGACAAATATTACAAGTTCTGATCTTGTTAAGGACCTGGAGAGTCAACAAGCCTTGGTTGATATTTAAATTCAGCATTGCCTCCGAAGAATAGGACCTCGTAGTAAGAGGCATCATGCATAACATATGAGCCAGGCGGGCCATCACCATGGCATGCTGTACACAGACTCAGCCCGAAAAGGCTTAAACAGGCTTCCCGCAGGGTGTCTAGTTCCCGCGTGGTTCAGAAAAGGCTGAAAGCAATAAGGAACAGCTAATATATAGCAGCAATTGTGTCATTTTTCAGTAAAGTGCAAGTGCAGAGAAATGGATAAGAACAAGGAAATAATAGAAAGGATTTACAATTTAAAATTCAAAGCCGTTCAAAATAATACATGTAACAGCATTAAAAGCACGTACGATTACATAATCAATGCGGAGTAGGCGGCAGAGTAGCAGTCTTGGCAGTCCCTGCTGCTCGTTACCTGAATCCGGACCTGACAGTCTGTTTACTGTCTCTACTGCAAGTGCTGGGGGAGGAGCACTAATAAAAACCCCATTCAGTCACGGAGCGGCCGCAGAGTAGGCGGCAGAGTAGCAGTCTTGGCAGTCTATGGCCGACATGGACGCCATAGATGCTACCCCGCTGAGCCTGGCAGCTGAAGGCCGGTGACTCCGGAGTTTTAAACCTAAAAGTGATGAAAGGACAATAACAACGTCTGTCAAGGGAAATGTCGTGCCAGAGGACAGCCAAGTTTCCCTACCCTCACGAAGACTCTTGAGCGAGGAAATGCCGGCTGTGACACCCAGCGCCTTGAATAGAAACGCAAGAGACTTTCTTTTAAAGACTTCACAAACCACAAAAAAGCCCAGGTTGAACATTGCACTTCCATCTTCAACTTTTATCCCAAGTCGCCTGGACAAACGAGACGACGCGCGTCTACAGTCATTGCTGGACCGTGGCGCGGGATCCCTGCCTTCCGAGCGGATCTCTGAGCCAAGCTCGCCAGAGGACCCCGTGATCCTACCAGGTGGTCAGAAGCCGTCATACAAGCTTGAGGAAACAAACTCCTTACCTCGTCCTCCCTCACCCTCTTCCTTCGATTCCTTCCAGCGGTGGGTCTCCCACGGCCGAAGGCACCGCTCAGTCTGTCGGAGGACAGCGGGTGTTGAGCATCGGGGGCGGGCCCGTGGTGATTGTGGAGACAGAGGAAGTGTGTGAGGAGACGCGAGGTTCCGGCGAAGACCGTCGGTCACCCAGCACTCCCCAGGACTCGAGGGGGATGCTGTTGCTGGGGGACCAAGCAAATGAAAGAAGAGTGAACATGATCGACGAGCCCAGTGCGGAGGCCCAGTTTCGGAGTCTCAAGGACAACGCCAAATCTTTGGGGCAACTAACACTGATTCCTTGGACAAAAGGGAAGTGCCTGAACTAATCGCACTTCCAAAATGTGTGACCCACATGCCCCCCACCCCCGGGACTGGACGCCGACAACCCCGGCTTCCCAGGTCCCTAAACAACGCAAAAGGATCATATCTGGCCCAGAAAACGCTTGGCAGGACCTCGACCATAGCAGTAGCTGTTCGGACATCTCACCTTCCCCGAACATGAAAGAAAAAAAAACATCAATGGAGGAGGGTCCCACCAAGAAAAAATGGAAAAGAGCTCAACGCTCACTAAAAATTTGAACTGTGGGACACACAGAGAAACCGAGAGAGGGAACAAAAAAGCGACAAACCCAGGGGCAGTAAACAAAAAAACCTAAACACAGCGACCCCTTGCACTAAAAAGAAAACCACTCAACAACAAAAGGGCCCAGGAAAACAAGTTCTTTACATACCTTAGAGGACTTCTTCGGAAAGCAGCACAAACGCAAATTCGAAAGAATAAATGAAATCTCAGACAGTGAAATGCTAGAGGTAGTGTTCACCACTGAAGCCACAGAACCACATCAAGGCACTGACTTAGAGACCGATGGTGCACAACTAGTCCCTGACACGGCTCAACCAGAACACAGAGAGTCGCTAAATTCCAAATCGGCCTTACCGGAGGAGCACCAAAGACTTCAAATATCACCTACCAACAACCTGCCACAATCTGAAAATAACGGGTTGCAGAAGGAGCTACAAAAACAACTTACACCAAAGACTACAGACTCAGAGCTCGGTGAAACCACTATCTGTACAGTCCCGCAACTGGAAACTGAGCCTACGATAGACCCTGCGAGCGAGGAACCAGACCTAAACACCCCAGAGTGTGACTCGACAGCTAAAAATAAAAATGAAAGAAACAAAATCACTAAAGATCTGGACACCTCACAAGTTGATCTTCAAAATAAACTCAATCACAAAGCCCAAACACCTTTAAAGGAGCAAACATCCTCCCAACCGCGACCATCAAGAAGAGACTTGCAATCGTCAACACCAGTCCCTGCCTTTCGATCCCAAAGGTTGAGCGACCCCTCATTTAGTGCAAACACAGAAACTCTCTGAAAAAGAAACTCAACATTTTTGCTATCTTGTCGGCAGTGAGCATAGCACTCACACCGTTTCCACAATTATAAACGACACGCTAAAATATCACAGCACCTTATCATCTATGATGTTAACTAAACTCCAATATCTGGAGGGGTACATCATGGCGACGGAATCAAAGTCAGGAGCACAAGCTAAAGGCGTATCATCGGAATTAAGTTCCTATCAACAAGAAGATCCCCTGCATAAACTAACGACAAGGTCCACAACAACTAAGTCAGTAGACTGTCAAACTTCAAAGGTCTTGGAGGAAAAACTCAAAGTTTCAGTATCCAAGACCTTAGTTCAAACTGAGACGGTCACAGATCGCAGAACAAACACCCAGCCAATAGATCTCACGAAAAACACTGTCCCGGCTAGCTGTCTGACCGCTAAGAGGAAGCCCGGAGCCCAGAAAACACGGCCAATAAAGAACAACTGTGTCAGTGAAGAAGAATTGCCTCTATCTACAGTGGCCCTGGAAAAAATTACTGGACCCGAGACAGAGTCTACGGCCAACAGAGACTTTGTCATTTTTGACCAGCCAAAGAAAACAACCAAGGACCAACCAATAGGGAAAAAGCAGCTGGTCTTTTGTTTGCCTCCTACAGAAAAGAAAGCCCAGAACAAACTGGCTGTCACAACTGCCGCAAGTAAAACTACAGTAGAGAGAAAACTGCTGGAAAATAACCAACTAAACAAATCAAACGATTCGACCAGCCACACCTACGTCGACTTAACAATGACAGCAAGCTCCACCGGATCTCCGAAAATGACAGAGGAATTCCTGGAGGAAGAAGCACTTATGAACTTAAGCCAACACCTCTAAGACCCACCTGTAGATAACGGGGGCTCAGTTCCTTTCCCCTGCACTAATCCCGCTTTGGCGAGGACAGGTCTGCCAAATCCAAGCTTGACGGAAGAGGAAAATGAGCATCAACCTTTCCTCATGTTGGAAGACAGATGTGAGAAGATAACAAACAGCAAAGAGTGGGGACAAATAGTGCATCCATCTAATCCACAGGACAGACCTTCTAAAGACTCTCAACCGCATTACCGATCTAAGGCGGCTACATCAATGTCCCACAAGTCTCCTGACAGAACTGACTCTACGGAAACCAGACGCACTACCTCCTCACGGAGGCACAAAAATTACTTATACTCGGAAGAGAGGCCGACATCAGGAAGCAGGCGGCCTAAAGCCAAAGAAAAACGAAACAGAGGCAAATATGCCCTACAACGAAAGGTGGGCAAAACTCTGCCTACATTTAAAATAGAGCAACTGAGGGACAGTCGTGAATACGTCATCTTAAACAGAAGAACAGTTCTAAAACTGTTCAACAGCGTATCCATGCTCTCTTCAATAAGAACAGAAGATCTAATCCTGTCAAACCAACTCATGAAGGGAAGCAAGCGACAACCCTTCTTCATATTACGTCTGGAAGAGTCACACAAAAGCTAGGAGATGCATCAGACAAATTGGGCTATGACCTAACGGAAATTAAGAGCTCCCATCAAACTCTGAAGTCCCCTCAGTGCCATATGAGGAGGACACCAAACAGAGAAGATCACCTCACCGGTCGACCCACAAAGACCAGCTCTAACCAAAGATAGATCGAAATTGCACTTAAAGGGGCATCCAGAAACCTTAAGTCCTGATCAGAAGCAACCAGAAAGGGAAAAGAGGGACAGAAGTTCCAGCCTACATATCAGTACATCGACCATAAGTCAAGGGAATGGGATAGATGAAGAAGGACAAATCGAGAAGACGGCCTTTGGGACCTCTAACCTTAATTAAAAGAACATTGGTCCAGGTCCCTGCTACAACAGAAAAAAACGAACAAGAACAAACCAACTCGACCTCCTTAAAACAACTGTGGGCATGGATCCCCAAAGCTCTGTCAGAGAACCGAAAATAGCAATCCTTGATTCCACCTATGACTGTTCGACCTACGCAACAAAAGCTCGAAGCGACAACATTTCGACTGGGCTCATGGAATACTCAGGGCTTTTCCCTCCTGACGGCTCCTGGCGATGTAAATCTGGCCAATTTTAATATCTTGTGCCTCCAAGAAACATGGTTAATGGAGAAACCAACCCTAGATGGATATGAACTACCACATGCATCGGCAAACAAAGGAACAAGAGGACGCCCATTCTCTGGCCTTATAACAGCTATTCAGATGGGAAAAGGAATCACAGTGAAAGAAATCCTCACAACATCACTATTCCTACTAACGGTACTAGTTACATGGAACCATCAGAATATGGATAGCGGGAAGATTACAAAAGTACTAGCTACCATCATTAACACCTACTGGAACCCAGATGCGATCTCAAACGACAGCTTCATCACCTTGCTGGAAAACAAGATAGATCGGTCCTACATCAAGTACCAGGTCTCCTATCTACTTATATGTGGAGATCTTAATGCAGTCTGCACCAAGAAATATCTCTCACCTCGAACCACTCTGGCAGAGGACCGAGGCCGTGCGTGGCTCACTCTGATGGACTCAAGAGAATTGGTCAACCTGGACAGTGTTTATGCAAGCAAAAGTCAGTTGCCGACTTGGGAAGGTGAAAAAACAACTGCCACAATTGACCACATCTTTGTCTCCAGCTCTCTAATTCCGACAATAACTTCCTTTGACAAACTGCAGCCAGTGATCATAACCTTCTGGCTACAACATGGATTGGCAACAGGAAAACTCATCAATCAATAGACTTTGTGTTGGAAGTAACCAACAATCGAAAACGTCTTATGCTGAGTGCTAACAACATTTCCAAACTCGCAACTAATTACTCTCTGTTGGGGCGCCCAAACCAAACTAACATCAAGCCGGATTGCTGCCCACCCCTTACCACATTTAAAAACTCGACAGCAACCAACAGGCTAAGACCGGAAGCCTGTTCTCACAAATATGACAACACCCTGGTAGTCAAAAGAAGACTAGTGAGAACAGCAAAAAAAGTGGCAGCACGAGACAACAATCCAGCAAATAGAAAAGCTTTCCTGGTGGCATCCAAAAACTATAAAGCCTGGCTGAAAAACTACTGCCATACTTTATATCAAAATGACTCGGAGGAGATGTTAAAACAGCTTTGCGGGAAAAAACGCTCGTAAATTTTGGGCTTTGATTAGAACTACGGACCACCAAACGAACAACGTGTTAACCACCTCCATACCCGAAGAAGCATGGATAGTCCACTACAAAATTTTATTTCAAGGCGCGACTTAGGATCTTGACCACCGGAGTGAAGGGAATGACCCTGAAAGCCACAGTGAGGAGCCACCATGGGTAAAGCTCCACGACAAGATGGATATCTGGAGGTAATTCAAAAACTCAAAAACTCCAGAGCTCCTGGACCAGATGGCCTTTCAAAATTGAATTGAAAAAATATCTGGAGGAATGATCATCTTTCATCAGCCTGGTCTTTGAACGTTGTGCAGAAACAAAGCTACTCCCGGATTCTTGGACATCGTCCGTAGTGGTTCCCTTATACAAAAAAGGAAGTAGGGAAAACCCTGCAAACTTTCGACCGATCGCATTATTGGATGTGATCGGCAAGGTGTACGATTCTCTCTTACTACATCGATTTCAAAACTGGTCGCGAGAAGCAGAATGCGACGACCCTTTCCAGTCAGGCTTTAAGAAAAATATGGGCACTACAACAAACATCCTGACTCTCAGTGCCCTAAAGGGAAAGGTCATGGCAAGAGGTACTCGACTTTACCTGGCATTTATAGACCTAAGCCAGGCTTTCGACCAAGTCGACAGGTATATCCTGTGGAAAAAACTACGAATGTGGAGATGACCAGAAGAAATCCTGCAACCGATAATATCGCTACACAAGAACACTAGAATGCAGGTACGACTAAACAACCAAGGACTATTGTCAGCAGCAATACCAACAAACCGTGGAGTTAAACAGGGATGCCCTTTGGCTCCAGCTCTTTTCCTGTCTTATATGGGAGATTTCAAAGACTCGGAAAAAGATGTGCGATCCTTCTCTCCACAGCTAGGCAAAAGTAAAATCTCAAGATTGCTCTATGCAGACGATATTATACTACTTGATCAAACAGCTATCAGTCTCCAGAGACAACTGTCAAATTTTGCCCAGTGCATTGCCAACAACCATCTGGAAATTAACAAGAGTAAGACCAAAATATTAACTCTTGGCAAACGTGGAGGAAGTTCGAAAAAATTCAAATGGCAAATCGACGGCGCGCCAATCGAGAGTGTAACCAAATTCAAATACCTGGGAGTGAAGTTGAACAATTCAACCCAGGAAAAGGCTATGCAAAGTGCACTACGCACAAAAATCAGAAGCTTAACTTCCCAGACACAGGCTGTAGATAAGAAATTTCGCCGCTTTTCTTTTGTCCCGCTCCTAAACTTTTATAAAGCAAAGGTTGTCCCCGCCATCTGCTATGGAGCAGAAGCAATGCCATTCCTGCCAACTCAGATCTGGACAGAATTAGAAAGCTACTTCTGTAGAAAGGTCCTCTTCTTCCCCAAGTCAACTCCAATTGTGCTTATAAGACGAGAACTAAGCCAACTTTCGCTGAAGGGAGTGATCGAATGCAACGCTCTGATGCTATTTAGGAAAATCCTCCTTGACGATCGTCCAAAACTTTGAACGCCATATTTGAAGAACACATAGGCGCCCAAAGTCCTCATCTAAACAAATGGATAAAAACCCAGGATAAAAAACTGGAGGAGATCCAAAGCACAAAAAAGGAATTTTCAGAAAACCCAACAAAAACACAAAAAAGGCTATACGAGCAAGACTGGATTACCACGTTGGACTCAGCCGCAAAATACAAACTTGCGGCCCTCCTTCCACCACAGGCAAGGAAGCTCCACGAGCCACAAGCATTCCTGGCAAAATATCCAAACTGGAAGCTCAGAAACCTATTTCTGAGAGCGCGACTGAATCTTCTACACACGAACGAAATCCTAAAGATGAGAAACCAGTCAGCATCCAATACATGCGGATTTTGTAACAACCAGGCGGCGGTGGAAACGATCCGACATCTTCTACTCACATGCCCAGCGGTCGATCAGAAAACCCTATCTGGAAAACATCTTTGCCTCGTCTTACATACACGAGGAAGAATTATGGTGGTCTCGGCTGATTGGAGGAGAGAAGACCACTTGGGTGACGGCCGCGGCAAAAATTCTAGACTTCATTCTAAATATTAAAACTATGTCGTCTACGACATAGTTCATGGATCCAAACCTTAAGATAACGTTGATGGCGACACAGTTCATGGATCATTCTTGTAAAAACCTTTTAGGTTAAAAAATCAAGTAAAAAAATAAAATAAAAAAGAAATAATAATAATCAATGCAGGGGAGCACAATGTTGCAAAGAGAGCAGATTCACCCTTGGGGGGGAGGTTCCCAGAATTGTCACTGGGAACATTGAGAAAAAAAACATAACAGCAGCTCCTGCACCTCCAACCACCATTGTCAGTCCGTCTCTAGTTCTGGGGTGATTCACCTAGGTTCTTGGAGACAACAGTGGTGCAGTGTGCTGTATTAGTGGAGTTCATTTACCAGAATCACTGCAAGGCTTGTAAATCACTGCAGGCATGCTATTTCCTGAAGCCTAAATACGTCACTCCCATACTACCACAAGGGCTGAGCATTTGCAGATTCCACAATACTTACCTCCAGATGCTGCTCTAGGCCCTAGGCTAGTCTTCGAGTGTGGATCCCGCCTCTTACATCTTGATTTTGTCTTTCCTGCATCTCCAGTTGGATCTGATCTTACTAAATCTGCAAAGAATAGAAGTTTAAAACAAAGTGATTCTTTACAAATAACTAAGAGTTATAAATGAAGGGACAGAACTTTGATAAAACATTGAGGATAAGTAATTGCCTTGTTTGGGTTACATCTGCAGTGAGGTAGCAGAGATCCATTACTGGTTTGGGTTACTCATCTAGCTTCGACACCCTGTACATCATACCTAGTTTGAGTAGACACAACCATTGCTCAGTAAACATGGGCACCTACTGAGAAGAGTGACCAGGGAAGGAACTGTGTCTAATTGGAACATTGAGAAACCAGCAAACGTCAGTCAGTAAAGGAAGAACTGCATAGCAGGTCGACGCACATCATTCAGTGAGTCTAACTGAATTGGCAAAGCAGCTTGCTCCTGCTCACTCCCATCTCTAAGGTCATTCCAGGGTCCCAGGGTGGGAGATTCAGGAGGACAAGGGATCTCACACACAAAAAAGGGAGCTTAGTAACGTTACAGCTAATTACAAGAGAAAGACCCTGAAACCTAGAGTCTGGAATACAGACAATCAGCAAATTACCGCAGACCCTGAAACACAGAGCCAGGGGTACACACAGTTGTGGACTTACAGCTGGCATACACACCCCAGCCCTCCACACGGGGGCTCCAGTGCACTGTATTAGTTGGGTATGGAGAGCCTATTATGAATAGTGGACTTAAGCTACACAATGCCCCTGCTATGTACTCAGGAAAGACATTACAGAATCCTGATGCCACCTTTCCTACCAGTCGGACACCATGGATCTTTCAAACAGTGACTTGGCCATCCTGTTTAGAGATCTGAGGACCTAGGTACAGGCCATTTGGGCCCAAAAGAATGCTCTAACACTGAGGATAAATGTCTTGCAGGCACAACTAACTCTGTTACCCTGGCATGTTCCCCATCCTAACCAATTGAATCATATGGACGATATACCTAGACCGCCTGTGTGTCAACCCATGTATCCAATTTGTGTGGCCACACTGCCACCCTTGTCTCCAGTGCCACCTAGAAACGTCCATGGAAATCCCCAGAAATGTACAGGATTTATGACACTATGCAAATTAAATTTCCTTTGCCCCCCTGCTGCCTTCGCTAAAGTGGCTTTTGTTCTTTCTTAGATTGAGGACACACCACAGACTGGTCTGTTACCTTGGGAGAGAGGGAAGACCTGACTTAGCAGGACCTTTGGGGTTCCCAAGGAGAATTGGAAAAACTGTGTGTGTGCAAAGCACATTCCCAAAACCTGCTTTTATTCCTAAGTCAAAGATCTCTACTAACTTACATAACTACGTTAAAACGTTTGTTGGTTGAAACAAAGTTGCCAGTAAACAAAATAACATATTTCTTTTACTCCAGGCGAAGCAGCACATCTAAGGAGGTTTTAACACAGGTGGGAAGCATGCCTGACACTTGTGCTGAATAGATAGACCTGGTGGTTCAGCTGGACATTGCTTCACTGAAAGTGAAATGTGTAAAGAGCTGGGTGATCAATTCCCTTTCTATGCTAGAACCAAAGAAGGCACTTCGACCCAAGTCACTGAAATGCTCATAGAACCAATGGAGTTGGGTGGTGTTAGAGGACCACTTGCCCAGGAATAAAACAAATGGTGAAAGCATTTGCAGCTCTGCCTGTATTTTGGCAAAGCTGGCCAGTACCTATGACAATGCATGTCAAAAACAAAACACAGTTGTAAAACTGTCAGGGTCATTGAACAGACTACTCCAGAAAACACTGAGGATTCAGGAAACAAGGAACAGATGTGAAACTATCAGGGTCATTCAAAAGCCTGCTGCAGAAAACCCTGAGGATTTGGGAAACTAGAACACCCGGCAATTACAGAGATCACCTTGCATGACTTGAAGACTTTCCAGACCTCACACCTAACACTTCCAGTTGCTCAGTGGGGCAACAGGGCCTCATGGTGCGAAGCCTTGCCTACATAGAATGTGAAGCAACTAGGTTGAAATCAACTCCAGGACACATTTGAGAAGCCGAAAGCTGAAAAGTTAAACCAGGTCCAGTGACGTCTTGTACAGAGAATACACATTCCTGAGTGATGATGGCCATTCCTAAAAGATATGTTCAGTCCTGATCATCCCCCTTCAGTTTTGTTTAATGTTGGGAATTCCCTGACTAGTCAACTACAATCCACTCATTGACTACATGGAATGAACCGTTAAAATTATCTCCTCACAGTGAAGGAAGAATAGCTACTCGCCAGACTACACAGGAAACACCTAAGCTCACTGTTTGTTGGCCTACTCCCTTAAGAATACTATCAACATAGTGGGAGCTATTTGGGAACAACTAGAGGAATATGAGGATTTTAGGGCATCATCCAGAAGGAACAAACCAATACCTTACCTCTGAATCATCCAATGACTGCTAGAGTGTTCAGGGTCCAGGGGCCTAAATTCAATGTAGCCATAGTTATGCACTAACAGCCCCAGAGAATGAACACTTAAAAAAATACCTTGAACAGAACCTCAAACAGATTCATCACACACTCAAAATCTCCACCAGCATCACCGCTTTTCCTCATTTCTAAAAAAAAAAAGGAGACTTAAGTACAAGTATAGATTATCGTGCCCCTAACAAAGTGACCATTGCAAACCAATATGAGTGGCCCTCAATACCCGTGTTACTCAACCGGCCCAAGGACACAGTTGTTATACCACATTGAATCTTGGAGGGGGATACCAGCTTTTTTGAGCAAAAGGGGGCAATGAATGTAAGACTGACTTCTGAAAAAAGTGCTGCTTGTATGAGTACCAAGTTATGCCTTTTGGACTTTGGAATGCCTGAAGGCCTTCCAATGCTTTAGGAATTTCCTTAGAGAACAGCTGGATATTTGTGCTATTGTCTACATAGATGCCATTTGTATCTTCTTATGGTTTATCGCAGAATGCATCAGCCACATAAGAGTATAAGAGTCCAGTTTCTGTGGTGTATTTTGACCCCCAAAGAGATACTGATAGATAATAGTAAAGTTCAAGCAAGACTGTAGAGGCCTTCACCCACTTCTGTACTAAGAGCTCAGAGCTTACTTGGCTTCATGAATGTCTATCGATGGTTCATTCCAGTTTTCTCCAGAGTTGTACACCTCATCACCAATCTGCGAAGAAGAGGAAAGAAATTGTCTGGACTCCAGATGCCGAAGACACTTTTAAGGAATTATGGAGTGGTTCACCCCAGTGCTAAAACTGGCACATCCAAATCCAGAGTTACTTTCCGTAGTTGAAACAGATGCCTCGTAAGTGGCCATGGAGATGGTTCTAGCCAAGAGAGGCCAAGAAGATGAGTTGCTTCACCCCATGACTTTCTAGTCCTGGAGGTTTACTCCACCAGAAAAAAATGGTCCTTTCATGGATAAAGAATTATTGGCCATTAAGGCCATCTGTTGGGGCAAAGCACACCATAACTATTTACATTGACCACAGGAACCTTCTGATTTTGAGTCCGTCCAAGCCCATCAAAATGTCAGCTGCGCAGGACAGCATTCTTCTCCAATTTCCACTTTATAATTGCCTATTGGCTCAGAGTATCAAATCAAAGTGTATTCTCTCTCTCTCACATAGGAATGAGCTCTGAAGACGAAAGACTTCTGGAGGAACCATCCAGTCCACCAAACATAATTCCAGAACATTGATTTGTTGAAGCTACCCAAATGCAAGTAATGACTTCTACACTGCAGGTCCAAAACCAACAATTCTACTCATAAGACACACTGCAGGCATAGGCTTCAGCTGAGAAAGCTGTTAAATCCACAAAGGCCTGCCTTACCAGAGGTACATGTTGTAGTCTCAAGCACTTGTGACATGCCAAGACACTCAAAAGATTATAATAGATATTCTGGTGGTCTTTGCTAAGAGATGACGTTTTGCAGGACCTCACTACTTGCAGAGCCTGTGCTCAGTATAATTCACAGCACTGAAGGCGGCAGAGACTTTTTCAACCCCTCCCTACAGCACATAAAACCATGACATGCGCTGTTACCGGATTTTTATAGTTGTACTGCCAAAGAATAGAGATTACAGTGCTATTTATGTGGTAGTAGATGATTTGATCAAGATGGCTTACTTCATTGCACTTAAATGATTATCCACCGCTAAGGAGTTAGAGATAGTCCCGTGAAACAAATAGTAAGACTCCATGTGCAGCCTCTATGAATAATTTCTGATAAGGCAATACAATTTCTTTTGCATTTCTGGAACACCTTTGTTCCGCCACTCACATTTATTCAACACTGTCATCTGGCTCCCAGCCCCCGACAGATAGTCAGATGAAATGAACAAATAAAGCCCTTGAACAATATGTATTTTGCTCAGGTTAATTGGGATTGGATAGAAGTCTCTGAACGGCCAAATTTTCATGAAATGATATTCCTTGCTCGTCCATGGGTTTCTCCCCATCTTACTAATGTACAGCTGGAACCCTTCAGCTTCAGACATTGACTCTCTTCTCTCTCTTAACAAACATGCATGCACGCGCACACTCACACACACACACATACACGCACTATAAACATCTAAAAGAAAAATTTAGCGAACAAAAGCCACACATAAGAAATTCCCAGACAGAACACAATGAGCAGCCCCATGCTATCAGATGGGAGACAAGGTCGGAGAAGTCAAAAAACACTTGCATTTGAAAGGACCATGGAAATTCCTACCCCATTATCTAGTACAATACCCATATACGGCCTTAGTGGGGTCCAACACTGTTAAGATTGCTATACCTGCATCTCATAGGGTTCACTCAGTGTTTCAGGTGTCCATAGCGAAGACAGCTCACACAGAAACCCAATTAGGCAGGGATTTCGCTTCCCCGTGCTAGAGGTTATTGATGACTACATAGAGTATAAGGTTAGGGCAATATTTTACGACAAGATTATTATAGGAAGAATCTACTACAATATAGACTTCAACGGATACTGCATGTGGATCAAACCTGAGAACGTTCCAGTGGGGTGCATGTAACATGTTTTGTACAACCGTTCCAAAAGAATCACCCCGACAAGCCCTGATCTGGAGTGGTGGCTTGGGGACCAGCTGTCATGTCCACAATGGGATCCAGAATTACCCACAGGGAGGATTGCACAATTATCACTGGAAACATTGAGAAAGCCCCACCATAATGGCCCCGGTACTTCCAACAAACAAGGCTATCGCCAGCCGCTTCCTATTTATAGGGCGATTCCCATGGGTCCTCAGAGGAAAGAGTGGTGCTAATTGCTGCTTAAATGGAGTTCTGGGTGATGAGGACTTAATTTCCCCAAATCCCATGAATCGCTATGAGACTTGTCAATCCCACTGATCGTTGTGTTTCCTGAACCCTATATAAGCCGTGCCCACAATAATGCTCAAGCTCAGCTTTTACAGATTCCATCGCTCTTACTTCCAAATGCAGCAGTGTTTCCTGGGCTAGTCTTCTCATGTGGATCCCTCCTCTTGCACCTTGATTTCATATTTACTATGATTTCTGTTGGATCCAGTCCCATTAACCCTGAAAACGGAGAAAGAGAAGTTTAAAGCAAAGTGAGCCTTTACAAATACCTGAGAACAGGTATACCGGAAGGGGTGAGACTTTGATAAACATTGAGGAGTGGGAATTGACTTTGTTTCAGGTATATCACCAGTGATTTAACAGAGATTCAAAACTAGTTAGCATATAGCTTAGTAACTTTGGACATCATTCATGGTTTGAGAATACACAAAACCCCGCCCGGTAAACTTGGACATTTAAGGACAAAGATGACCAGTGAAGGAACTGGGTCTATTCAGAACATTTAGAAACCAAAAAAAGGCCAGTCAAGAAAGGAAGAACTACGTGAAACGTCTAATCATTCCAAGCGAGTGAGTCTAACTGAACTGGGGGTGAAGCATGACCCTGCACATTCCCATCTCCAAGGCAATTCTGGGGTCTCATTGAGGGAGGTTCAGGAGGACAAGGCGTAACCCACAGAAGAAGGGACCTTAGTATTTTTGTATCTTATTACATGGAAGACATCGAAGGAAGTCACTGACATGCAGAGTCAGGAGTAAAGCCACAGGGAATTACAGCAGACCCTGAAGTCCACATTCAGAAGTAAAGTCAATTGGGAAATGACTGCTGACCCACACACGACTTTTCCCATTGCTTTCCCCCCTGCGCTGTATTAGCTGGGTAGTGGAAAGCCTGGCACGTTTAGTCGATTATCCACGGCGACCCCACTGCATACTCAGATAAGGTGTTAGTGGTATAGACAGCAGAGTGGCCCCAAATGAGCGCAGATGTCTCGATGTGGAAAGGAAGGAGAGATTATGCATGCACTTAAAAATGAGGCAACAAAGCTTAAATCGAATCTGGCGCTCAACCAGTAGCCAGTGAAATTGGCGTTTAAATGACGAGACAGAGTCAAATTTGCCATTCACACTTCATCAGGGGTGTTGCTAGATCTGGAAAAGATCTGGGCTACACTAATGTTGGGACTGTCTGTACTCGGGGCTAGCATACACCAGCCATGAAAATCTTTCCCAACAAAACTTTATTCAGTATTAATACAAGGAGAATCAAAGCAATCGATTAGTTGACAAATACAATTCAATTTAGGCTGGGTCACGGCAGACACATGCACTTTCCCAGGGTTGTCTCTTGGGTGGCCAACTGCATCATTGCCGTTTGCAGTAGAACACATGTCAAAAAGGAAAAAAAACTCAAATTCTTGTTAAGCCTGGGTCATGTCCTTCCAGACAGATTGCCACAACAGAACAGCGAAAGAAAGTCACAGTCCTGCCCTTTGCAGTCTTTTCCTGCACTTCTTTCTTGATCATCCTCTTTTCTTAGACAGGTCTTTTGGTGCTTGCGCATGATGGTGAGATCTACACCCATCCTCTCAGGTATGCAGTGGGATTCCCAAACTGGGACTGTATAGGATCGTAGACTGGAGCCTCCATTTTCAAGTGCCCAAACTCTAAAAAAACTGGGGGTTCATTTATTCTTTCCACTCGCTGTTCTCTAGGTCTCTGTACCATCCCATTCTTGTCACGTCCTCGGTTCATGTCTCAGGCCAGGCCCCATTTCCCAGTACTCACTCCCCTCCACATGTCCCCCAGGGCTCTCACAGGCAACCCGGTGCGGCTAGCGCGCTGGCAAAGCAATCGCCGCACGCTGTTCAGTCGCGCTTGCGGCCGTTTCTCCATTGGCAGTTGCCATGGAGATTAGGTAGCCGCTCAACTCCTCGTACCGGGTTGACCCGGTCACGTGACTCCAGTCATCATCACGTGACCAGGAAGTGAACGCATTTAAGCCAGGCAATACCGGTACTCCGCGCTTCACAGCTGACTTCATCGGAGACCTTGTTTGGCGAACTTTCTTGTGCTACGTACCCGGCTTCTTGAAACCTTGCTCTTGTATATCGGACTTCCTACGGATCACGTTCTGGTTACGGCGACATCGGCTCCCCAGTTTAGCACGATACTTTGACCTCGGACTGCCTCACGGACTCCCTCTGGATCTTGTTCTTTGTTCTTCCTTCGGACGGCTCTCCTGGCTTTAGACCCTTCCTTGATTCTGCCAACGGACTTCTATTGGATTCCCCATATCACCTCGCTGCACGCTGGGCCAGATCTCACTGGTGACGCTTACCATCCAGTTGTGGGGATCCTCCGGTACTACACTCTCCAGGTGGAGACCGACAAACTACCTCTGGTCCTATCCGGTCCGTTGCCTGAGTGAGTCCTGGAGCCTTCCAGGTCCTGCATCCTTTCCATCCCCGGTAAGACCCTGAGGGTTCTTTTATTTATGTTACTCGTTGTGCCCTGCTTGCTTGGATTGTAACCATTGCTTTCTTTCACAGCCGCCTTGGGGTTCCTAACACTTCGGTTCAGACGTCGGATCTTCTCCACCTGTGGCCTCAAAGGTCGCCTAGGGAGTGTATTAAGTTTCTCCCTGCGCGGCACTTGGGGACGGAGGTCTCTTATATCTCCACGACTTCCAACGCACAACAGACTGTGAAGCCTGGTCGTGTGAGATATGGAGGGCGCAGCTGAAGACCCCCTGGCTGCTATAATCCAGGCAATTACGGTACTACGGGCCGACATGGTTGCTGCTAATACAACCATCCATCAGCGTCTCGACCTATTGCAGAGCGCCCAGCACCCCTTGCCCGCAGACCCAGAACTGGTGGACATCCCCCCAGTTTCTGTACCCCTTGCACAACCACTCCCGGCTCCTGTTCCATTAGTTCTGCCCTCTCCCTTTCCTTTGGCTGCCCCTGAAAAATTCCAGGGGGACCCGAGGAAATTTAGAACCTTCCTCAACCAGTGTAAATTACACTTCTTGTGTCGACCCCTTGCTTTCCCTGACCCCACCACCAAGGCAGCATTTACTCTATCTCACTTAGCTGGCACGGCTGCTGCTTGGGCCAACCCACTGCTAGAAAACAATCATCCTGCCCTCTATGATTTTGATCTGTTAATAACGGAAATGTCCAGGGTGTTTGACACCAGATACAGAGCACAGTCCCATGATCTGGAATTACTGGATTTGTCACAGGATAAGAGCTCCCTAATTGAATACATCACTCGGTTCAATCAGCTAGCAGCTGAGACCTCATGGCCCGAAAGCAAAAAATCGGTAGTATTCTATAGGGGGCTAAACAACACTATGAAGGACGCTCTGGCCATGGTTCCATCCTTACCTGTTCAGTTCCCGGCTTTGGTGGATCTGACACTCCAAGTGGACGCACGACGCTCTGAACGTAGGGCTGAGGCCGGCTACCTTCACTCCTCCGGCTCTGCCTCCTCATCGTCTTGCCCCGAATCCACCATTGAGCCCATGCAGATAGGGGGTATTAGGAGTCCCATCACTTCTAGGGAAAGGGAGCGCAGGAGGGCTGAGAACGCCTGCTTTTACTGTGGACTGGGGGGGCATTTAATCAGGGAGTGTCCTCGAAAACCCAAATCCAAGAAACCGGATTTTCGCATAGCTCGATCCTAGATACGGGGGTAGGATCGAGTCCTCCATGCCCTTCCCCGAGTCCCACTCCATCGTTTGGTCGGATCAGGCCCATCCAGGTAGAAGCTACCATACAGCCTGCCCCTGGTATCCTTCATCCCGTACAGATCACCATAGATTCTGGGGCCTCCGGGAACTATATCGATATCACCTTAGCCCAGACTCTGAATCTGCCTTTGCTCAACAAACTCCGACCCGAACCGGTTCAAACTGTTGACGGGTCTGAGCTTGTTTCTGGTCCCATCAAACAACAGACAGGTCCCCTTCTCCTAACCATCCAATCAACCCATAAAGAAACCCTCCGTTTCGATCTGATATCCACGCCCCAGTTCGGTATCATCGTAGGCATACCATGGTTGCGAGAGCACAACCCTCATATCGACTGGGGAACAGGGCAGATATATTTCGAATCCGAGCTCTGCCAGAATTTCTGCCTTCCTACAGACTTAGAGACTGACACCCCGGCATTGGCTCTTGGGGCAGTTGCCCATTTATCAATCCTGGACGATGATGTTCCCCCTGCCTCTCACATAGTGGGTCTAGTCTCTGGTCACATTCCTGAGGAGTATCGGGAGTACAGCATGTTATTCGATCAGGGCTCCTCCGAAGTACTCCCTCCTCACCGCCCATATGATTGCCCGATCGACCTGGTTCCCGGGACCGAAGTACCTTCGGGCCGCATTTATTCCCTATCCGCCTCGGAAGACTTGACGCTTAAAAAGTACATTGATAAGGCGCTGCACTTAGGTCACATACGACCATCTAGGTCCTCTGCGGCTAGCCCCATATTTTTTGTGCCCAAAAAAGAGGGCGATCTCCGCCCCTGTGTGGATTATCGTCGACTTAATGCCATCACTATCAAGAACCGGTACCCGATTCCACTCATCACTCCCCTCCTAGACCGGTTGACCCATGCTTCCGTGTATACCAAGTTGGACTTGCGGGGGGCCTATAATCTCGTCCGCATCCGAAAGGGAGACGAGTGGAAAACCGCCTTCTGTACGCGGTATGGCCTTTATGAATATACAGTTATGCCCTTTGGCCTATGCAACGCCCCAGCCACCTTTCAACACTTCATGAACGACATCTTCTCGGACATCTTGGATAATTATGTGGTGGTGTACCTTGATGACATTCTCATTTTTTCGCACACATTGAAGGAACACGTCCAACACGTACTAGAAGTGTTGTCCCGGCTGCGACTCCACTCGTTATTTGTGAAACCCGATAAATGTTTGTTCCATGTAGCTAACGTGGAGTTTCTGGGGTTCAACATTACACCTGGTGGGTTGGCCATGAATCGTGCCAAAGTACGAGCGGTCCTTGATTGGCCAACGCCAAAAACCCTGAAATCCCTACAATCATTCTTGGGTTTCGCCAATTATTATCGGCGCTTTATTTCTGGGTTCTCTTCTTTAGTGTCTCCTCTCACTTCCCTTACCAGTCCTCTTGTCCCGTTCAAATGGGAGACGTTACACCAGCAGGCTTTTGACGCATTAAAGGACGCCTTCACCACTGCCCCAGTGTTACAACACCCCGACCCTGACCAGCCGTACATAGTTGAGGCTGACGCCTCTTCCTTCGCATTGGGAGCTATCCTATCCCAAGTATGCCCCAATACGGGTCGGCTTCATCCTGTGGCTTTTCACTCGCGTAAATTTAATCCTGCAGAAACCCATTACACTGTAACAGAAAAGGAGTTACTGGCGGTGATGGACGCTTTTCGCACCTGGCGTCATCATCTATTGGGGGCCAAACACATGGTCACGGTATACACCGACCACAGGAACTTACAGGACCTAGCAGCCTTGAAATGCGTGAACAGCAGGCAGGTCAGATGGCACCTATTCTTCGCCGCTTTCAATTTCCAAATCAAACACCGCTCTGGTTCAGAGCATAGCAAGGCAGACGCTTTGTCTCGCTCCCCTGGGGGGGTTTCGTTGCCTGTATATCCTGACACACTTTTGCCCAGGGGACATGTTGTTTGTACTTGTACTCCTCCTCTGCCTCTGCTCGAGGAGATCCGTTCTTGGGTAAAAAACCATCCCGATCACTTGTCAGAATGGGACCCCTCCTTCCATAACGGTTTACCATATGTACAGGACCGCTTGGTTCTCCCTACCACCAATACCAGAAACCTGGCCCTGGAGTGGTCACATGATGCCCCGATCAATGGTCATCCGGGCCAGGCCCGCACCTTGGATCTCCTAAAGCGCTGGTGCTGGTGGCCCTCCATGAGACGGGATGTGGGCTGTTACGTTGCTTCGTGTTCAGTCTGTGCGCAGGGCAAGCATCGTAGGGGCCGTCCGTTGGGACTTTTACGCCCGTTACCCGTGCCCCCTAAGCCCTGGCACACCCTGAGCATGGACTTCGTGACCGATTTACCCAGGATCAAGGGTTATGGCACCGTATGGGTGGTAGTAGATGTCTTCACAAAAATGGCTCGCTTTATCCCCTGTCATGGTGTCCCTTCTGCCCCTGCCTTGGCCAAATTGTTCTTTGACTCCGTTTTCTGCCTTTATGGCCTTCCATCTGTCCTGGTATCCGATCGTGGTTCTCAATTCACCTCCCGGTTCTGGCGTGCATTGACCACTTTGCTAGGTATCGATGCGCGTTTTTCCTCCGCCTACCACCCAGAAACCGATGGGCAGACGGAAAGAACCAACCAGTCTATGGAGCAGTACCTACGTTGTCTGATGTTACAGCAGCAGACATCCTGGTTACAAAACATCCGTTATGCGGAATTTGCCTACAATAACGCTACGCACTCTTCCACTGGTTTCTCTCCGTTCTATGCCATGTATGGTCAGCATCCCCGGTTTCTTCCTGTCCCTGCCATAACGCCCTCTGACAACCCGGCCGCCGCCACCTGTATTCGGGATATGACGTCCCTTCATGCCCGGGTCCTTGTCCATCTGCAAGAAGCACAGGCTTCCATGAAGGCCTCCTCTGACGCTAGGCGTACTGTGGCGCCCTTATATCCTGTTGGTTCCCGGGTTTGGTTGTCCTCCCGTCATCTCCACTTGAAAGGTTGTCGCAAGTTGATGCC
Source organism: Ambystoma mexicanum (assembly GCF_040938575.1). Taxonomy (NCBI): domain Eukaryota; kingdom Metazoa; phylum Chordata; class Amphibia; order Caudata; family Ambystomatidae; genus Ambystoma; species Ambystoma mexicanum. The sequence continues at coordinate 208,583,445 of NC_090938.1, forward strand.
CCGCTTCGTGGGTCCTTATGTTGTTTCCCGGGTCATCAACCCTGTGGCCTATCGCCTGGTACTCCCTTCTTCTTGGCGGGTTCATCCTGTTTTTCATACCTCCCTTCTCAAGCCCTGTCCCTCCTCGACCCGTCTCCGCCCCTCTCCAGCCCCTGTTTCCCTGGGGGTGCCTGATGTTTTCGAGGTCTCGGGAATACTGAGTTCCCGTTTCCTTAGGGGTCGCCTGCAATACCTGGTCGATTGGTTGGGTTATGGTCCGGAGGAACGTTCCTGGGTCTCTGCCTCGGATGTCCAAGCCCCCCGGCTGGTTGCACAGTTTCACCGGGAGCATCCCTCGTGCCCACGTGGTCGTGGGCCTTTGGGGAAGGGCTCTGTCACGTCCTCGGTTCATGTCTCAGGCCAGGCCCCATTTCCCAGTACTCACTCCCCTCCACATGTCCCCCAGGGCTCTCACAGGCAACCCGGTGCGGCTAGCGCGCTGGCAAAGCAATCGCCGCACGCTGTTCAGTCGCGCTTGCGGCCGTTTCTCCATTGGCAGTTGCCATGGAGATTAGGTAGCCGCTCAACTCCTCGTACCGGGTTGACCCGGTCACGTGACTCCAGTCATCATCACGTGACCAGGAAGTGAACGCATTTAAGCCAGGCAATACCGGTACTCCGCGCTTCACAGCTGACTTCATCGGAGACCTTGTTTGGCGAACTTTCTTGTGCTACGTACCCGGCTTCTTGAAACCTTGCTCTTGTATATCGGACTTCCTACGGATCACGTTCTGGTTACGGCGACATCGGCTCCCCAGTTTAGCACGATACTTTGACCTCGGACTGCCTCACGGACTCCCTCTGGATCTTGTTCTTTGTTCTTCCTTCGGACGGCTCTCCTGGCTTTAGACCCTTCCTTGATTCTGCCAACGGACTTCTATTGGATTCCCCATATCACCTCGCTGCACGCTGGGCCAGATCTCACTGGTGACGCTTACCATCCAGTTGTGGGGATCCTCCGGTACTACACTCTCCAGGTGGAGACCGACAAACTACCTCTGGTCCTATCCGGTCCGTTGCCTGAGTGAGTCCTGGAGCCTTCCAGGTCCTGCATCCTTTCCATCCCCGGTAAGACCCTGAGGGTTCTTTTATTTATGTTACTCGTTGTGCCCTGCTTGCTTGGATTGTAACCATTGCTTTCTTTCACAGCCGCCTTGGGGTTCCTAACACTTCGGTTCAGACGTCGGATCTTCTCCACCTGTGGCCTCAAAGGTCGCCTAGGGAGTGTTTTAAGTTTCTCCCTGCGCGGCACTTGGGGACGGAGGTCTCTTATATCTCCACGACTTCCAACGCACAACAATTCTTACTTTCCCTGATGTTTTGTCACATGCTCATACCAAATAGAAAGTATTTCCTCTTTCACCTCCTCTCTGTCCTGGTGCTTCACCAGTACCTCCTCAATGTTCTGCCATACACTATTCCCTCCACCAATACCAGGCTCAACCTGCTCAAACCTAGAGTTCACCTCCATGCTACCATATTGGATCTCTCCGGGACTCATGTCTTTCCTCACACCACCTACTCTCTCTAGCCTCTACCTTCTCCTCCATTCCTCCCACCCTTCACCTTCCTTAACCAGATGTTCCTTCCAAAGTGGTTCCCACTTCACCTCCTTCTGATGTTCCTCCTCATCTTCTGTCTTCTGCTTTCACCCTCATTCCAAATATAGGTCTCTCCTCTTCACTTGCAATTTTACTCTTCTCTCCCCTCTCCTGATGTAAGTCATTTCCTCATCTCTTCTGTTCTTCCCTTCCTATTCCTCTTCTGTTCCTTTCCTCTCAATCTAATCCTCTCTAAAAAACCTTGGCGTAAGGCACTCCCTCAATATGCTAACTACTCCAACCTCCCCTGAATTCACTTTTTCTCCAAGCACTCACACCCTTCTGACACAACCCTTGATTTATGATGCATGCTTACCCCGCCTTTCCAGTCCAAGTGACTTTATTTGTGCTTGCTTGTGACATCTTTAATCTGACTGGTTGGCTGTTTTCACTCCTCCACCCCAATTACTGAAGGTCTCTGCAGTGCAAGCAAGTAAAGGCGGTATCAGGTAATATTATCTCCACCAATAATATCTCCATATTTATGGTCGTGGTTTAAGCCCATAGGCGATATTATTAGTGGGGATAATTTATGGGGTTAAAGGGACTGTGGGTGCGGGGGTGTCCCCCTCTCCATTAAAAAAATGATTGGGGTTGCATGGGTGTCCCCTGCAGGTTCCATGGCTTAACATTGCCGCAATAATATGGCGATAATTAACACATGGAACCGTAAAGGCTGAGTCATGCCAAGATGGTTTCGTTTCTTGGTCAGAGATCGAAGTCTCCTCAACAACACGTTCCGCGGGGCCGCTAATGCGCTCCTCTTTGTGCTGCATATGAGAGGAATTTTAAGAATGTATGCACGCGCTTGTCTCCCTCGGTCTTCTAAACGGTATTAACCCCTTAATTGCCAAGGATTTTGCATAGACTTGCATAAATAATGAACATCTGTAATGCCGCAACAGTAGTTTTTCTATATCACTGACGATAAATGGGAACAGATCCTGATGTTTGGGCTTGCAGCAACTGCTTTCCGGGTGGGCTATAGTGTTCACTGCAGTCTTAGCCATACCTGTGCCCCTTGAAGGTAACTCACCACATTGTGAAGTTCTGTGGTGAACCCCTACATGTGTTGGCGGCAGTTCCTTCCTGTTCCACCTCCAGGCTCAGAATCATGGCAGGAGTGGTAGCACCCGTCACCCTTGGCCAACCAACTATCATCCCAAGAGATAGGAAGGAGTCTTCTTCAAATCAGGCTGCTCGGAAGACAGGTTGTATTTACTAGTACAAGCCCAAGTTCAGAGCATCCAAAAAACATCACGTCGCTTGGCCCTCAAAGTCCTTGCCTCGCATGCCCCCCCGAGTCCACCGACAAAACTAAGACTTGGGTGCTAAAGGCTTTAAAAAGAAATACAGGCAAAATTAAACTTACCTTAGTTGTATGCGAAGCAGCTCCTGTCAGTTCAAATCTGTTCCCTGTGTTGGTTACATCACCATGATCAACACTGAAAAACAGACTTAATCTAGGAGCAGTGGAGCACTAGATAAATAAGCTAAGATAAAAAAAAGGATTTCAGCCCCTGTGAGTACGAATTGATATAATGTCTGGCACAGCGTGACATCTCTGCCCTCAACAGCATTGTCACCGATATAAGTGCCTGAACAAATGTTTGGTGGAATGCTATTACTGGCAGGGTCTGGCTGCTGTCCTGAGTGTATTGCCTCATTATAACATTGGAAAGTTGGCTGGCATTTGTGAACAAGAGGTCTGCATGGAGCCTTAACCACTGTTACATGACTTGCTGTTTCTCTCTCAACATTCCACATCACGGCCTGGTGTCTCCCTTAGGCAACCTTCTTCTTTGACAAGGTTTTCCAGTTGTTTTCTTTTGTTTAACCGTGTTCTGTGATTTGTAGATGGTATAATAGCAATGGAGCCCTGCATGTGAGGGCTGCAATGGCGTGCCATAGTCATTTACCTTTGTTATGTCCCCACAGCTTCGATTTGGGCCCATTACTCGGTGTGGGCCAATAACGCATGTTAAAGCCCTGCCCGGGTCTAACGCCAAAACAGTTGGAATTCATTCAATTGTAGGTCAGAGACTGTGGTTCAGTGTGCACAGAAGAGAGGAGTTTGTTAAGGTTTATTTATTGTTCTGTGATTTGGGCACCATTGCATGCAGAAAAAATGGTTCACGTCACTCTTAGGTGAATTCTTGCAGTGTTATATTGCTTTGGGTAATTTAGTTGGCCAGAGGGTCTGTCATTCAATGTTCTCATGGGGGTTGTCACTTGGGGCCTCATTAAGAGCTTAGCAGTATTACCTTCGGGAACCAAAAACAAGACCAATGATTTGAAAGCACTATGGAAATCCCAAGAACACAACCTACCTTTTGACTAACCCTCAATTTCTCTCCACTTTACTAACCACACACAAGCACAAACCAGTCACTTTCACTCAGCTTACATTATTATAAAACTATTCCCAAACCAGGAACATTGCAAGCCTACGCCTCTAACTAAAACCGACATACTTAGCCCCTTTCAAACCCATGCTCGCAGAATAAGCCAGGGGTATCCACTCTGAGAAACACAGCCTTCAATGTCTTCTATTGCTCTCACCTAGAAAGCTTACAAGAATGCAGCGCTCAGTGCACCTCCAATTTGCAGCCTCAAGGGAAAGCACTACAATCTTCCCTTTCCCTCTCCTCCCAACTAACCTCCACCACACGGGGCAACTGAATGTATCCAACACAATCTTCCATGTTTGAAGAAAGGTTTATTGTATAGCTACAAAGTAACCGACAATTCGCTGCATCTGCAGTTTAGTCATGGTTTCAGATTCACAGCATCGGAGTTAGGTCATTGGTTTGCTATAACCAATGAAAAAGTACTACTCACCTTTCACATGTTTATCAATTCCCAATATGCATTGGAGACATTTCTATGATACGGTGTCATTACAGCCTCAACATGAGGACGGGGGGAGGGGGCGGGGAGAGGGATTGTAAGGTATGTTATTGAATCGTACCTGAGTTATGAGCCATACAACATGTAACAGCAGGTATCCCAACAACGTCACAATAGCAGGTACTATATCCCTATTGTATATGACCTGTCATACCATTAAGGGTTCCTACAACTTTACAGTATAAAAATATAAAACTACTACATTTGTTTAAATATAAGCATTGTCAAAGTATGTTTCGAGAGAAAAAACGTTTGCTTTAAAGCATATTTTGGACCATTATTTCCAATTATATCCTCATACTTTAATTTCTGCACATATCCCATGTGTAAGAAATCCGTGAATTCTCTCTTCTTTAACAAAACATGTTCTTTTTTCCCCAGAAAACAAAATCAAATCAGAAATGATTATCGCCAAGCAAGCTATATTTTTACATACAAACCTCAGCCAAGAGAAGTCTGCTAAGCAGGGCTAATTTTCACAGAACTTCGAATACTGAGCTAAAATACATCAAATATGCCATCCTTTCCATCCCACAGGCCTATAAGTTCATTAATATATATCAACCTACAAACAACATATTACAACTTTTTAAAAAATCACTTAAAATCATCAGGCTTGTAACTCTGCAATAACAATGGCGTAATTAAAGATGGGTACTTATCTACTATATAAATGTGTTCAAACAACGAGTTACAAGTCACAACTAATTGGCAACAGTAAAGCTCAAATTGTTGGTTATTCCACTTAAAATTCCAAGATAAATAATTGCACCTCCTATTTGTAAGGTACTTATCTATTCCAGCATATCAAGCATGACCATACCAGCATTCTTTATCCACTGACGAGTAGGGCCTCAATTATGTGTTGGGCAGTAATCTAGCCAAAATTACACCGAATTATCGCCAAACGTGCTTAGTGTTGCAGCCACTCAGTCCTGAGGCAAACCACGGAATTATGAGTGGTGGAATGGTGGCGTAAATCCCAATTTTTGGAATGCATAGGACTCCATGGGGATGTTGACATAATTAATGCGAACAATCATTCCGCTTCAATAATTCTGCTGATATTTGGCGTTACAGTGGGAGTTTACCTCCAGCATGATGCGGTGTGTAAACCCTCCAGTTCAAGGTCAAACCCGTAATTCGACAGGGCAGTCAAATTTACTGTAATTCTGTTAATGTAAAAGAATAAAATAAAAGTGGCAGTAACGATATTACGCAACTTTTTACTGCAACGTCGAACTCATAATGAGACCCAAAAAGTAAGGTAGGATCAAACTTGAGATAGACAGCAAAAAAAAAACATTTTGAACACCTTTTATTAGGATTGCCTATGGTTGAAAACCTAACCAGTTCTCTCAGGGTCAGCACCTTGCACAACATAACCAGTCAGGAAAGTCATTCACCAAGAGAATTCAGGACTCTGACTTAAAGGTAACTGAAGAACTTTTGCTTTTATCTCTTATAATTTCCCTGATAACTCAGGTCAGTGTCTCCTCGAAGGGAAATTCTAAGTGCTGAAAGCAAAAGTTCTTCAGTTGCTGTTAAGTCAGCATCCTGATCTATCGGCTTTGGCAAGACAGAAAGGTGATGGCTGGAAGGTTCTGAATTAATCATAACCACAGGCAAAGCTCTGGGCAACCCTCCAGACCATCGTTTTTCAGCCTGCCAAGCCATTACAGAAGGGGAAAAACCATATGCAAATCAGGCTTGGTCCTACCCCAAAAGGGGCAGTCCAGCCCGAACTGTTAAGTCACATCCCTTCTGCACGAGACCACAAGCATCCCCAGACATGTTTCAGCCTTGTTGGGTGTCATCACTGAGGAGTAGCTTGGGTTTCTAGGCCCGGCAGACTCGGGACCCACGTCTGGGCAAACCCGTCCCACTCGGGGTGACTTTGGCAAAACAGAAAGGTGATGGCTGGAAGGTTCTGAATTAATCATAACCCCGGGCAAAGCTCTGGGCAACCCTCCAGACTATCGTTTTTAAGCTTGCCAAGCCATTACAGAAGGGGAAAAACCATATGCAACTCAGGCGTGGTCCTACCCCAAAAGGGGCCGTCCAGCCCGAACTGTTAGGTCACATCCCTTCTGCACGAGACCACAAGCATCCCCAGACATGTTTCAGCCTTGCTGGGCGTCATCAGTGAGGAGTAGCTTGGGTCTCTAGGCCCGGCAGACTCGGGACCCATGTCTGGGCATACCCGTCCCACTCGGGGTGACTTTGGCAAAACACAAAGGTGATGGCTGGAAGGTTCTGAATTAAAGCATATTTTGGACCATTATTTCCAATTATATCCTCATACTTTAATTTCTGCACATATCCCATGTGTAAGAAATCCGTGAATTCTCTCTTCTTTAACCAAACATGTTCTTTTTTTCCCCAGAAAACAAAATCAAATCAGAAATGATTATCGCGCGCCAAGGAAGTGGTCTGAAAGTGGCTGTCTGCTGGTTCTGCTGTGAAATGCTGCCGGAGAAACTTCCACTTCAAAGGACTTCAAAGGACTTTACATTGACTTTGTTTTAAGTACGGGGATACTTCTACCATCTCTACCCACATATAATATAATTTATGAGTCTTTACTATAATTATAGACTCTAATTATATGTTTAAATTAATTTTTTTTTTTTAGGCCATGCCCACTTTCTGAAAAAAATCCTTAAAACCACCCAAGCGCGCGCTCCTGCGTGCGCGCTCCAAGGAAGTGGTCTGAAAGTGGCTGTCTGCTGTCCGCTGCTCGCTGCGCAGCCGAGCAGCCGGTCAGACCTGCTCGTATTTCAAATATCTGCACAATAACTGAGTTGTCTCAGAACTGCGCGAACGGCACCTGCCGTCGCTGTGTGAAGCACTCGCTTCATTCCATGAAAGTGAATTGATACGTTCCTCGCACAGAGCTTATTACTGATTACGCTGTAATCTTCCGAGCGGTAGCGGGTTTACTGCAAGTTGTGCCCGCTCTCCTACACTGGCTAGAGGGATTGTGTATCCACCACACGGTAAAACGGCCAGCTCTGACTCTTACTCAGAGCCGGCCACTGGGGCGTACTCTCAGGAGTAAATAACAGTACCTGCTGCTGTTTGCTATGTTATTTGAAGATGAGAGCGCTCTAGGCGGAAAATGTCATCAATGTATTAGTGTGATTATGATGTTTATACTGTGATATATTTTCAGAAAAGAATTAATACTCCTTGCTGTTGCACTTGATGAGGAGAGCGTTCTAACTGAACAATGCTCTCAGTGCATTGATGAATTAATGATGCTTTTACTAGTGAGGTACTAAAAGAGAGAAATAATACTATTTGTTACTCCTTGCTGCCGTACTTGATGAGGGGAGTATTTTAGGCGAGTAATGCAACTAGTGACCTTATGAAATTTATACTGGTGATTGACTTTTAGGAGTGAAATAATACTGTTTGATGCTGTCTGCTGTTGCACCTGATGAGGAGAGCGTTGCAGGCGAGCAATGCAACCAGGGCACTAACGTGCTATTGAGGCTGATATTGGTTATATAGTTACAGGCGAAGTATTATACTGTCCGCTGTTGTTTGCTGCTGTACCTGATGAGGAGAGCGTTTCAGGCGAGCAATACAACTAGTGCACAAGCAACCCAATGGTGCTCTTACTGGTGATTTACTCTTAGAAGCCGAATAAGATTGTCTGCTGTTGTTTGTTGCTGCACCTGATGAGTAGAGTGTTTCAGGTGAGCAATGCATTGGTGCATAAGTGAGGTAATGACAACTACTTTGAACTTATGAATTGAGAAAGGGAGTAATTATATTGCGCCTTATTGCTTGTCTGCTCACATATATACTCAGCTACCTGTTTACTGACTTTGTTATTTAATCATGAGCTCCCATATTACTTAATATACCCACTGCCGTAGGATATCACTATCAGTGTGTATATAAGTTTCAACTTAAACGTTACTGAATACTGCTAGCTACTCCTTTTGCAAACATGGCCGGGAGACTAAGAAGTGTTAAAGGCAAATTAATCACTCCTTATCCACTCCTATCCAGTAACATAGATTCCCTTGTATGTCATGGGAAAACTGCATACATAGATCCAGTTGCTCTGGAAGCTCATATTGTTACGCCCAATAAAGAAGAGCTGCCCATGCCCTGTCCTACTGCCCATATCGCCCAAATACATGTACAGGGAACTTCCCCAACTTCGATCCCTCCACAGTCTCACGTTCCCCTTGTGCTCTCCCTCCTTCCCCTCTCCATCAGCCCTGAGGTACGTAAGGCCATTGACGATTTTAAAAGTTATTCCGAATCGCCACTTGCCTATGAGGCTGATAAAAGGCAATTCGACCTAACAATGGAGAAAATGGAGGCATTAGACAAGGCCGTTTGTCGTTCCATTGGCAACTTGACTCCAATTGTATTTAACTCGGTAAAAAAACGCATGTCTTTTTATTCGCACCTCCCAACCCACTCCAAAAGCCTGATGGACATGAGCACCGAACCTGCCGATGACATAACCAACGAACAATTTCCTCCCCAAATTACCTTTTCCCCTGAACCTGTGCCAACCTACAATAAATCTCCTCTATCACCACCTCCAGATGAGAGTCAAATCCAACACTCTCCTGGTTCTTTTCCGGTGATCATCCGGATCCTAGACTTACTCGATAAAGGTCATGATCTGACGCATCTTGAATTGAAGGAGATTAAATCAATGCTCCTACTTATGTCCTCAAAGATGGATCGTATTGAAGGATTCATCATGGCAGCCGAAACACTAAAAAATATCAAACATGAACCCATCGTAAATCAATCACCTGTGACCAAGCCTCTTCAGAAAAATAAAACCACTCAGTGCTGTCTTGTACAAACTCCCACATCCATATCAATTCCAGTGGAAGCACTGGCAAATCCTGCCACATCCAAATGTAACAATAATTCTAGTGACATATCAATAGCCATAGAAAAAATGAATACTATTATAGCACTATACACCCCAATATCCATCCCGTCAAAAGACGGCCCTGACAGTCCAACTCCTTTGCTCAAAGCATTAGAACAAATGAAACCTGATCCTCAACAATATTCTCCAACAGAGAGGACTACTGGCTTCATGTCTCGGAGAGCCAAAAAACTCCACCAAAGGGCTGTCAAAAGGCACGTCAAAAGAAGGAACGATGCTTTAATCAAAAGCTCTAATCATGAATGTGCTCCGTCTAATCAACCTCCACTTAACACTACTGAAATATCCACTGATGAAGACCACATAGATCTTCAACAACTCTCCAAAGAGAGCCAGGAAGCCTTAATCTCATCTCCAAAACCCAGTGCCAAATCCACTAATGAAGTAACAAACACCTCAAAAATATCTACTCTGCCTATTGAAACTAGCTCCCCCAAAGCTATCAATTCAGATAATCTGAACAACAAAGAACTAACGATAGATCCTAAGGAGAGCAATGATGTGCCAACAACATCCAAAAATAAAAATAAAAACAACAAGAAAAATAATAACGTGACATCAAAAAATTCACCTGTGCCTCTAGGGTCTCCAAATGGGCAAGCCTCAAAGCAATTGAAAGGAATCAAATCGAATCTGGCCAATTATTTCCCAACATGTGGCAGAATCTGACCTACTCGCCACAACGAGATTTTGCCTTTGGATTCCTCTCCCACTGTAATGACTAAAACTTACAGTGAAGCTTGTATAAACATTCCAAATACTACTGGAATTACTAACCCTTCCAATACCATTAACCCTATGGCCACGGTTAATGGATGTCAAAAAGACCCACCCCCATTACCTTTATTAATGGCTCAAATCCCATCTTTACATTCGAGCCATTCAAATTCGATTAGTACCAAGGTCCTAACATCTACTCCTCCTGAGACTCCTATGGATCCCAAAAGGTTCTATTATCACGACTGACAAAATAGATCTGTCTACCGTAGTGCGACCCGAAATAATAGGCAATGGACTAGGAAAAGTAACTTTGCTCACAACATCACCTGCAACGGATCCATCTGTTTTGCACACAAATAACTTGGACTTGCACACCGTTTTGCCTTCTCTTAAAAAGAATTGCACACTTGTGCATGGTCCTCCACTACACAGATCCATCTCTGAATCTCAAACCTCCACAATGTGAACCCACCATGACATTCTGGATATTCTGAGGAAAGAACTTTATGAGCGATCTCTGAAAGTCAATCTCGAGAGTGAACCACTTAGAGCAAACTCGACTAGTCTGATTGTCCATGCTCCTTCCTCAGAAAATACTTCCGACCCCCATATAAAATCGTTTGATTGCTCTCCTGTCAAAACTGAACACACCATAATGGAAAAACATCATCTCATAGGCTTTGAAGGGAAATGTGACATACTTGGGACAAATCACATTAATCGAGCTTTCCTTCTGTCACTTTTCAGCCAAATCCCTCAACTACAGATGTTTGAATCTGATGATATTCTGAGAGTATCCTTATCTATACAAAATAACTTCCGTGCTGTGTGTTATTTATCCTCTGGAACTGTCAAGAAATACTTATGGTTTAATAGAGAAGGCATAAAAGAAGAAGGCCTTGTTCTAAGCTCAATAGAAAATGAACAAGATGCAATGAAATTCATTCAATATAAATACCCTCAGGCTCTTAATCTTGAACCACAATCTACTTCACCATCCAAACTGAACGAGGATGGAAATGGAGCAATTAATTAATTTTTTACTAGAGTGGGCATTTCCAACGACCTTCCGTGGCTTGCTCCTATGCTTAACTCTCTTCTTAAATATAAAGATCTACCCTCCACATCATAGCTCCCTATAAAAACTGTCTTAACTTTCCAATCCTGAAACTCATGTGGATATACTAACCTCATGAAATGGCACTCAATGATTGATTGCCTCAACCGTCCTTCAATTTTAATGATTCAGGAAACTATGAAAACTACCGCCTTCTCACTCCCTGATTATACAACGTACTGTATTCCAGCTATAAGTTCCTCTGTTGGTCGCCCCTCTGGAGGTATCGTGATAGCTGTGGATAATGCTCTAACGGTCACTTCAAAAATTGTTTGGATGGCCACCAACTTGCTTGCGATACTAGTAGAGACAAATATCCACAGTTATCCCCATCTAATTATTATCACAATTTATTGGAACCCGATGCACACTCAGATAAATGAGATGATTGACATCGTTGAAAACTGCTTAGAATTTGTGACTCATGAATATGGAAACATCGAAATAATATTAGGCGGAGATTTCAACTGTGATTGTAGGACTAACAATGAGCTTAGAGGCTCCTCAAACAAAACATAGGGGTGCAACATGGAGGACTTTCCTAAAGGACTGGAACATAGATATTATTATACCGGACCAAGAATCCAACATGGTCAAGAGATGTAAAAACCTCAACAATTGACTTTATATTTGTCACCTACAATTTACTCTCAATATCTTTACCGTTAGTAATTACTCAGATGCCGTATGGAGACCATGCACAAATATTAGGCACGCTGAACCTTAAGCTTTCTATCTCAGTAGTTGACCCTTCGACAACGTTGTGTGAAATAGACCCTCCACTGGTCTCTCTTAGATGGACTCAAGCTCTATGCAAGCAATTTACTCAATATGTAACATCAGCCATTGACAATTGCCGTATCACTGAAGGAATCTCTATGGATGCTATGCAACAACTCTATGCGGAAATAATCTATGCTGCATTATCACATTTTAGCAAAAAAAAAGCATTGCTATTAAAAATCGACATCCATTTGATCCTTCGTGCAAAACACAGAAAAAGGAAAAAAATAAGGCCCTACGAGCTTTGAAAAAAAACAATGAATTATCCCGCGAAATGTTACAAATGCAGAGAAACCGTATTGTGGCTGCATATAAACAAAATTTAATACACATAAGGCTATTAAGACATAACGAACTTAACTGTAATCTTATTCGAGCTATAATGGCCCATGACACACGAACTATCTGGCGTACAATTAACAACACCAACGCTCAAGCGTCGACCAATGCCATGCCTGAATCTACCTGGCATACTTATATCACAAACAAATTTCAGATTCCAGATCAATTTCTGAATATCTGCACACCTATGTTACCATATCAAGATCTCCCGCGATTAAAGTGGTCCTTTGCTGACATCAAGTGGGCTATAACCAAACTTACTTTTTCTAAATCAGCTGGCCCAGATGGCTTTCCTCCTTGCCTGTACAAAGCCGACCCTGATTTATGGGCGACGATCATAAAGATCAAATTTCAGGCCATCCTCAAATCGGGGATCGTCCCTGCCTCATGGCTCTCGGCTAACATCATACCAATATTTAAAAAGGGGGATGCTACCCTACCACAGAATTACCGGCCCATCGCCTTAATTGACACTGTGGCAAAATGATTCGCAATTCTTCTTCTTCATGATCTTGAAAAATACATCGAAACGCACAAACTATACTCTAAATATCAAACGGGATTTAGGAAGGGATTGAGCACCTCGCTCAATGCCATGATAATGGCCTTTGCTATCGCAGGAGCAAAAAAAACATCGGCAAACCCAGTATATATCGCCCTTATCGATATGTCATCGGCTTTTGATACGGTGATACGGAACCTTCTATGGGCTAAACTAACTAATATGGGAATTCCATCGGTGCTAATATACTGGTTTATCGCCCTCCATACTAACACCTCCTATAAAATCAAACTTACCTCGGAAGGTCGTACAACCAAACCTATTAGCACTGAAATAGGTTTAAAGCAAGGTTGCAACCTAGCCGCCACTTTTTTCAACCTGTATCTCGCAGATCTTGACAAAGGCTGGGATGCGAAAAACTTGTTCTCTGTAAAAATTGGCCTTATTCAATTAAAGTGGCTCGCCCTTGCACGACATTAGAATATTTGATCCCACGCCAGCAGGACTCCAACTCAAATTGCGATTATTTGAAGACTTTGCAACAGCACACAACCTTACGCCTAACCCAGCTAAAACAGCAGTAATGAAATTTGGCGTCCACAAGAGAACTGGAAAGTTTCAATGGCATATACTGCGAATCCCCATCCCCTCTATAGTAGAAACAATCTACTTAGAGTACTACTTATCGGAAAAAAAAATCCATCAAAATGTGGACTGACCGTCTAAACAGCAGGATCAGGCCACTCATATCGCAGTTAAGAATAATATGCGCCAGATATTGCAAGTTTTCACTAACTCCTCTCATCGAGTTCTTTATGCTAAAAATTGAAACTGTCATTCTCTACTCGCTTGACATATGTTTGGGCGAAATGGGTGCAATTTTGGATCAATTGCAGGGGACATCTTTGAAACGTGCTATGTCCCTCCCAATGTCACTACCTAACGCAGTCCTAAGACACGATCTAGGCTTAGTAGCGCTATCTACGCGCTGGAAATGGCGGCTGCTCACGAACTATGCAAAAATAATCTTTCCTAAGGAGAATTCCCTATACGATGAAATAAAGCAAACAATTGACTCAAACCCAACGCCCGCAATGGCTCAATATCTGATAAGAATTCACGACATTTTAAATGAAGTCGACATCACAGTTGATGATGTCCATACCAAACCTGCTTACGCCAAAAAAAAGCTGTTTGCATGTGATTGGTGTAGGACTATTGACCAAATAGGATCTTACAAACTCTACAAAGAATACTACCTATATACAAAAAAACGCATACCTAGATACGACTATATTATGCTGTTCCCTTGCAACCATACTCGCAAAGTATTTTTACGGTTCAAATTCAATTTGCTGCCTACCAAAGAAAGAATTTCAAATTGGGTAGGATACAATATGCATGTTGGAAAAAAGAACTGTAGATTCCCCATGTGCACTGAAACTATTGAAACCTTAAAGCATCTGATTTTACATTGTCCCTATTTTAAACATCAAAGAACTGTTTTACTGATGGAGTTTGTAAATATTAACTGTACTGATTGTTTAGTATTTCTTTGGGCCAGAATGACGCAGGGCACTTATAACCCCTTAATATATGCTTTAACAAGATTCTGTAAAGTAATAGAAAAGGAATTAGACAAATATGCCAATGCTCGGGTTTAATTAACTATATAGGCAATGTTTTAATTATGAAACTTTTTATGTTTTACGGAAAGATGATTTTAAATTTCTGCATGAATTATATTGTAAAGAGTATTTATCACATCTATTTTGTAAAGATTTTGTTACTTTGTAATAGAATCAAACACAAATAAAAAAAAATAAAAAATGATTATCGCCAAGCAAGCTATATTTTTACATACAAACCTCAGCCCAGAGAAGTCTGCTAAGCAGGGCTAATTTTCAGAGAACTTGGAATACTGAGCTAAAATACATCAAATATGCCCTCCTTTCCATTCCACAGGCCTATACGTTCATTAATATATATCAACCTACAAACAACATATTACAACTTTTAAAAAAATCACTTAAAATCATCATGCTTGTAACTCTACTGTCTGCAATAACAATGGCGTAATTAAAGATGGGTACTTATCTACTATATAAATGTGTTCAAACAATGAGTTCCAAGTCACAATTAATTGGCAATAGTAAAGCTGAAGTTGTTGGTTATCCCACTTAAAATTCCAAGATAAATAATTGCACCTCCTATTTGTAAGGTATTATCTATTCTAGCATATCAAGCATGACCATACCAGCATTCTTTATCCACTGACGCGTAGGGCCTCAATTATGTGTTGGGCAGTAATCTAGCCAAAATTACACCGAATTATCGCCAAACGTGCTTAGTGTTGCAGCCACTCAGTCCTGAGGCAAACCACGGAATTATGAGTGGTGGAATGGTGGCGTAAATCCCAATTTTCGGAATGCATAGGACTCCATGGGGATGTTGACATAATTAATGCGAACAATCATTCCGCTTCAATAATTCTGCTGATATTTGGCGTTACAGTGGGGGTTTACCTCCAGCATGATGCGGTGTGTAAACCCTCCAGTTCAAGGTCAAAACCGTAATTCGACAGGGCAGTCAAATTTACTGTAATTCTGTTAATGTAAAAGAAAAAAATAAAAGTGTCAGTAACGATATTACGCAACTTTTTACTGCAACGTCGAACTCATAATGAGACCCAAAAAGTAAGGTAGGATCAAACTTGAGACAGACAGCAAAAAAAAACATTTTGAACACCTTTTATTAGGATTGCCTATGGTTGAAAACCTAACCAGTTCTCTCAGGGTCAGCACCTTGCACAACATAACCAGTCAGGAAAGTCATTCACCAAGAGAATTCAGGACTCTGACTTAAAAGTAACTGAAGAACTTTTGCTTTTATCTCTTATAATTTCCCTGATAACTCAGGTCAGTGTCTCCTCGAAGGGAAATTCTAAGTGCTGAAAGCAAAAGTTCTTCAGTTGCTGTTAAGTCAGCATCCTGATCTATCGGCTTTGGCAAGACAGAAAGGTGATGGCTGGAAGGTTCTGAATTAATCATAACCACAGGCAAAGCTCTGGGCAACCCTCCAGACCATCGTTTTTCAGCCTGCCAAGCCATTACAGAAGGGGAAAAACCATATGCAAATCAGGCTTGGTCCTACCCCAAAAGGGGCAGTCCAGCCCGAACTGTTAAGTCACATCCCTTCTGCACGAGACCACAAGCATCCCCAGACATGTTTCAGCCTTGTTGGGTGTCATCACTGAGGAGTAGCTTGGGTTTCTAGGCCCGGCAGACTCGGGACCCACGTCTGGGCAAACCCGTCCCACTCGGGGTGACTTTGGCAAAACAGAAAGGTGATGGCTGGAAGGTTCTGAATTAATCATAACCCCGGGCAAAGCTCTGGGCAACCCTCCAGACTATCGTTTTTAAGCCTGCTTAGCCATTACAGAAGGGGAAAAAACATATGCAACTCAGGCGTGGTCCTACCCCAAAAGGGGCCGTCCAGCCCGAACTGTTAGGTCACATCCCTTCTGCACGAGACCACAAGCATCCCCAGACATGTTTCAGCCTTGCTGGGCGTCATCAGTGAGGAGTAGCTTGGGTCTCTAGGCCCGGCAGACTCGGGACCCATGTCTGGGCATACCCGTCCCACTCGGGGTGACTTTGGCAAAACAGAAAGGTGATGGCTGGAAGGTTCTGAATTAAAGCATATTTTGGACCATTATTTCCAATTATATCCTCATAGTTTAATTTCTGCACATATCCCATGTGTAAGAAATCCGTGAATTCTCTCTTCTTTAACAAAACATGTTCTTTTTTTCCCCAGAAAACAAAATCAAATCAGAAATGATTATCGCGCTCCAAGGAAGTGGTCTGAAAGTGGCTGTCTGCTGGTTCTGCTGTGAAACGCTGCCGGAGAAACTTCCACTTCAAAGGACTTCAAAGGACTTTACATTGACTTTGTTTTAAGTACGGGGATACTTCTACCATCTCTACCCACATATAATATAATTTATGAGTCTTTACTATAATTATAGACTCTAATTATATGTTTAAATGAATTTTTTTTTTTTTAGGCCATGCCCACTTTCTGAAAAAAATCCTTAAAACCACCCGAGCGCGCGCTCCTGCGTGCGCGCTCCAAGGAAGTGGTCTGAAAGTGGCTGTCTGCTGTCCGCTGCTCGCAGCGCAGCCGAGCAGCCGGTCAGACCTGCTCGTATTTCAAATATCTGCACAATAACTGAGTTGTCTCAGAACTGCGCGAACGGCACCTGCCGTCGCTGTGTGAAGCACTCGCTTCATTCCATGAAAGTGAATTGATACGTTCCTCGCACAGAGCTTATTACTGATTACGCTGTAATCTTCCGAGCGGTAGCGGGTTTACTGCAAGTTGTGCCCGCTCTCCTACACTGGCTAGAGGGATTGTGTATCCACCACACGGTAAAACGGCCAGCTCTGACTCTTACTCAGAGCCGGCCACTGGGGCGTACTCTCAGGAGTAAATAACAGTACCTGCTGCTGTTTGCTATGTTATTTGAAGATGAGAGCGCTCTAGGCGGAAAATGTCATCAATGTATTAGTGTGATTATGATGCTTATACTGTGATATATTTTCAGAAAAGAATTAATACTCCTTGCTGTTGCACTTGATGAGGAGAGCGTTCTAACTGAACAATGCTCTCAGTGCATTGATGAATTAATGATGCTTTTACTAGTGAGGTACTAAAAGAGAGAAATAATACTATTTGTTACTCCTTGCTGCCGTACTTGATGAGGGGAGTATTTTAGGCGAGTAATGCAACTAGTGACCTTATGAAATTTATACTGGTGATTGACTTTTAGGAGTGAAATAATACTGTTTGATGCTGTCTGCTGTTGCACCTGATGAGGAGAGCGTTGCAGGCGAGCAATGCAACCAGGGCACTAACGTGCTATTGAGGCTGATATTGGTTATATAGTTACAGGCGAAGTATTATACTGTCCGCTGTTGTTTGCTGCTGTACCTGATGAGGAGAGCGTTTCAGGCGAGCAATACAACTAGTGCACAAGCAACCCAATGGTGCTCTTACTGGTGATTTACTCTTAGAAGCCGAATAAGATTGTCTGCTGTTGTTTGTTGCTGCACCTGATGAGTAGAGTGTTTCAGGTGAGCAATGCATTGGTGCATAAGTGAGGTAATGACAACTACTTTGAACTTATGAATTAAGAAAGGGAGTAATTATATTGCGCCTTATTGCTTGTCTGCTCACATATATACTCAGCTACCTGTTTACTGACTTTGTTATTTAATCATGAGCTCCCATATTACTTAATATACCCACTGCCGTAGGATATCACTATCAGTGCGTATATAAGTTTCAACTTAAACATTACTGAATACTGCTAGCTACTCCTTTTTGCAAACATGGCCGGCAGACTAAGAAGTGTTAAAGGCAAATTAATCACTCCTTATCCACTCCTATCCAGTAACATAGATTCCCTTGTATGTCATGGGAAAACTGCATACATAGATCCAGTTGCTCTGGAAGCTCATATTGTTACGCCCAATAAAGAAGAGCTGCCCATGCCCTGTCCTACTGCCCATATCGCCCAAATACATGTACAGGGAACTTCCCCAACTTCGATCCCTCCACAGTCTCACGTTCCCCTTGTGCTCTCCCTCCTTCCCCTCTCCATCAGCCCTGAGGTACGTAAGGCCATTGACGATTTTAAAAGTTATTCCGAATCGCCACTTGCCTATGAGGCTGATAAAAGGCAATTCGACCTAACAATGGAGAAAATGGAGGCATTAGACAAGGCCGTTTGTCGTTCCATTGGCAACTTGACTCCAATTGTATTTAACTCGGTAAAAAAACGCATGTCTTTTTATTCGCACCTCCCAACCCACTCCAAAAGCCTGATGGACATGAGCACCGAACCTGCCGATGACATAACCAACGAACAATTTCCTCCCCAAATTACCTTTTCCCCTGAACCTGTGCCAACCTACAATAAATCTCCTCTATCACCACCTCCAGATGAGAGTCAAATCCAACACTCTCCTGGTTCTTTTCCGGTGATCATCCGGATCCTAGACTTACTCGATAAAGGTCATGATCTGACGCATCTTGAATTGAAGGAGATTAAATCAATGCTCCTACTTATGTCCTCAAAGATGGATCGTATTGAAGGATTCATCATGGCAGCCGGAACACTAAAAAATATCAAACATGAACCCATCGTAAATCAATCACCTGTGACCAAGCCTCTTCAGAAAAATAAAACCACTCAGTGCTGTCTTGTACAAACTCCCACATCCATATCAATTCCAGTGTAAGAACTCGCAAATCCTGCCACATCCAACTGTAACAATAATTCTAGTGACATATCAATAGCCATAGAAAAAATGAATACTATTATAGCACTATACACCCCAATATCCATCCCGTCAAAAGACGGCCCTGACAGTCCAACTCCTTTGCTCAAAGCATTAGAACAAATGAAACCTGATCCTCAACAATATTCTCCAACAGAGAGGACTACTGGCTTCATGTCTCGGAGAGCCAAAAAACTCCACCAAAGGGCTGTCAAAAGGCACGTCAAAAGAAGGAACGATGCTTTAATCAAAAGCTCTAATCATGAATGTGCTCCGTCTAATCAACCTCCACTTACCACTACTGAAATATCCACTGATGAAGACCACATAGATCTTCAACAACTCTCCAAAGAGAGCCAGGAAGCCTTAATCTCATCTCCAAAACCCAGTGCCAAATCCACTAATGAAGTAACAAACACCTCAAAAATATCTACTCTGCCTATTGAAACTAGCTCCCCCAAAGCTATCAATGCAGATAATCTGAACAACAAAGAACTAACGATAGATCCTAAGGAGAGCAATGATGTGCCAACAACATCCAAAAATAAAAATAAAAACAACAAGAAAAATAATAACGTGACATCAAAAAATTCACCTGTGCCTCTAGGGTCTCCAAATGGGCAAGCCTCAAAGCAATTGATAGGAATCAAATCGAATCTGGCCAATTATTTCCCAACATGTGGCAGAATCTGACCTACTCGCCACAACGAGATTTTGCCTTTGGATTCCTCTCCCACTGTAATGACTAAAACTTACAGTGAAGCTTGTATAAACATTCCAAATACTACTGGAATTACTAACCCTTCCAATACCATTAACCCTATGGCCACGGTTAATGGATGTCAAAAAGACCCACCCCCATTACCTTTATTAATGGCTCAAATCCCATCTTTACATTCGAGCCATTCAAATTCGATTAGTACCAAGGTCCTAACATCTACTCCTCCTGAGACTCCTATGGATCCCAAAGGTTCTATTATCACGACTGACAAAATAGATCTATCTACCGTAGTGCGACCCGAAATAATAGGCAATGGACTAGGAAAAGTAACTTTGCTCACAACATCACCTGCAACGGATCCATCTGTTTTGCACACAAATAACTTGGACTTGCACACCGTTTTGCCTTCTCTTAAAAAGAATTGCACACTTGTGCATGGTCCTCCACTACACAGATCCATCTCTGAATCTCAAACCTCCACAATGTGAACCCACCATGACATTCTGGATATTCTGAGGAAAGAACTTTATGAGCGATCTCTGAAAGTCAATCTCGAGAGTGAACCACTTAGAGCAAACTCGACTAGTCTGATTGTCCATGCTCCTTCCTCAGAAAATACTTCCGACCCCCATATAAAATCGTTTGATTGCTCTCCTGTCAAAACTGAACACACCATAATGGAAAAACATCATCTCATAGGCTTTGAAGGGAAATGTGACATACTTGGGACAAATCGCATTAATCGAGCTTTCCTTCTGTCACTTTTCAGCCAAATCCCTCAACTACAGATGTTTGAATCTGATGATATTCTGAGAGTATCCTTATCTATACAAAATAACTTCCGTGCTGTGTGTTATTTATCCTCTGGAACTGTCAAGAAATACTTATGGTTTAATAGAGAAGGCATAAAAGAAGAAGGCCTTGTTCTAAGCTCAATAGAAAATGAACAAGATGCAATGAAATTCATTCAATATAAATACCCTCAGGCTCCTAATCTTGAACCACAATCTACTTCACCATCCAAACTGAACGAGGATGGAAATGGAGCAATTAATTAATTTTTTACTAGAGTGGGCATTTCCAACGACCTTCCGTGGCTTGCTCCTATGCTTAACTCTCTTCTTAAATATAAAGATCTACCCTCCACATCATAGCTCCCTATAAAAACTGTCTTAACTTTCCAATCCTGGAACTCATGTGGATATACTAACCTCATGAAATGGCACTCAATGATTGATTGCCTCAACCGTCCTTCAATTTTAATGATTCAGGAAACTATGAAAACTACCGCCTTCTCACTCCCTGATTATACAACGTACTGTATTCCAGCTATACGTTCCTCTGTTGGTCGCCCCTCTGGAGGTATCGTGATAGCTGTGGATAATGCTCTAACGGTCACTTCAAAAATTGTTTGGATGGCCACCAACTTGCTTGCGATACTAGTAGAGACAAATATCCACAGTTATCCCCATCTAATTATTATCACAATTTATTGGAACCCGATGCACACTCAGATAAATGAGATGATTGACATCGTTGAAAACTGCTTAGAATTTGTGACTCACGAATATGGAAACATCGAAATAATATTAGGCGGAGATTTCAACTGTGATTGTAGGACTAACAATGAGCTTAGAGGCTCCTCAAACAAAACATAGGGGTGCAACATGGAGGACTTTCCAAAAGGACTGGAACATAGATATTATTATACCGGACCAAGAATCCAACTGGACTACATGGTCAAGAGATGTAAAAACCTCAACAATTGACTTTATATTTGTCACCTACAATTTACTCTCAATATCTTTACCGTTAGTAATTACTCAGATGCCGTATGGAGACCATGCACAAATATTAGGCACGCTGAACCTTAAGCTTTCTATCTCAGTAGTTGACCCTTCGACAACGTTGTGTGAAATAGACCCTCCACTGGTCTCTCTTAGATGGACTCAAGCTCTATGCAAGCAATTTATTCAATATGTAACATCAGCCATTGACAATTGCCGTATCACTGAAGGAATCTCTATGGATGCTATGGAACAACTCTATGCGGAAATAATCTATCCTGCATTATCACATTTTAGCAAAAAAAAAGCATTGCTATTAAAAATCGACATCCATTTGATCCTTCGTGCAAAACACAGAAAAAGGAAAAAAATAAGGCCCTACGAGCTTTGAAAAAAAACAATGAATTATCCCGCGAAATGTTACAAATGCAGAGAAACCGTATTGTGGCTGCATATAAACAAAATTTAAAACACATAAGGCTATTAAGACATAACGAACTTAACTGTAATCTTATTCGAGCTATAATGGCCCATGACACACAAACTATCTGGCGTACAATTAACAACACCAACGCTCAAGCGTCGACCAATGCCATGCCTGAATCTACCTGGCATACTTATATCACAAACAAATTTCAGATTCCAGATCAATTTCTGAATATCTGCACACCTATGTTACCATATCAAGATCTCCCGCGATTAAAGTGGTCCTTTGCTGACATCAAGTGGGCTATAACCAAACTTACTTTTTCTAAATCAGCTGGCCCAGATGGCTTTCCTCCTTGCCTGTACAAAGCCGACCCTGATTTATGGGCGACGATCATAAAGATCAAATTTCAGGCCATCCTCAAATCGGGGATCGTCCCTGCCTCATGGCTCTCGGCTAACATCATACCAATATTTAAAAAGGGGGATGCTACCCTACCACAGAATTACCGGCCCATCGCCTTAATTGACACTGTGGCAAAATGATTCGCAATTCTTCTTCTTCATGATCTTGAAAAATACATCGAAACGCACAAACTATACTCTAAATATCAAACGGGATTTAGGAAGGGATTGAGCACCTCGCTCAATGCCATGATAATGGCCTTTGCTATCGCAGGAGCAAAAAAAACATCGGCAAACCCAGTATATATCGCCCTTATCGATATGTCATCGGCTTTTGATACGGTGATACGGAACCTTCTATGGGCTAAACTAACTAATATGGGAATTCCATCGGTGCTAATATACTGGTTTATCGCCCTCCATACTAACACCTCCTATAAAATCAAACTTACCTCGGAAGGTCGTACAACCAAACCTATTAGCACTGAAATAGGTTTAAAGCAAGGTTGCAACCTAGCCGCCACTTTTTTCAACCTGTATCTCGCAGATCTTGACAAAGGCTGGGATGCGAAAAACTTGTTCTCTGTAAAAATTGGCCTTATTCAATTAAAGTGGCTCGCCCTTGCACGACATTATAATATTTGATCCCACGCCGGCAGGACTCCAACTCAAATTGCGATTATTTGAAGACTTTGCAACAGCACACAACCTTACGCCTAACCCAGCTAAAACAGCAGTAATGAAATTTGGCGTCCACAAGAGAACTGGAAAGTTTCAATGGCATATACTGCGAATCCCCATCCCCTCTATAGTAGAAACGATCTACTTAGAGTACTACTTATCGGAAAAAAAAATCCATCAAAATGTGGACTGACCGTCTAAACAGCAGGATCAGGCCACTCATATCGCAGTTAAGAATAATATGCGCCAGATATTGCAAGTTTTCACTAACTCCTCTCATCGAGTTCTTTATGCTAAAAATTGAAACTGTCATTCTCTACTCGCTTGACATATGTTTGGGCGAAATGGGTGCAATTTTGGATCAATTGCAGGGGACATCTTTGAAACGTGCTATGTCCCTCCCAATGTCACTACCTAACGCAGTCCTAAGACACGATCTAGGCTTAGTAGCGCTATCTACGCGCTGGAAATGGCGGCTGCTCACGAACTATGCAAAAATAATCTTTCCTAAGGTGAATTCCCTATACGATGAAATAAAGCAAACAATTGACTCAAACCCAACGCCCGCAATGGCTCAATATCTGATAAGAATTCACGACATTTTAAATGAAGTCGACATCACAGTTGATGATGTCCATACCAAACCTGCTTACGCCAAAAAAAAGCTGTTTGCATGTGATTGGTGTAGGACTATTGACCAAATAGGATCTTACAAACTCTACAAAGAATACTACCTATATACAAAAAAACGCATACCTAGATACGACTATATTATGCTGTTCCCTTGCAACCATACTCGCAAAGTATTTTTACGGTTCAAATTCAATTTGCTGCATACCAAAGAAAGAATTTCAAATTGGGTAGGATACAATATGCATGTTGGAAAAAATAACTGTAGATTCCCCATGTGCACTGAAACTATTGAAACCTTAAAGCATCTGATTTTACATTGTCCCTATTTTAAACATCAAAGAACTGTTTTACTGATGGAGTTTGTAAATATTAACTGTACTGATTGTTTAGTATTTCTTTGGGCCAGAATGACGCAGGGCACTTATAAACCCTTAATATATGCTTTAACAAGATTCTGTAAAGTAATAGAAAAGGAATTAGACAAATATGCCAATGCTCGGGTTTAATTAACTATATAGGCAATGTTTTAATTATGAAACTTTTTATGTTTTACGGAAAGATGATTTTAAATTTCTGCATGAATTATATTGTAAAGAGTATTTATCACATCTATTTTGTAAAGATTTTGTTACTTTGTAATAGAATCAAACACAAATAAAAAAAAAAAAAAATGATTATCGCCAAGCAAGCTATATTTTTACATACAAACCTCAGCCCAGAGAAGTCTGCTAAGCAGGGCTAATTTTCAGAGAACTTCGAATACTGAGCTAAAATACATCAAATATGCCCTCCTTTCCATTCCACAGGCCTATACGTTCATTAATATATATCAACCAACAAACAACATATTACAACTTTAAAAAAAATCACTTAAAATCATCATGCTTGTAACTCTACTGTCTGCAATAACAATGGCGTAATTAAAGATGGGTACTTATCTACTATATAAATGTGTTCAAACAATGAGTTCCAAGTCACAATTAATTGGCAATAGTAAAGCTGAAGTTGTTGGTTATCCCACTTAAAATTCCAAGATAAATAATTGCACCTCCTATTTGGAAGGTACTTATCTATTCTAGCATATCAAGCATGACCATACCAGCATTCTTTATCCACTGACGCGTAGGGCCTCAATTATGTGTTGGGCAGTAATCTAGCCAAAATTACACCGAATTATCGCCAAACGTGCTTAGTGTTGCAGCCACTCAGTCCTGAGGCAAACCACGGAATTATGAGTGGTGGAATGGTGGCGTAAATCCCAATTTTTGGAATGCATAGGACTCCATGGGGATGTTGACATAATTAATGCGAACAATCATTCCGCTTCAATAATTCTGCTGATATTTGGCGTTACAGTGGGGGTTTACCTCCAGCATGATGCGGTGTGTAAACCCTCCAGTTCAAGGTCAAACCCGTAATTCGACAGGGCAGTCAAATTTACTGTAATTCTGTTAATGTAAAAGAAAAAAATAAAAGTGTCAGTAACGATATTACGCAACTTTTTACTGCAACGTCGAACTCATAATGAGACCCAAAAAGTAAGGTAGGATCAAACTTGAGACAGACAGCAAAAAAAAACATTTTGAACACCTTTTATTAGGATTGCCTATGGTTGAAAACCTAACCAGTTCTCTCAGGGTCAGCACCTTGCACAACATAACCAGTCAGGAAAGTCATTCACCAAGAGAATTCAGGACTCTGACTTAAAAGTAACTGAAGAACTTTTGCTTTTATCTCTTATAATTTCCCTGATAACTCAGGTCAGTGTCTCCTCGAAGGGAAATTCTAAGTGCTGAAAGCAAAAGTTCTTCAGTTGCTGTTAAGTCAGCATCCTGATCTATCGGCTTTGGCAAGACAGAAAGGTGATGGCTGGAAGGTTCTGAATTAATCATAACCACAGGCAAAGCTCTGGGCAACCCTCCAGACCATCGTTTTTCAGCCTGCTAAGCCATTACAGAAGGGGAAAAACCATATGCAAATCAGGCTTGGTCCTACCCCAAAAGGGGCAGTCCAGCCCGAACTGTTAAGTCACATCCCTTCTGCACGAGACCACAAGCATCCCCAGACATGTTTCAGCCTTGTTGGGTGTCATCACTGAGGAGTAGCTTGGGTTTCTAGGCCCGGCAGACTCGGGACCCACGTCTGGGCAAACCCGTCCCACTCGGGGTGACTTTGGCAAAACAGAAAGGTGATGGCTGGAAGGTTCTGAATTAATCATAACCCCGGGCAAAGCTCTGGGCAACCCTCCAGACTATCGTTTTTAAGCCTGCCAAGCCATTACAGAAGGGGAAAAACCATATGCAACTCAGGCGTGGTCCTACCCCAAAAGGGGCCGTCCAGCCCGAACTGTTAGGTCACATCCCTTCTGCACGAGACCACAAGCATCCCCAGACATGTTTCAGCCTTGCTGGGCGTCATCAGTGAGGAGTAGCTTGGGTCTCTAGGCCCGGCAGACTCGGGACCCATGTCTGGGCATACCCGTCCCACTCGGGGTGACTTTGGCAAAACAGAAAGGTGATGGCTGGAAGGTTCTGAATTAAAGCATATTTTGGACCATTATTTCCAATTATATTCATAGTTTAATTTCTGCACATATCCCATGTGTAAGAAATCCGTGAATTCTCTCTTCTTTAACCAAACATGTTCTTTTTTTCCCCAGAAAACAAAATCAAATCAGAAATGATTATCGCGCTCCAAGGAAGTGGTCTGAAAGTGGCTGTCTGCTGGTTCTGCTGTGAAACGCTGCCGGAGAAACTTCCACTTCAAAGGACTTCAAAGGACTTTACATTGACTTTGTTTTAAGTACGGGGATACTTCTACCATCTCTACCCACATATAATATAATTTATGAGTCTTTACTATAATTATAGACTCTAATTATATGTTTAAATGAATTTTTTTTTTTAGGCCATGCCCACTTTCTGAAAAAAATCCTTAAAACCACCCGAGCGCGCTCCTGCGTGCGCGCTCCAAGGAAGTGGTCTGAAAGTGGCTGTCTGCTGTCCGCTGCTCGCAGCGCAGCCGAGCAGCCGGTCGGACCTGCTCGTATTTCAAATATCTGCACAATAACTGAGTTGTCTCAGAACTGCGCGAACGGCACCTGCCGTCGCTGTGTGAAGCACTCGCTTCATTCCATGAAAGTGAATTGATACGTTCCTCGCACAGAGCCTATTACTGATTACGCTGTAATCTTCCGAGCGGTAGCGGGTTTACTGCAAGTTGTGCCCGCTCTCCTACACTGGCTAGAGGGATTGTGTATCCACCACACGGTAAAACGGCCAGCTCTGACTCTTACTCAGAGCCGGCCACTGGGGCGTACTCTCAGGAGTAAATAACAGTACCTGCTGCTGTTTGCTATGTTATTTGAAGATGAGAGCGCTCTAGGCGGAAAATGTCATCAATGTATTAGTGTGATTATGATGCTTATACTGTGATATATTTTCAGAAAAGAATTAATACTCCTTGCTGTTGCACTTGATGAGGAGAGCGTTCTAACTGAACAATGCTCTCAGTGCATTGATGAATTAATGATGCTTTTACTAGTGAGGTACTAAAAGAGAGAAATAATACTATTTGTTACTCCTTGCTGCCGTACTTGATGAGGGGAGTATTTTAGGCGAGTAATGCAACTAGTGACCTTATGAAATTTATACTGGTGATTGACTTTTAGGAGTGAAATAATACTGTTTGATGCTGTCTGCTGTTGCACCTGATGAGGAGAGCGTTGCAGGCGAGCAATGCAACCAGGGCACTAACGTGCTATTGAGGCTGATATTGGTTATATAGTTACAGGCGAAGTATTATACTGTCCGCTGTTGTTTGCTGCTGTACCTGATGAGGAGAGCGTTTCAGGCGAGCAATACAACTAGTGCACAAGCAACCCAATGGTGCTCTTACTGGTGATTTACTCTTAGAAGCCGAATAAGATTGTCTGCTGTTGTTTGTTGCTGCACCTGATGAGTAGAGTGTTTCAGGTGAGCAATGCATTGGTGCATAAGTGAGGTAATGACAACTACTTTGAACTTATGAATTGAGAAAGGGAGTAATTATATTGCGCCTTATTGCTTGTCTGCTCACATATATACTCAGCTACCTGTTTACTGACTTTGTTATTTAATCATGAGCTCCCATATTACTTAATATACCCACTGCCGTAGGATATCACTATCAGTGCGTATATAAGTTTCAACTTAAACGTTTCTGAATACTGCTAGCTACTCCTTTTTGCAAACATGGCCGGCAGACTAAGAAGTGTTAAAAGCAAATTAATCACTCCTTATCCACTCCTATCCAGTAACATAGATTCCCTTGTATGTCATGGGAAAACTGCATACATAGATCCAGTTGCTCTGGAAGCTCATATTGTTACGCCCAATAAAGAAGAGCTGCCCATGCCCTGTCCTACTGCCCATATCGCCCAAATACATGTACAGGGAACTTCCCCAACTTCGATCCCTCCACAGTCTCACGTTCCCCTTGTGCTCTCCCTCCTTCCCCTCTCCATCAGCCCTGAGGTACGTAAGGCCATTGACGATTTTAAAAGTTATTCCGAATCGCCACTTGCCTATGAGGCTGATAAAAGGCAATTCGACCTAACAATGGAGAAAATGGAGGCATTAGACAAGGCCGTTTGTCGTTCCATTGGCAACTTGACTCCAATTGTATTTAACTCGGTAAAAAAACGCATGTCTTTTTATTCGCACCTCCCAACCCACTCCAAAAGCCTGATGGACATGAGCACCGAACCTGCCGATGACATAACCAACGAACAATTTCCTCCCCAAATTACCTTTTCCCCTGAACCTGTGCCAACCTACAATAAATCTTCTCTATCACCACCTCCAGATGAGAGTCAAATCCAACACTCTCCTGGTTCTTTTCCGGTGATCATCCGGATCCTAGACTTACTCGATAAAGGTCATGATCTGACGCATCTTGAATTGAAGGAGATTAAATCAATGCTCCTACTTATGTCCTCAAAGATGGATCGTATTGAAGGATTCATCATGGCAGCCGAAACACTAAAAAATATCAAACATGAACCCATCGTAAATCAATCACCTGTGACCAAGCCTCTTCAGAAAAATAAAACCACTCAGTGCTGTCTTGTACAAACTCCCACATCCATATCAATTCCAGTGGAAGCACTGGCAAATCCTGCCACATCCAACTGTAACAATAATTCTAGTGACATATCAATAGCCATAGAAAAAATGAATACTATTATAGCACTATACACCCCAATATCCATCCCGTCAAAAGACGGCCCTGACAGTCCAACTCCTTTGCTCAAAGCATTAGAACAAATGAAACCTGATCCTCAACAATATTCTCCAACAGAGAGGACTACTGGCTTCATGTCTCGGAGAGCCAAAAAACTCCACCAAAGGGCTGTCAAAAGGCACGTCAAAAGAAGGAACGATGCTTTAATCAAAAGCTCTAATCATGAATGTGCTCCGTCTAATCAACCTCCACTTACCACTACTGAAATATCCACTGATGAAGACCACATAGATCTTCAACAACTCTCCAAAGAGAGCCAGGAAGCCTTAATCTCATCTCCAAAACCCAGTGCCAAATCCACTAATGAAGTAACAAACACCTCAAAAATATCTACTCTGCCTATTGAAACTAGCTCCCCCAAAGCTATCAATGCAGATAATCTGAACAACAAAGAACTAACGATAGATCCTAAGGAGAGCAATGATGTGCCAACAACATCCAAAAATAAAAATAAAAACAACAAGAAAAATAATAACGTGACATCAAAAAATTCACCTGTGCCTCTAGGGTCTCCAAATGGGCAAGCCTCAAAGCAATTGATAGGAATCAAATCGAATCTGGCCAATTATTTCCCAACATGTGGCAGAATCTGACCTACTCGCCACAACGAGATTTTGCCTTTGGATTCCTCTCCCACTGTAATGACTAAAACTTACAGTGAAGCTTGTATAAACATTCCAAATACTACTGGAATTACTAACCCTTCCAATACCATTAACCCTATGGCCACGGTTAATGGATGTCAAAAAGACCCACCCCCATTACCTTTATTAATGGCTCAAATCCCATCTTTACATTCGAGCCATTCAAATTCGATTAGTACCAAGGTCCTAACATCTACTCCTCCTGAGACTCCTATGGATCCCAAAGGTTCTATTATCACGACTGACAAAATAGATCTATCTACCGTAGTGCGACCCGAAATAATAGGCAATGGACTAGGAAAAGTAACTTTGCTCACAACATCACCTGCAACGGATCCATCTGTTTTGCACACAAATAACTTGGACTTGCACACCGTTTTGCCTTCTCTTAAAAAGAATTGCACACTTGTGCATGGTCCTCCACTACACAGATCCATCTCTGAATCTCAAACCTCCACAATGTGAACCCACCATGACATTCTGGATATTCTGAGGAAAGAACTTTATGAGCGATCTCTGAAAGTCAATCTCGAGAGTGAACCACTTAGAGCAAACTCGACTAGTCTGATTGTCCATGCTCCTTCCTCAGAAAATACTTCCGACCCCCATATAAAATCGTTTGATTGCTCTCCTGTCAAAACTGAACACACCATAATGGAAAAACATCATCTCATAGGCTTTGAAGGGAAATGTGACATACTTGGGACAAATCACATTAATCGAGCTTTCCTTCTGTCACTTTTCAGCCAAATCCCTCAACTACAGATGTTTGAATCTGATGATATTCTGAGAGTATCCTTATCTATACAAAATAACTTCCGTGCTGTGTGTTATTTATCCTCTGGAACTGTCAAGAAATACTTATGGTTTAATAGAGAAGGCATAAAAGAAGAATGCCTTGTTCTAAGCTCAATAGAAAATGAACAAGATGCAATGAAATTCATTCAATATAAATACCCTCAGGCTCCTAATCTTGAACCACAATCTACTTCACCATCCAAACTGAACGAGGATGGAAATGGAGCAATTAATTAATTTTTTACTAGAGTGGGCATTTCCAACGACCTTCCGTGGCTTGCTCCTATGCTTAACTCTCTTCTTAAATATAAAGATCTACCCTCCACATCATAGCTCCCTATAAAAACTGTCTTAACTTTCCAATCCTGGAACTCATGTGGATATACTAACCTCATGAAATGGCACTCAATGATTGATTGCCTCAACCGTCCTTCAATTTTAATGATTCAGGAAACTATGAAAACTACCGCCTTCTCACTCCCTGATTATACAACGTACTGTATTCCAGCTATACGTTCCTCTGTTGGTCGCCCCTCTGGAGGTATCGTGATAGCTGTGGATAATGCTCTAACGGTCACTTCAAAAATTGTTTGGATGGCCACCAACTTGCTTGCGATACTAGTAGAGACAAATATCCACAGCTATCCCCATCTAATTATTATCACAATTTATTGGAACCCGATGCACACTCAGATAAATGAGATGATTGACATCGTTGAAAACTGCTTAGAATTTGTGACTCACGAATATGGAAACATCGAAATAATATTAGGCGGAGATTTCAACTGTGATTGTAGGACTAACAATGAGCTTAGAGGCTCCTCAAACAAAACATAGGGGTGCAACATGGAGGACTTTCCAAAAGGACTGGAACATAGATATTATTATACCGGACCAAGAATCCAACTGGACTACATGGTCAAGAGATGTAAAAACCTCAACAATTGACTTTATATTTGTCACCTACAATTTACTCTCAATATCTTTACCGTTAGTAATTACTCAGATGCCGTATGGAGACCATGCACAAATATTAGGCACGCTGAACCTTAAGCTTTCTATCTCAGTAGTTGACCCTTCGACAACGTTGTGTGAAATAGACCCTCCACTGGTCTCTCTTAGATGGACTCAAGCTCTATGCAAGCAATTTATTCAATATGTAACATCAGCCATTGACAATTGCCGTATCACTGAAGGAATCTCTATGGATGCTATGGAACAACTCTATGCGGAAATAATCTATCCTGCATTATCACATTTTAGCAAAAAAAAAGCATTGCTATTAAAAATCGACATCCATTTGATCCTTCGTGCAAAACACAGAAAAAGGAAAAAAATAAGGCCCTACGAGCTTTGAAAAAAAACAATGAATTATCCCGCGAAATGTTACAAATGCAGAGAAACCGTATTGTGGCTGCATATAAACAAAATTTAAAACACATAAGGCTATTAAGACATAACGAACTTAACTGTAATCTTATTCGAGCTATAATGGCCCATGACACACGAACTATCTGGCGTACAATTAACAACACCAACGCTCAAGCGTCGACCAATGCCATGCCTGAATCTACCTGGCATACTTATATCACAAACAAATTTCAGATTCCAGATCAATTTCTGAATATCTGCACACCTATGTTACCATATCAAGATCTCCCGCGATTAAAGTGGTCCTTTGCTGACATCAAGTGGGCTATAACCAAACTTACTTTTTCTAAATCAGCTGGCCCAGATGGCTTTCCTCCTTGCCTGTACAAAGCCGACCCTGATTTATGGGCGACGATCATAAAGATCAAATTTCAGGCCATCCTCAAATCGGGGATCGTCCCTGCCTCATGGCTCTCGGCTAACATCATACCAATATTTAAAAAGGGGGATGCTACCCTACCACAGAATTACCGGCCCATCGCCTTAATTGACACTGTGGCAAAATGATTCGCAATTCTTCTTCTTCATGATCTTGAAAAATACATCGAAACGCACAAACTATACTCTAAATATCAAACGGGATTTAGGAAGGGATTGAGCACCTCGCTCAATGCCATGATAATGGCCTTTGCTATCGCAGGAGCAAAAAAAACATCGGCAAACCCAGTATATATCGCCCTTATCGATATGTCATCGGCTTTTGATACGGTGATACGGAACCTTCTATGGGCTAAACTAACTAATATGGGAATTCCATCGGTGCTAATATACTGGTTTATCGCCCTCCATACTAACACCTCCTATAAAATCAAACTTACCTCGGAAGGTCGTACAACCAAACCTATTAGCACTGAAATAGGTTTAAAGCAAGGTTGCAACCTAGCCGCCACTTTTTTCAACCTGTATCTCGCAGATCTTGACAAAGGCTGGGATGCGAAAAACTTGTTCTCTGTAAAAATTGGCCTTATTCAATTAAAGTGGCTCGCCCTTGCACGACATTATAATATTTGATCCCACGCCGGCAGGACTCCAACTCAAATTGCGATTATTTGAAGACTTTGCAACAGCACACAACCTTACGCCTAACCCAGCTAAAACAGCAGTAATGAAATTTGGCGTCCACAAGAGAACTGGAAAGTTTCAATGGCATATACTGCGAATCCCCATCCCCTCTATAGTAGAAACGATCTACTTAGAGTACTACTTATCGGAAAAAAAAATCCATCAAAATGTGGACTGACCGTCTAAACAGCAGGATCAGGCCACTCATATCGCAGTTAAGAATAATATGCGCCAGATATTGCAAGTTTTCACTAACTCCTCTCATCGAGTTCTTTATGCTAAAAATTGAAACTGTCATTCTCTACTCGCTTGACATATGTTTGGGCGAAATGGGTGCAATTTTGGATCAATTGCAGGGGACATCTTTGAAACGTGCTATGTCCCTCCCAATGTCACTACCTAACGCAGTCCTAAGACACGATCTAGGCTTAGTAGCGCTATCTACGCGCTGGAAATGGCGGCTGCTCACGAACTATGCAAAAATAATCTTTCCTAAGGTGAATTCCCTATACGATGAAATAAAGCAAACAATTGACTCAAACCCAACGCCCGCAATGGCTCAATATCTGATAAGAATTCACGACATTTTAAATGAAGTCGACATCACAGTTGATGATGTCCATACCAAACCTGCTTACGCCAAAAAAAAGCTGTTTGCATGTGATTGGTGTAGGACTATTGACCAAATAGGATCTTACAAACTCTACAAAGAATACTACCTATATACAAAAAAACGCATACCTAGATACGACTATATTATGCTGTTCCCTTGCAACCATACTCGCAAAGTATTTTTACGGTTCAAATTCAATTTGCTGCATACCAAAGAAAGAATTTCAAATTGGGTAGGATACAATATGCATGTTGGAAAAAAGAACTGTAGATTCCCCATGTGCACTGAAACTATTGAAACCTTAAAGCATCTGATTTTACATTGTCCCTATTTTAAACATCAAAGAACTGTTTTACTGATGGAGTTTGTAAATATTAACTGTACTGATTGTTTAGTATTTCTTTGGGCCAGAATGACGCAGGGCACTTATAAACCCTTAATATATGCTTTAACAAGATTCTGTAAAGTAATAGAAAAGGAATTAGACAAATATGCCAATGCTCGGGTTTAATTAACTATATAGGCAATGTTTTAATTATGAAACTTTTTATGTTTTACGGAAAGATGATTTTAAATTTCTGCATGAATTATATTGTAAAGAGTATTTATCACATCTATTTTGTAAAGATTTTGTTACTTTGTAATAGAATCAAACACAAATAAAAAAAAAAAAAATGATTATCGCCAAGCAAGCTATATTTTTACATACAAACCTCAGCCCAGAGAAGTCTGCTAAGCAGGGCTAATTTTCAGAGAACTTCGAATACTGAGCTAAAATACATCAAATATGCCCTCCTTTCCATTCCACAGGCCTATACGTTCATTAATATATATCAACCAACAAACAACATATTACAACTTTAAAAAAAATCACTTAAAATCATCATGCTTGTAACTCTACTGTCTGCAATAACAATGGCGTAATTAAAGATGGGTACTTATCTACTATATAAATGTGTTCAAACAATGAGTTCCAAGTCACAATTAATTGGCAATAGTAAAGCTGAAGTTGTTGGTTATCCCACTTAAAATTCCAAGATAAATAATTGCACCTCCTATTTGGAAGGTACTTATCTATTCTAGCATATCAAGCATGACCATACCAGCATTCTTTATCCACTGACGCGTAGGGCCTCAATTATGTGTTGGGCAGTAATCTAGCCAAAATTACACCGAATTATCGCCAAACGTGCTTAGTGTTGCAGCCATTCAGTCCTGAGGCAAACCACGGAATTATGAGTGGTGGAATGGTGGCGTAAATCCCAATTTTTGGAATGCATAGGACTCCATGGGGATGTTGACATAATTAATGCGAACAATCATTCCGCTTCAATAATTCTGCTGATATTTGGCGTTACAGTGGGGGTTTACCTCCAGCATGATGCGGTGTGTAAACCCTCCAGTTCAAGGTCAAACCCGTAATTCGACAGGGCAGTCAAATTTACTGTAATTCTGTTAATGTAAAAGAAAAAAATAAAAGTGTCAGTAACGATATTACGCAACTTTTTACTGCAACGTCGAACTCATAATGAGACCCAAAAAGTAAGGTAGGATCAAACTTGAGACAGACAGCAAAAAAAAACATTTTGAACACCTTTTATTAGGATTGCCTATGGTTGAAAACCTAACCAGTTCTCTCAGGGTCAGCACCTTGCACAACATAACCAGTCAGGAAAGTCATTCACCAAGAGAATTCAGGACTCTGACTTAAAAGTAACTGAAGAACTTTTGCTTTTATCTCTTATAATTTCCCTGATAACTCAGGTCAGTGTCTCCTCGAAGGGAAATTCTAAGTGCTGAAAGCAAAAGTTCTTCAGTTGCTGTTAAGTCAGCATCCTGATCTATCGGCTTTGGCAAGACAGAAAGGTGATGGCTGGAAGGTTCTGAATTAATCATAACCACAGGCAAAGCTCTGGGCAACCCTCCAGACCATCGTTTTTCAGCCTGCTAAGCCATTACAGAAGGGGAAAAACGATATGCAAATCAGGCTTGGTCCTACCCCAAAAGGGGCAGTCCAGCCCGAACTGTTAAGTCACATCCCTTCTGCACGAGACCACAAGCATCCCCAGACATGTTTCAGCCTTGTTGGGTGTCATCACTGAGGAGTAGCTTGGGTTTCTAGGCCCGGCAGACTCGGGACCCACGTCTGGGCAAACCCGTCCCACTCGGGGTGACTTTGGCAAAACAGAAAGGTGATGGCTGGAAGGTTCTGAATTAATCATAACCCCGGGCAAAGCTCTGGGCAACCCTCCAGACTATCGTTTTTAAGCCTGCCAAGCCATTACAGAAGGGGAAAAACCATATGCAACTCAGGCGTGGTCCTACCCCAAAAGGGGCCGTCCAGCCCGAACTGTTAGGTCACATCCCTTCTGCACGAGACCACAAGCATCCCCAGACATGTTTCAGCCTTGCTGGGCGTCATCAGTGAGGAGTAGCTTGGGTCTCTAGGCCCGGCAGACTCGGGACCCATGTCTGGGCATACCCGTCCCACTCGGGGTGACTTTGGCAAAACAGAAAGGTGATGGCTGGAAGGTTCTGAATTAAAGCATATTTTGGACCATTATTTCCAATTATATCCTCATAGTTTAATTTCTGCACATATCCCATGTGTAAGAAATCCGTGAATTCTCTCTTCTTTAACCAAACATGTTCTTTTTTTCCCCAGAAAACAAAATCAAATCAGAAATGATTATCGCGCTTCAAGGAAGTGGTCTGAAAGTGGCTGTCTGCTGGTTCTGCTGTGAAACGCTGCCGGAGAAACTTCCACTTCAAAGGACTTCAAAGGACTTTACATTGACTTTGTTTTAAGTACGGGGATACTTCTACCATCTCTACCCACATATAATATAATTTATGAGTCTTTACTATAATTATAGACTCTAATTATATGTTTAAATGAATTTTTTTTTTTTTAGGCCATGCCCACTTTCTGAAAAAAATCCTTAAAACCACCCGAGCGCGCGCTCCTGCGTGCGCGCTCCAAGGAAGTGGTCTGAAAGTGGCTGTCTGCTGTCCGCTGCTCGCAGCGCAGCCGAGCAGCCGGTCGGACCTGCTCGTATTTCAAATATCTGCACAATAACTGAGTTGTCTCAGAACTGCGCGAACGGCACCTGCCGTCGCTGTGTGAAGCACTCGCTTCATTCCATGAAAGTGAATTGATACGTTCCTCGCACAGAGCCTATTACTGATTACGCTGTAATCTTCCGAGCGGTAGCGGGTTTACTGCAAGTTGTGCCCGCTCTCCTACACTGGCTAGAGGGATTGTGTATCCACCACACGGTAAAACGGCCAGCTCTAACTCTTACTCAGAGCCGGCCACTGGGGCGTACTCTCAGGAGTAAATAACAGTACCTGCTGCTGTTTGCTATGTTATTTGAAGATGAGAGCGCTCTAGGCGGAAAATGTCATCAATGTATTAGTGTGATTATGATGCTTATACTGTGATATATTTTCAGAAAAGAATTAATACTCCTTGCTGTTGCACTTGATGAGGAGAGCGTTCTAACTGAACAATGCTCTCAGTGCATTGATGAATTAATGATGCTTTTACTAGTGAGGTACTAAAAGAGAGAAATAATACTATTTGTTACTCCTTGCTGCCGTACTTGATGAGGGGAGTATTTTAGGCGAGTAATGCAACTAGTGACCTTATGAAATTTATACTGGTGATTGACTTTTAGGAGTGAAATAATACTGTTTGATGCTGTCTGCTGTTGCACCTGATGAGGAGAGCGTTGCAGGCGAGCAATGCAACCAGGGCACTAACGTGCAATTGAGGCTGATATTGGTTATATAGTTACAGGCGAAGTATTATACTGTCCGCTGTTGTTTGCTGCTGTACCTGATGAGGAGAGCGTTTCAGGCGAGCAATACAACTAGTGCACAAGCAACCCAATGGTGCTCTTACTGGTGATTTACTCTTAGAAGCCGAATAAGATTGTCTGCTGTTGTTTGTTGCTGCACCTGATGAGTAGAGTGTTTCAGGTGAGCAATGCATTGGTGCATAAGTGAGGTAATGACAACTACTTTGAACTTATGAATTGAGAAAGGGAGTAATTATATTGCGCCTTATTGCTTGTCTGCTCACATATATACTCAGCTACCTGTTTACTGACTTTGTTATTTAATCATGAGCTCCCATATTACTTAATATACCCACTGCCGTAGGATATCACTATCAGTGCGTATATAAGTTTCAACTTAAACGTTTCTGAATACTGCTAGCTACTCCTTTTTGCAAACATGGCCGGCAGACTAAGAAGTGTTAAAGGCAAATTAATCACTCCTTATCCACTCCTATCCAGTAACATAGATTCCCTTGTATGTCATGGGAAAACTGCATACATAGATCCAGTTGCTCTGGAAGCTCATATTGTTACGCCCAATAAAGAAGAGCTGCCCATGCCCTGTCCTACTGCCCATATCGCCCAAATACATGTACAGGGAACTTCCCCAACTTCGATCCCTCCACAGTCTCACGTTCCCCTTGTGCTCTCCCTCCTTCCCCTCTCCATCAGCCCTGAGGTACGTAAGGCCATTGACGATTTTAAAAGTTATTCCGAATCGCCACTTGCCTATGAGGCTGATAAAAGGCAATTCGACCTAACAATGGAGAAAATGGAGGCATTAGACAAGGCCGTTTGTCGTTCCATTGGCAACTTGACTCCAATTGTATTTAACTCGGTAAAAAAACGCATGTCTTTTTATTCGCACCTCCCAACCCACTCCAAAAGCCTGATGGACATGAGCACCGAACCTGCCGATGACATAACCAACGAACAATTTCCTCCCCAAATTACCTTTTCCCCTGAACCTGTGCCAACCTACAATAAATCTCCTCTATCACCACCTCCAGATGAGAGTCAAATCCAACACTCTCCTGGTTCTTTTCCGGTGATCATCCGGATCCTAGACTTACTCGATAAAGGTCATGATCTGACGCATCTTGAATTGAAGGAGATTAAATCAATGCTCCTACTTATGTCCTCAAAGATGGATCGTATTGAAGGATTCATCATGGCAGCCGAAACACTAAAAAATATCAAACATGAACCCATCGTAAATCAATCACCTGTGACCAAGCCTCTTCAGAAAAATAAAACCACTCAGTGCTGTCTTGTACAAACTCCCACATCCATATCAATTCCAGTGGAAGCACTGGCAAATCCTGCCACATCCAACTGTAACAATAATTCTAGTGACATATCAATAGCCATAGAAAAAATGAATACTATTATAGCACTATACACCCCAATATCCATCCCGTCAAAAGACGGCCCTGACAGTCCAACTCCTTTGCTCAAAGCATTAGAACAAATGAAACCTGATCCTCAACAATATTCTCCAACAGAGAGGACTACTGGCTTCATGTCTCGGAGAGCCAAAAAACTCCACCAAAGGGCTGTCAAAAGGCACGTCAAAAGAAGGAACGATGCTTTAATCAAAAGCTCTAATCATGAATGTGCTCCGTCTAATCAACCTCCACTTACCACTACTGAAATATCCACTGATGAAGACCACATAGATCTTCAACAACTCTCCAAAGAGAGCCAGGAAGCCTTAATCTCATCTCCAAAACCCAGTGCCAAATCCACTAATGAAGTAACAAACACCTCAAAAATATCTACTCTGCCTATTGAAACTAGCTCCCCCAAAGCTATCAATGCAGATAATCTGAACAACAAAGAACTAACGATAGATCCTAAGGAGAGCAATGATGTGCCAACAACATCCAAAAATAAAAATAAAAACAACAAGAAAAATAATAACGTGACATCAAAAAATTCACCTGTGTCTCTAGGGTCTCCAAATGGGCAAGCCTCAAAGCAATTGATAGGAATCAAATCGAATCTGGCCAATTATTTCCCAACATGTGGCAGAATCTGACCTACTCGCCACAACGAGATTTTGCCTTTGGATTCCTCTCCCACTGTAATGACTAAAACTTACAGTGAAGCTTGTATAAACATTCCAAATACTACTGGAATTACTAACCCTTCCAATACCATTAACCCTATGGCCACGGTTAATGGATGTCAAAAAGACCCACCCCCATTACCTTTATTAATGGCTCAAATCCCATCTTTACATTCGAGCCATTCAAATTCGATTAGTACCAAGGTCCTAACATCTACTCCTCCTGAGACTCCTATGGATCCCAAAGGTTCTATTATCACGACTGACAAAATAGATCTATCTACCGTAGTGCGACCCGAAATAATAGGCAATGGACTAGGAAAAGTAACTTTGCTCACAACATCACCTGCAACGGATCCATCTGTTTTGCACACAAATAACTTGGACTTGCACACCGTTTTGCCTTCTCTTAAAAAGAATTGCACACTTGTGCATGGTCCTCCACTACACAGATCCATCTCTGAATCTCAAACCTCCACAATGTGAACCCACCATGACATTCTGGATATTCTGAGGAAAGAACTTTATGAGCGATCTCTGAAAGTCAATCTCGAGAGTGAACCACTTAGAGCAAACTCGACTAGTCTGATTGTCCATGCTCCTTCCTCAGAAAATACTTCCGACCCCCATATAAAATCGTTTGATTGCTCTCCTGTCAAAACTGAACACACCATAATGGAAAAACATCATCTCATAGGCTTTGAAGGGAAATGTGACATACTTGGGACAAATCGCATTAATCGAGCTTTCCTTCTGTCACTTTTCAGCCAAATCCCTCAACTACAGATGTTTGAATCTGATGATATTCTGAGAGTATCCTTATCTATACAAAATAACTTCCGTGCTGTGTGTTATTTATCCTCTGGAACTGTCAAGAAATACTTATGGTTTAATAGAGAAGGCATAAAAGAAGAAGGCCTTGTTCTAAGCTCAATAGAAAATGAACAAGATGCAATGAAATTCATTCAATATAAATACCCTCAGGCTCCTAATCTTGAACCACAATCTACTTCACCATCCAAACTGAACGAGGATGGAAATGGAGCAATTAATTAATTTTTTACTAGAGTGGGCATTTCCAACGACCTTCCGTGGCTTGCTCCTATGCTTAACTCTCTTCTTAAATATAAAGATCTACCCTCCACATCATAGCTCCCTATAAAAACTGTCTTAACTTTCCAATCCTGGAACTCATGTGGATATACTAACCTCATGTAATGGCACTCAATGATTGATTGCCTCAACCGTCCTTCAATTTTAATGATTCAGGAAACTATGAAAACTACCGCCTTCTCACTCCCTGATTATACAACGTACTGTATTCCAGCTATACGTTCCTCTGTTGGTCGCCCCTCTGGAGGTATCGTGATAGCTGTGGATAATGCTCTAACGGTCACTTCAAAAATTGTTTGGATGGCCACCAACTTGCTTGCGATACTAGTAGAGACAAATATCCACAGTTATCCCCATCTAATTATTATCACAATTTATTGGAACCCGATGCACACTCAGATAAATGAGATGATT
The DNA here is from genome assembly GCF_040938575.1 of Ambystoma mexicanum. NCBI lineage: Eukaryota > Metazoa > Chordata > Amphibia > Caudata > Ambystomatidae > Ambystoma > Ambystoma mexicanum. The sequence continues at coordinate 208,624,669 of NC_090938.1, forward strand.
GACATCGTTGAAAACTGCTTAGAATTTGTGACTCACGAATATGGAAACATCTAAATAATATTAGGCAGAGATTTCAACTGTGATTGTAGGACTAACAATGAGCTTAGAGGCTCCTCAAACAAAACATAGGGGTGCAACATGGAGGACTTTCCAAAAGGACTGGAACATAGATATTATTATACCGGACCAAGAATCCAACTGGACTACATGGTCAAGAGATGTAAAAACCTCAACAATTGACTTTATATTTGTCACCTACAATTTACTCTCAATATCTTTACCGTTAGTAATTACTCAGATGCCGTATGGAGACCATGCACAAATATTAGGCACGCTGAACCTTAAGCTTTCTATCTCAGTAGTTGACCCTTCGACAACGTTGTGTGAAATAGACCCTCCACTGGTCTCTCTTAGATGGACTCAAGCTCTATGCAAGCAATTTATTCAATATGTAACATCAGCCATTGACAATTGCCGTATCACTGAAGGAATCTCTATGGATGCTATGGAACAACTCTATGCGGAAATAATCTATCCTGCATTATCACATTTTAGCAAAAAAAAAGCATTGCTATTAAAAATCGACATCCATTTGATCCTTCGTGCAAAACACAGAAAAAGGAAAAAAATAAGGCCCTACGAGCTTTGAAAAAAAACAATGAATTATCCCGCGAAATGTTACAAATGCAGAGAAACCGTATTGTGGCTGCATATAAACAAAATTTAAAACACATAAGGCTATTAAGACATAACGAACTTAACTGTAATCTTATTCGAGCTATAATGGCCCATGACACACGAACTATCTGGCGTACAATTAACAACACCAACGCTCAAGCGTCGACCAATGCCATGCCTGAATCTACCTGGCATACTTATATCACAAACAAATTTCAGATTCCAGATCAATTTCTGAATATCTGCACACCTATGTTACCATATCAAGATCTCCCGCGATTAAAGTGGTCCTTTGCTGACATCAAGTGGGCTATAACCAAACTTACTTTTTCTAAATCAGCTGGCCCAGATGGCTTTCCTCCTTGCCTGTACAAAGCCGACCCTGATTTATGGGCGACGATCATAAAGATCAAATTTCAGGCCATCCTCAAATCGGGGATCGTCCCTGCCTCATGGCTCTCGGCTAACATCATACCAATATTTAAAAAGGGGGATGCTACCCTACCACAGAATTACCGGCCCATCGCCTTAATTGACACTGTGGCAAAATGATTCGCAATTCTTCTTCTTCATGATCTTGAAAAATACATCGAAACGCACAAACTATACTCTAAATATCAAACGGGATTTAGGAAGGGATTGAGCACCTCGCTCAATGCCATGATAATGGCCTTTGCTATCGCAGGAGCAAAAAAAACATCGGCAATCCCAGTATATATCGCCCTTATCGATATGTCATCGGCTTTTGATACGGTGATACGGAACCTTCTATGGGCTAAACTAACTAATATGGGAATTCCATCGGTGCTAATATACTGGTTTATCGCCCTCCATACTAACACCTCCTATAAAATCAAACTTACCTCGGAAGGTCGTACAACCAAACCTATTAGCACTGAAATAGGTTTAAAGCAAGGTTGCAACCTAGCCGCCACTTTTTTCAACCTGTATCTCGCAGATCTTGACAAAGGCTGGGATGCGAAAAACTTGTTCTCTGTAAAAATTGGCCTTATTCAATTAAAGTGGCTCGCCCTTGCACGACATTATAATATTTGATCCCACGCCGGCAGGACTCCAACTCAAATTGCGATTATTTGAAGACTTTGCAACAGCACACAACCTTACGCCTAACCCAGCTAAAACAGCAGTAATGAAATTTGGCGTCCACAAGAGAACTGGAAAGTTTCAATGGCATATACTGCGAATCCCCATCCCCTCTATAGTAGAAACGATCTACTTAGAGTACTACTTATCGGAAAAAAAAATCCATCAAAATGTGGACTGACCGTCTAAACAGCAGGATCAGGCCACTCATATCGCAGTTAAGAATAATATGCGCCAGATATTGCAAGTTTTCACTAACTCCTCTCATCGAGTTCTTTATGCTAAAAATTGAAACTGTCATTCTCTACTCGCTTGACATATGTTTGGGCGAAATGGGTGCAATTTTGGATCAATTGCAGGGGACATCTTTGAAACGTGCTATGTCCCTCCCAATGTCACTACCTAACGCAGTCCTAAGACACGATCTAGGCTTAGTAGCGCTATCTACGCGCTGGAAATGGCGGCTGCTCACGAACTATGCAAAAATAATCTTTCCTAAGGTGAATTCCCTATACGATGAAATAAAGCAAACAATTGACTCAAACCCAACGCCCGCAATGGCTCAATATCTGATAAGAATTCACGACATTTTAAATGAAGTCGACATCACAGTTGATGATGTCCATACCAAACCTGCTTACGCCAAAAAAAAGCTGTTTGCATGTGATTGGTGTAGGACTATTGACCAAATAGGATCTTACAAACTCTACAAAGAATACTACCTATATACAAAAAAACGCATACCTAGATACGACTATATTATGCTGTTCCCTTGCTACCATACTCGCAAAGTATTTTTACGGTTCAAATTCAATTTGCTGCATACCAAAGAAAGAATTTCAAATTGGGTAGGATACAATATGCATGTTGGAAAAAAGAACTGTAGATTCCCCATGTGCACTGAAACTATTGAAACCTTAAAGCATCTGATTTTACATTGTCCCTATTTTAAACATCAAAGAACTGTTTTACTGATGGAGTTTGTAAATATTAACTGTACTGATTGTTTAGTATTTCTTTGGGCCAGAATGACGCAGGGCACTTATAAACCCTTAATATATGCTTTAACAAGATTCTGTAAAGTAATAGAAAAGGAATTAGACAAATATGCCAATGCTCGGGTTTAATTAACTATATAGGCAATGTTTTAATTATGAAACTTTTTATGTTTTACGGAAAGATGATTTTAAATTTCTGCATGAATTATATTGTAAAGAGTATTTATCACATCTATTTTGTAAAGATTTTGTTACTTTGTAATAGAATCAAACACAAATAAAAAAAAATAAAAAATGATTATCGCCAAGCAAGCTATATTTTTACATACAAACCTCAGCCCAGAGAAGTCTGCTAAGCAGGGCTAATTTTCAGAGAACTTCGAATACTGAGCTAAAATACATCAAATATGCCCGCCTTTCCATTCCACAGGCCTATACGTTCATTAATATATATCAACCTACAAACAACATATTACAACTTTTAAAAAAATCACTTAAAATCATCATGCTTGTAACTCTACTGTCTGCAATAACAATGGCGTAATTAAAGATGGGTACTTATCTACTATATAAATGTGTTCAAACAATGAGTTCCAAGTCACAATTAATTGGCAATAGTAAAGCTCAAGTTGTTGGTTATCCCACTTAAAATTCCAAGATAAATAATTGCACCTCCTATTTGGAAGGTACTTATCTATTCTAGCATATCAAGCATGACCATACCAGCATTCTTTATCCACTGACGCGTAGGGCCTCAATTATGTGTTGGGCAGTAATCTAGCCAAAATTACACCGAATTATCGCCAAACGTGCTTAGTGTTGCAGCCACTCAGTCCTGAGGCAAACCACGGAATTATGAGTGGTGGAATGGTGGCGTAAATCCCAATTTTTGGAATGCATAGGACTCCATGGGGATGTTGACATAATTAATGCGAACAATCATTCCGCTTCAATAATTCTGCTGATATTTGGCGTTACAGTGGGGGTTTACCTCCAGCATGATGCGGTGTGTAAACCCTCCAGTTCAAGGTCAAACCCGTAATTCGACAGGGCAGTCAAATTTACTGTAATTCTGTTAATGTAAAAGAAAAAAATAAAAGTGTCAGTAACGATATTACGCAACTTTTTACTGCAACGTCGAACTCATAATGAGACCCAAAAAGTAAGGTAGGATCAAACTTGAGACAGACAGCAAAAAAAAACATTTTGAACACCTTTTATTAGGATTGCCTATGGTTGAAAACCAAACCAGTTCTCTCAGAGTCAGCACCTTGCACAACATAACCAGTCAGGAAAGTCATTCACCAAGAGAGATAGGGACTCTGACTTAAAAGTAACTGAAGAACTTTTGCTTTTATCTCTTATAATTTCCCTGATAACTCAGGTCAGTGTCTCGTCGAAGGGAAATTCTAAGTGCTGAAAGCAAAAGTTCTTCAGTTGCTGTTAAGTCAGCATCCTGATCTATCCCGGTGGCTTAGCATTACAAAACCGTAGGAAAGTATCAGTATGAATTGGCCAGGAAATCTGAACAAAGTTTTGCTCACACTTTCTTAGTCTTTGAGGAAAAATCTTAGACTCTGGTAGTAATATTGTATGATACTGTTATGGGGTAGCTAGAGTATGGTTGGACATTTTCACCTGTGCCCCCTGTCCACAGGAGTCCACCTTTTAGGGGGCTCTTGCTAGGCTTCTCATCACCTTCTTCTCTTGGGGTACCAATTCTGTAGCCCACAAATCAGATGGCTTTCTACTCAATGCCTCACCACTAGCTCTATTTAGGGGTCCTGCGCCGATAACCCTCTCTATCCTTTTGCTTCACCTGCACCTCCTCCACACTTTGCCAAATGCTTCTTCTTCCACCATGTACAGGCTCTCCTTTTCAGACTCATGGCTCGCCATTGTCCATACCACCAGCTTAACTTTATGAGCAAGGAAGTGCTTGGTGTACTTTAGGAAGAGGTTGGATAGTAAAGAGTAGTTTTATGTACCTATGGAGCTGTTTCGTTAGAGTAGGGAGGAGCTTTATGTACTTAAGGAGAAGGTTGGTGAGATGAAGTAGGCGATTGGTTACTCACAAGAGGGGAATTGTTGAATATTGTGTGAAGAGAACATCAGGAGTTGGTAGGAGGAGAGCAATAAGATGGTGTTGGTGCAAGGTAGAGAATTGTGAATAAAGTTTGGAAAGGAAGTCAGAAAGAAACAGCTCGGACTTGAGTAGGGGTGTAGGACTCCTTGTCAGAACATTAGCAGGAGAAACTGAGCAGTTAGTGAAGTATCAGAATGAGCTGGTAGAAGAGAATAAGAAACAGAGTGAAGGTCTTCAGGTGGAGAATGAAGAGACCTGGAAGGTCCTGGCGGACCCAGTTAGCCCTATACAGATGTTAGAGGAGGGTGAAGTAGCAATGAGCATCTGGCAGTGAAAGTATCTCTGTTGCAGAGAGGTGAAAGAGGACACCAAGACCGGGCCCTAGGAAGAATGGATTGGGAGGTTCAGGAGACACAAGTCCCAGGGAGATAAGTGGTCCCTTCAATGTGGCTCTGTCAAACAAATGTGATCTGTTTTCCCAAGAAGGTGAAATATTATAGGAAGAGCTGGAGGTGTTACCTCATCCCCCCTGACAAGGTCGAACTGATTCAGCAAACCAAGGAAACACCTGTTTAGTGTTTTTTCTTAAGAAGGTGAGGTGAAACCTAAACCCAGAGACTAAGACGAAGATAGTGAACAGCTTGAGAACCTGTGGAAGCCCACAACACCATGATTTGGGAACCCCTTGAAATATGCAATGGAGAACTATGGTGTTATTCAGTCCCATGTTGATCTGGGCATTTTGTTGTGTAATTTATTTTGCACAAGAGACCCTGCTCCTAGACACTCCTGGACCATGAAGAGTACAACCATCTTGACTGTTTCGATTAATACGGACCCATTTTATTCATTGTTTTGCCTAATCGTCTGTGCATTTCCATGATAAAGATCTTTGAATTACTCAAGTTTGATATGCTCCACTTAAATAACATGGTCTTATCACATCTCCTCAATAAGCTGGTGTGGCCTTCTGATTTCTCTATGTGGCCTAGCCCCTTAAGCCACCCATCTTGTGTTATAGTGCCCAGATTAATCCTTTGTTAGAGTAGGCAGAGAGTTTGGACATATGTCGGCACCGGTTCCCTGGAGAGGTCTTGTCTCACTTAATGGTTCTCCCCTTTTCCAGCACCTTCCGTTTTGATGTAATGCCTGAAGTGAGAGGCAATCCTTGTTGTACGCCTGGTTCCTGAAGATGCAGTGATCATGGCTCCCTCTAGATCTTCATGTTTTTCTCACTGACTCATGTGAAGAATCCTGCGGAGCCCTCACTAAAACCCTGCCTAAAGTCTCCTCTGAGGTGTCCAGGCGAGGGCAGACGTTTCCTGATCCCAACCCTGTGGGTGGTGTACTGCGGGTGGATCACCTTGGTGGAGAAAAGGCGCAGGGAAGTGGGAGATTCCATGGTGTGATACATAGTATTTTTCCTCTGAAGGGGATATTCTTACCACTATGCCAGAAGGGGTTATGGCATATTGCAATTTTTAATATCTGTCAACCCCTGTTAAATCTAAGGTTGTAAAACCTAAGGTTGTGACATCTGAACCTATTATACTAAAAGAAAACATTCTTTTGGTCCGTAAAAGCGAATGCCTTCATCAATACCAAGGGTACACTTCAAGGAATATTGAGAGTGCTGCCTTCTTTACACCATCTTCCTGTAATAGAGTTAAAACCTACAGCCACTCTGTTATAATTACTACGTGAATTAAATCTACCCTTACAAATACCCAAGAAGTAGAAAAACCTAACTTAAAGAAAAAGTAAACTACGTGTCCCAAAATTTCATAGGGACTGAGACGAAGAAGAGGGCTGAAGAAGCATGTTGAAGTGGAGGACAGGTAATCAGGTCTAACAGCCTTTGCAAAGGTCAGGCAATTGACACTAATGGCCTGCACCTGAAACCAATTGCCCCACCTATGAGGCATAAAAGGCTGAAGCCGGTGAGGGAAGAAGGGAGGAGCTGGAGCAAGAGCTAGAAGGCAGATATTAGTGGCAGAGGCAGAATAGCACAAGGCTGGCAATTCATGAGGAAGTGTGATCACCAAACGGACACCGGGACGTGGAGACAGCAGATTTCAATTGCAAGTTCTAAGAGGGTCCTGTGTTCACATAACCCGGGGCTGCACTGAGAAAGATGTGCTTAGAGTGAAGATTTTCTCAGGTGTGCCTAGTGGCTGTAATTGTTCAGCTGCGACTGTGCTGGAGCAACCCGAGGCTGAGCAAACCAAGAGACAAAGAAGCGAAGGAGACTCTGAGTTGGCGCGGCCAGACCTGAGACACCAGTACTGCAGGGGGTATGGGTCCCAAGAGTGACCAAAGCCATAGTAGAGTTGGAAGAAGTTGGGAAGGTGAAGCAGCCCACAACCGCAGTGTTCCTGAAGCCGGTGAGTGAAGCTTGGCATTCCGGTTCACTCTGAAAATCTTGGCAGTAACTGATGCCAGCTCTAAAGTGACTTGCATACGGAAGTGTAGAAGCGAGTATAAACTGTTTGTCGATGTGAAAAGTATTGCCAACAGTGAAAATGTATCACGCGAACTTCTAGTAAAAGTCTGAGTGCTTGCGTAAGAAGAAAAGCATTTCATTTCCCATTGTTGAAGTCTTCATGTTGCTGAAGTGGTCGCGTGTCCCTAATTAAAAAGGAAATGCTTGCTCAAACATTTCAAAAACCCTAACGTTGACTTTCACAGTAGATATGATTTGATTTTAGTATTTCTAACGCGCATATCCCTAAGGGAACCTAGCAGAAACTGCATCTGGGTGCAGATATAATTAGAATTAGATGAACATAGATAGCATTATTTAAGGTAGCCAGGGGTTTTATTTAAACAGATTTGTTTTCAATTGCTTCCGAAAACTAGATAGGGAGTGGATTTGCCGCAGGATTTGGGGAAGAGAATTCCAAGCACGGGGGCCCACAAAAGGCCTTGTCCCTTAAATCGTAGGCTGCGAGTGGGACAGTGGGGTACAATCAATAGATGTCAAAAAGATTGGTGCAAGCCCATGGATGCATTTAAAGACACAACATAAAATCTTGAATTCTATCCACTGTTGTACTGGCAGCCAATGAAGACCTCTCTGGAACTCTGAGACAGTGAAAAAATCATACGTTCTGCTGAGTTCTGAGCCACCTGTAGGTGTTGATGTTGATATTTTGGTATGCCCGATAAAAGGGCATTGCAGTAGTCCAGCTTGGAGTTTGTAAGAGTACCTACCACTATAGGATGAGCCTTTTCAGAAAAAATTGACATTAGGGTTTAGAAGTTCCAACTGAAAATAAAAGGACTTGATGATTTGATTGACTTGTAAATTGCAGCTTAGACTAGACTGCCTGATACAACCGAAGTTTTTTACTGACTGAGTATATTTGGTTGTGGTCCCATACAGGACAGGACAGGGGACCGAAGTTATCACATTAGCCAGTTTCTTTTTAGAGCCAAAACCGATGATCTCGGTTTTTGACGGGTTTAGTTGAAGTTTATTTTCCAACATTCAAAGTTGGATTTTTTCAGCACACTTCACCATTGGCCTCCGCTGTTTTCTTTAAGCGAACATAAATCTGTGTATCATCTGCATATGAGTTGTTACAAGTACTTACTATATCAAAGGAAGTTCGCGTGTGGCCAATTGTGATTCCCGACAGGAGTTAGAAAGCATCTCCGTGATAATACGTAGGAATACAAACACTTACATTTAATTATGTTAAAGATCTACCTTAAAGAGTTGTCGCGTGTACCTAAATCTTTTTTAAAAATGTTTTATTTAATGTGTTACAGCCAACACAATTGACTTTTCACATACAGATAAAAAGAAGACATTTAAAAGCAAACATTGAGTAAAAGACAAATTTAAAAAAGTACTAAGCATAAATCCGTTTTCCTACAAATCAAGCACAATAATTTATATTTTACCGGGACCAAATGAAACCAGGTTAAGACAGAGAGTTAATTATACTACTTAGATTGGTTTACACAGTAAATTAAGGTATTTGAATACTTCGATTACTTCCCACTTAAGAGGGCTTCCATGATCCACATTGAAGCGTTCCCAGAATGACTGTGAATCCATCCACCAGTCCATGTCTAGGAATTTCATGAACCTTTTAGCTCTAAGTTCCCTTGTTCCCCCACACTCAATCAAAACATGTCTCAGACTTTCAACACATTGGCCATCACAGCGTTTACAAAGGTTGTCAAGGTAGAGGTCCTTATGCCTTATGTACAGAATCTCTCTTGTGGGCAGGATGTTCAACCGAAATCTGAAAAAGTCACCTCTAACTATGGAGCTAGGTGAACGCTTCAGGTAACTCATAGCTGTGCCTCGTGGCTTATCTGCAATGATAGGGATTGTTCAACTTTCTGGCTGCGCATTTCTGAAATAGTTTGAATCCAGTCGTTTCTTTTTAGGGAATTTTTAACCTGTAATGGATTTTCCACTAGATCCTGCAATGTACAATCATACGACCCCAGAATTCCCTCCACCAGCTTCTCCAGAGTATTTAGAAAAGAATTTCTGCGGCCCTGCCGGTCTCTATTGATCTTCTCATAAAGAGAGTTGGGCCAAGGTAATAAAATCAATCTATATCTTGATAGCAGCCTCTATTCAGTGTAGGAAAGAAGGGACTGCAGACCCAGTACATACATGACACTGGCTATTGGAAGTGACTGTGAAAGAGAAAGAACACTTGTCCATATTTTCCTTTCCAACCTTGCCCAGTCTATTGAATTTAGCACTGGAATGATATCTGTCCGATACAGCAGAACTGGGATAGCCTTTTCAGTGTAGAATTCTATTAATGAAATTGCTGGGAACTGGCATAGATTGGGTTTTATTTTCTTCATTTGGCAGCTCAGTTGGTTGGCTTTCGCATCCATTGCCAACATTACGTGCTCCGGTGATGGAAAGGAGAGCAGATTGAAACCTGGGTACATAATCTCTTGTCCAACAGGCAGGACCTCACCAGCTAGCCTCCAAGTAAAGGCAGAAGCCCTTTTTAATGGTCGCTTGAAAATTACAATTTTGGACTTGGCTGGATTGATCTTTAAACCATTGGCTAGGGCATATTCTCCTAGCGCATCCAGCAGGGGTTGAAGTACTACCGGGGTGTAATCCAGCAGTGCTATGTTGTCCGCACAAGCCACCCAATTCAGACATGCCAATCCCACCTTTGGGCTTATCAGGCCACACTATCTCAGTTTCATAGCCAAATCGGCCACGTAGAGGTTGAACCAGCCGAAGGCTATCATGCACCCCTGCCTTACACCACGCTCAGTCCAGATGCGCGTGGACAGGCATGGGCCTGTCCAATCGTGCCCTAAAATAGGAGTGATCATGAAGCTTTACTATTATGGCCAATAAAGATGCAGGGAGATCCCAACTTTGTTGCTTTTCCCACAGATGAGTTCTATTTACTGTGTCAAACGCCTGAGACAAATCTATCCAGGCACCAAAGAGGGGATGACCGCTCTTTAGAAAGGAGTCACTTTATACTGTACTGATCAAAAGACCATCTAACTTTGTTGACAGGCCCCTTCAGAAGCCTATTTGGTTTTTAGAGAGGATTTCAGACTTCTTGATCCATGCTTCCAGCTCCATTAGTACCAGGCCTGAAAGAATCTTACTGTCTGCATCTAGTATGGAGATCGGGTGATAGTTTGTGGGATCATCCCAATCTCCCTTATTGTAGACAGGAATCACTATTGCCTCACGCCAAGAATTAGGAATAGATCTTGTCCCTAGATCCTCCATGAATAGATGGTACAAAATATAGGACCACATGGGAGTATCTGATTTAAAAATCTGGTTGGTTAGCCTGTTAGGCCCTGAACTACTGGAACTAGAGGATCTTTTAATCAGATCCCTTATTGTATCATGGGTGAAATCTAGGGATCAGATCTTCACATATGAATCCCCCCCCCCCACTATCTGGTTGTCCATAGAGGGCTGAGAAGTGCTTATACCAGACTGACTCTTGGATTGTATTACATTGATTACTTGGCTGTGGTTTATCTCTTGCATTTATGATGGACCAAACATTCTTATAATTAGTCTGCCCCACAGTCCTCAACATATTTTTGCTGTCTTTTTGTAGACGGAGACATTTCTGGGAACTAGACCAATTTCTGTAATTATGCCATATGACTTTGCTTTGCGCACTTCGCTCTTCTTGTCTTTGAAAGCTATTTATTATCCCTCTTATGTCCCTCCTCATTTCTCTCTTCTTTTGGAAAGATTTTTCATCAAAGGAGTGCATGTGATTGATCTTTGGGATCTCACCTACGATCCTAGTGGGGTGGATATCCCACACGAAATCCACAAAAGACACAGGATTACATAACAGATCCAACTCAGCATTCGTACAGGCCCTCACAAATGTAGACATACCTTCATTTAAATGTTGCCCCCCCCTAAAAACTTGAAGAGTTTGTTTCCCCTGTTATTCACTGTGACCTGTGAGGCATAAGCCCTAATGAGGTGCGTCTTGTCGTTCCCCAAATTACCTTCCAGGATATGGTCACTACAACCCAACATTTTTACCCGAAAGACTGTACAGACATTAAACAGAACCTCAGATAGAAATAGATAGTCAATCGTAGACCCTTGTTTACCCCTGGACCATGTGAGCGCAAGGGGGACGTCACCCTTGATGTTACCATTGGCCATCAAAATGTCCCAATCAGACATGAACTTGGTCCATAGATTCCCATTCCTTGAAGGAAGTTTGTGAAGGCCCTTTGCGTGAGATGTTTGGATGCACTGAGCATTCGTATCTCCCGTAAGGAAGATGTTCTCCAGTTTGTGGGTCGTTTTGAACTGTGTCAGAACTTCCTCCAACTGTTCAATGAAGGCAGGGAGTGAAGAGACTGAAGGGTTCCAATAGACGTTAATCATTGCTATGCTCTGCCAAGAATCGACATTTTTTAGTCTCGCTTTTACAGCTAGTATCCCCGGATACATACGAACATATAAACGAGCTTGAACCCCTCTTATTACATTCCATTGTATGCCCTTCAGAGCTATGGGGACTCCTCTGCCAGGCCCATTTTCTGAAAGACCTGTGAGATTATTTTGGGGATGAGGGACCATGCATTCTGAGGAATACTCTTTTGCCGATTTTGCACCTGAGAATCTTTAATTTCTCAATTTAGTCGTAATGAATTCCTTTGAAGACTGAACCTTATAACATTAAGAACAAGTATTTTTTTAAACTAGAAGTTGGTGTGCTGACAAAAAGAACAAGCATTACCCAAGCCAAGAGGCACCCCGTTTCTATAGTGAAGCAAGCCCTTTTTAAATGTATCCACCTGATTTAGGAAGTTATTAAAGGTCCAGTGTCCACTGATACAAGTGTTTCATTGTTAACCGAAGCTGGAAGTATGGAAATACAGCTTCAAGGTAGCTACTGGAAGCAAGAAGGTGTGAATAAAGCTGGGGAGAGAGCTGGGTTATTGTAAGAAGATTGAGCAAATAATCTGTAATGCTAAGACTGCTGAAGTTGAGAGAAAGTCACTCTTGAAGCAGAAGCAGGTTATACTTGTGGCAGTAAGGCAGACCGAAGAGGCAAAGAGGCTGCCCTTTTCTTGGAGCATAGGAAAGAAGAGTGCCTTGCCTACCTGTAGAGGACACAGTGTCTTGTCTTTAAAATGCCTACCCATCCTGATGTATAAATTTGAAGTAGAAATACCAGAACTGTGGTTGTGTATAATACTGTCATTGGATGTCACATGGAAGTTGGTTGAAGTAGTGGCATACTGTGGAACCAATGAGTCTGTTCTGACAGTAATAGTAGTAGAAGGGTGGTTGTCAAGATGACAGCAACAACCCAAGAAGAAGCATCTTGACAATTATAGCAAATACACTGCAGAAGTCATAAACATTTGTAAAGTTGTAGAAGAAGAAGTTGTAAACCTATTATTTGAACTGTGGTAAAACAATCTTGGAAAGAGAATAACCAGGATTATCATTGGTGCTATTTTCTTGGATGGAATTGGAAGGGGATATTTTGAACTGAAAGCTGAAGAAATGTTACCAATGGATTTTTGTTTGATGAACTTTTGTTTTACTTGGAACTTACAAGAAGTGGTTCAAGACTTTACTTTTTCTTTTGAACATTTGGGGAAGTTGTCTTTGGACAATCCCGGGGGAAGGGAGTTACTGAGGACAGGTGAAGGCCATACAAAATACTAGTTATTTGTTGTTCACTCTTTTAGGTTGTTTATGTTTCGCTTTGAATGCTTTGTTGTTTGGTGTGAGGGCCAGTTTATGTTAGGAGTTATACCCTTAGCCTTTAGAATAGGTAGGGAATTTCCTGATAGAGTAGGGCTAGCAAGGATTTATTTGGAACCTTTTATCTTTAATAAAATGTTTAATTGTGAGAAAAACACAAGCAGTTGCCCGCCTCGCATTACTGACCCCTCACACTCAGCAGTCCTTCTTTTCTGCCACTGATGCACGAGAACCACATATCTGAGAGTAAAGTTTGGTTTCCTTGCCTGCTTCTTCTTGTTGGTTTCTATATGGAATTTCTTTAAGCCATCATCCCCTTGAGCTTCTCTGCTTACTCTTGCGATTCTGATTTGTGTCGGGAAGCTCCACATCAATTAAGCAGGAGAAGTCAACATATTTTCAGGACGTGTGCTTTGGTAGTATTGTCACAGTACTCTACAGAGAGCTTGGTGGATCCATATATTTTTGCTGTCTTCTTATTGGATCACCTTTTTGAGTGTTAACATGAATTTCTCAGACATGGCATGGTCCTCTGGCCATAATGGTGTGAGTTCCATATGTTGAAACCCTACGTCTGCAGAAATACATTTGAAGTTGCTGCTGTTATGGTGAACTATTGTCTAACTTGACAGTCTCAGGCACTCCCCACTAGCTACACATGTCATCCAGAAGTGTGTCAACATTAGGGTATACAATGGCTGCTGCCACTCTTACAATTAGGAATCTGACATCTTTTTTGACAACCTGTAGGAGGTATTTTCTTGTCTGGAGTGCACCAGTGTTCAACTTCTGCCATATATACTCGGGATGTGTCGGCATGTGAAGCAGCAGGGAGGATCTTCTGTTACTGTTAGATGTCAGATATCAGCTGTAACCTGACAGCTTAGTCAACCATGATGACTATGATGTTCATGCCTGGGAACCACACATAACTGTGAAGAAATAATTTTGTAGCAACAATCCCTTAGTGCTCCTCGAGGGCGAAACCAACTACCTCCTTTTGTCAGGTCTTTAAAAATGATGATCCTAGAGACCATCAGCACTAGTCAATTTTCAATCACTGCCACTGCAATGCTCAAAGTTTTTAACCAAACACTGCAGTTCCTTTTGATTTGACTTTACCCATCTGTGATGGTACTGCTTGAGCAATCTCCATCTATCACTTTGGATCATCATCAGCCTTAAGTATCTCACCTTTTAATGTCTTCCTCCTCTCTCACCAGCTGAAATGGAGCAGCCTGAGATGCAACAGTCTGCCTGGCCGTATGGTTTATTCTTCAGCATCGTAATCACCTTTCTCATCAGGCTGATTAACACTGTATTGTGACTTATAGTTGGGTAGATTTAGGTCATGTCCTGGTTTATGGATAACGGCATAGTTATACTCCTTTAGTCTGATCCCCACCTTTATGTTTTTGTGGGCATCCTTGTTTTTGTATTCTGAAAAATCTATATCAGAGCCAGATGGTTTGTGGTCAACATGAAAATGTACATCAAGATAAAGTGGTGACATTGTTGTGTGGCCAAACTCTCCTTTCCAACTGGGAATAAGCTTGTTTTGTTGATGAGAGAGCCTGGCTAGTGTAATCTGCAACTGCTATTCTTTATGCCTCTTGTGAGGCCTTTTGTACCTATTTGGCCCCTAAGCCAACTGGGCTTGCATCTACCCTCACTTTGGTTTCCTTTTCAGGGTTGAAGTATGCTAGATGGTGAGAATCCATTAAATATATTTTGACTCCCTCCAAAGAATGCTGGCATTTGCATCAAACATAAACTCTGTGTTCTGCTTGGTAAACGGTTGTAAGTTACGGTGGCATAGTTTCTGACATAATGGTCACAGTGTTATCATCATGACCATGTGTCTCATCACAAGTTTGGTGGCACATCGTTGGTAAATCTTATTTACTGCCAAAATCATTTACCGATACTGCCAATTACCATGTGGCATTACCATAAGATTACAAGTGGTGGCATAGTTGTGCTAGTAGCCATCTCTGAACTCTATAGGGCTCCATGGGGACTTTTTTTCAGAATTATTTTGAGCAGTAATTCCACTCTGGTAATTCTGACTGTTTTCAGTGGTAAATGGATGGGGCTGGTTTACCTCCAGCTTTTTTGCTGGAGTTACATCCTCCACCTTACTGCCAAAATTCATTGTAGGATGGTGCTGTAATATGGTGGTAAAGCAGAAGTAACGGAATGACTGCCACTGTACCGCCATTTTTATCACACTGCCATCCTGAGACCCCATGTCTAGGAACGATATTACCAAATGGTATTAGATTGTGGGTGGGGTTGATATAGTTGAGATCATATCATGGTCCGGGGTAATCCCTTTCCCAGAGAAGATGTGCCCTTTGTTTATTTCACATTTGTCTGCATTTAGCGTGAGGTTCACCTCCTGTAGCACCAAACAGACTTGGATTCATGGGTCTCCTGGTTCTCCTCGAAGGTTAGGAGGTTGTTGTTTCGAATTTCTGGTTGAAAGCCAGCATGAAGGATGCATATGAATTCTTGTCTTCTGCTGGTAGGGTCTTGATGACTGCCTTGAGTTGTCTCCCATCCAGATTGAGTAGAGTATCCAGTTTGTGTACCGTTTCACAATCTCCCATGACCCACCCCATGTCCTAAAAAAACTTTTATCCCCTCCAACATCAGTGACGTTTATCTTTCAAGAACACAGGCCTCATTCCGAGGTTGGCGGTAAGGGGTTAACAGCGCCGGTAATGGTGCCGGTGCCATTAACCCCTTACCGCCGCATTACGAGGTCCTTTAGCGGGTCCTGCTAAGGGCGGCTGATTTTACCAGCTAAAGGACCAGCATGCTAACAACAGGCCCGTTGTTAACAGGCCAGTTGTTAGCATGACCCCCATTCCCATTAAGCCCTATGGGGGCTCGAATGGGAATGGGGATGGGTTCCCTGAATTGGGAAATACCGGGTACTCTAAGGTTGGAATGGGCTGGTAATTCCCCATTCAGGGAACCCGGACCCGGTATGCGGTAAGGGGGTAGCCATGGTGCTAATAGTGCCATGGCTACCTCCAACCTTGCAATGACCCCCCATGAGTTTAAATAGACTTGGTTTCTGTAGGAAGGACTTTTCCCGAGTCAACAGCATGCTGCTCTTAGTCGTGGTTTGCCTATCTTCCTCTCCTGAAAATGGGGGCAGTTTGTCACTGCTTTCTCTCTTTGATGATTTGAGGCTCTGGTGTTTGCATTTGGAAATATCTTGGATCTGTGGCCATAGAGTGTTTGGTTGGTGGCAAGAGGTTGGTGGTGTGTGTTTGTCAGTGGCACTGGTCACCTGCTTCAGATTGGTTACTTTTCCTTGTTGATTTTGTTTTTTGGTGGTGCAGCGGTTTAGTGGTTGTGCTGCTCAGGGAACCTGGAGGATGAGGGATGGGGGGGGGGGGGTCATAGTGCAGAGATGATGGTGAAACAAAATGGTTGCTGCAGGTGTAGTTTCAGAGTGTTAGGGAGAATTCTCATAAATGTGCTAATCGCCTTCAATTTAGCGACCCCCTGCAATTCTTAGACCCAGCACACACCATCTTCCTATAGAGTGCTGGAGGGGTTACCTAGTATCCCCTATGTCTAGAAACTCATGTAGCAGTCAAATGCTACCCTTTTCTATCAAAATGGCTGGTGGCAGTGGTTTTACAACTAACTACCATGATTTTTCCTGACCACGAACAACGGTAGCTGAAATTCGTGGGAGCCGTGTTTTTCAAGATGGCGCCTTAAGCCCCTTTGTTTAAACGTGTCCCGGTCTTCTTTTTTCGCCATTTCTTTTTGGAAAGGTCCTTCTAGTGTTTGTCTCTGCGCGCCAAACTAAGTTTGGTACCTTTGTTTCCATGCCTTTGGCAGGCTTGAGGACTGAAGACCGCCTCTGGCGTCTGAGTGTCTGGGGTGAGCAGGAAGTGAGGGAGGTGCCCGAAACTCCCTGTGCTTAGTCTCCTAGGAGACCCAAATGGCATGATTGGCTGGCTGGCTGGCTGGCTGGCTGGCTGTCTGGCAAGGACAGCCACCTTGCTGGGTGAGTGGCAGCTAGGCTGGAATGAAAGGGAGAAAACTGTTTAAAAGGCGAGTCTCTTGGGCTGGAAAGCAGAGTCGACCACTGGAATGAAAGAACCGAAGACCAGCTGGAAGAGGACGGTTGCTGCAACTCCTGGACCGTTGGTTTGCCCAATGAAGCCCTGCTGCAGGTCTGAATTGCCAAGTTCATCTCAACAGAGAAGTCCCTTCAAGGACGACTTCTCGCTTTGAGTTGGTGGGAACATTCAACTCGTAAGCCACCTGGATACCATTCTCGGAGCTGGTTATTAACCAGTGGGAAGGACACCAGCTTGTGTGCTTGACTACAGCTACTCGAACTGAAGTAACCCCATTTTGTCCGCGTTTTCCGACGATCCCGAGCAGTGCAGGAGTCCCCCGACATCTTCCCTCTTATCCCCATGACTGAGGCTCAGGAACAGTGAGATCTGGAGAAACTGCTAGGAATCAACGTCTTCAGCTACATCTTGTTCTTCCTATTAAGGTACTGTGCCAACCCGATTGAGAGAACTTACCTCTTGCAGTGAAAGTTCGTGGAAATTTCCCAACTTGCAGGCCTAATCAGCTTGTGACCCAACATATGATTCTTTTTCGTACAAACTACTTCTGAGAACTTTGGCAAAGACTTTACCGTTTACTACAAGAACTGCTCTTTCCTATCCAAGACACTATTCCATTGACTTTGGCCTAGACCTATTGAACTGAATCGAGTCCTCTAATGAACTGAAACTATTTGCACTGCCTAAGAAAGTATTTGTGATCTATTCTATTAACTTGTGCCTTTGCCCTCCTATTTAAAGTGACTGAAGTGCTTTTTGCTCCTATTTCAGGGAGCCTAATTTACTCAGAAACGTATTGGCTTGGTGTTGAAGTTTATTTGTGTATGATATTAAGTTGCCTCCTTCTAGTGAATGTTTTCTAAATGATTGTGTAATAAATGAATAAGTGTTTTACCAAGAAACCTTGAGTATAAGTGTCTACTTGAACCACTGTGCTTGTAAGACATCTGTGTAACCTCTTGTACTGCTCACATTCCCTCTTGAGATAAGCCTGGCTGCTCAGCTCGCTACCACAAAACTGTGTAGTACAGACTTATACCAAAGGTTGGTTTTCCTTACACCTGCAGTCCTAATTGTATGTAGTGGTCCCAGAGGGTACTGCATGCAATTCTGCCTAACACTGGTGGCAAGCGGTGAAGATAAAGTATAGTTGTTACATTGAGAGTGCTGCTCTTACATTTGTTCAAATAACCGTCACAGGGCTAAGCACCACTAGAAAAGCAATTGTTTTTAAATGCCAAATATCGTTAGCTTCAAACAGGAAGCCCTGATCATTCTAACAGTAGATCAACTGAAAGATATGTGTAAAGTCAGGTCTCTCTCTGTTAAAGGCAAGAAAAATGAATTGATTGAGAAATTGTTGAATCATCAAAGACTGGGAGGTGGAGCTATAACCCCTACCCCCTCAGCAAATGTGGATAGTGTTGATGAGGATGATAATGATTCAGAGTCCAACTCTAATGTTATTAATGAGCTAGAAGAGTCAGAGGAGTATCAGGATGTGAGCCTCACTGCATCTCTACTTGCTTAATGCCCTCAATCTATAGCCACAGGGACCCTACCAGGTCCAGAACTGAGTCCAGAATGTGTCTCTCTTGAAAAAACGAGACTTGAGGTAGAGTTCAAAAGGCTCCAAATGCAAACTGAAAGTAAACATCAAGAAATCAAACTCAGAGAAATGAAAAAGCATCATGCTTTTGAAATGAAGAAATTGTCTCTTGAAAATGATTCTATCCCAGAGTCTTCTAGGTCTTCCAGTCCTAAGAGACCTTGCATGCCTAAAGAAGCTGTGAGTATGAATGAGGTGAGACTTGATATTTTGTATTGGTTGGCTGCTTTTGAATATAACTTTGGGATTCAGGGTTTCATCAGTTGATTCCTTGGCTTTTGTCTAGGCTCCCCCAGGTTGCAACTGATGCTGTAATTGAGGTGGGGGAACTTGAAAGATTGGAGTATGAAAATGTGAAGCTATCTTTGCTAGCTAGATTTGGGAAAACTCCTTCCCAGTACCTTAAGAGGTTTAGGACTCTCAAAAAGCATGAGGGTACCTTTTGGGCTAACTGAGTGTTTGAATGTTTGAAGAACTTAGATGGTTGGGTAAAGGGTTATAGAGTTAACACCTTTGAAGGAATGAGAAATCTGTTTTTGTTAGAATCTATTTTGATGCCTGCTCTCCTGAGCTGAGACAGCACTTGGCTAACTCTAAGGAAATTGATCCAAAGAAGTAAGCAAAGGCTGCTGACTTGTGGTTTGCCAACAGGGCTACTCACAAGGATTCTGGGGCAACTCAGAAGAAGGATGACGGGGGCAGCAGAAGAAAGATGGCAAAGAGAATTCTAATACCTCCAATCCAAAAGAGGGCCTCAAACATAAGAAGGGTAAGCCACAAGGGAAACCGAATCAGGCTAGTGAAACCTCTGGTGCCAACCAGATGGAGGTCAGCAGAAACCCCCATTTGTCAAAACATTTGGAAAATGTTATGCTTGTGGGTCTACTGACCATGTGAAAGGGTATCCCAGATGCAAGGGTAATCCTTCATGGGTCCACACTGTCTCCTTAGCCATTTCCCCAGAGGGTGAAGTACAAATGGCAAGTGGAAACTTTCAATTACTCGGTGAAGACCCCATTGGAGTCTCTGCCAGTGCTTTTTGTGTCCATGGGTCTGTGGAACATCAGAATTTACATGTCTACAATTCAATTCCAGATAACACAAAAGAATATTACAGGGACAGTGTACTTGTGTATGGTCAGAAGACCCCTGCCATTAGAGACACCGGGGCCAGCATTAAAGTGGTGGATGAATCTTTTTTTCAAACCTGAGTTTGTTGCTAAGACACCCAAAGGCCTCACTTAGCTTGCTGGAGGCCCTGTCCAAATGCTTCCTAGACTACTAGCTCTCATCCAGTGCAACAACATGACTGTCAAGATACCTGTTAGTGTACAAAGTAGGGTGCCTGGGAGAGTCCTGTTGGGGAATCACTTAAAGACTCTTGTAGTTGTATCAAGCACCCCCAGGCCTCCCAGTAAAAGGAAACAGGAGCAGACAAGGAAGGCCAGAGAGAGTACCTTAACTGACTCTCTAGTCGATGTTGCAGAGGAATCTATAACACCCAGTCCACAGGAAATACTAAATGCTATTTCTAAGAAGAATGAGACAAAGGGGAGACCTAAGATCTCAAAGAAAAATCCAGAAAGCACTCCTGTGCTACCAACAAGGACATCCCCGAGAGGACTGCGACTGCTCCACCGGCTGAGGCTGAGTGTGAGGAACAACCAGGAAAGGTTAAATCAGCTGCTGAAGATTCGGAGCTGGAAGAAGACCTTACCCTTGTTGGAGATCTGGATCCTAAAGACCATCCTGAGCTGCAGTCTTTACTGGCAGAAGGTGGCCCCTATAGGGCAGACTTCAGCTGAGGTCAAAGAGAGTGCCCTACTCATGAAGGTCTTTGCCAACAGGCAGCTTCTCAGCTGGACGGGCAAGAGCCAGGGAAACATAGGTTGTACTTGGAAGATGGCCTCTTCTACCGTGAACCCACTGAGTCTATCCCATGGGACTACAGAAGACTTGTAGTGCCTCTAGAGACAATACACCAGTTCCTACAATTAGCCCATGAGATTCCTTTGGCTTGTCATTTGAACTTCAAGAAGACCAAAGAAAGGCTTTCTCTATATTTCTAATGGCCTAAGTTGGGGTCTGATATAGATACATTCTGTAGGAGCTGTCACACTTGTCAGACATCTGACAAGAGTGGAGCCAAGAATGTGGCACCTTTAGTGCCTCTCCCAGTGGTGGTAGTCCCTTTTGAGTAGGGCTGTGCCGAACAGCGTTATTTAGTATTCGTCCGAAGTTTGTGAACTATTCAGCCGAAGCCGAATATGAAGCCGAATAGTTGGTTTAATTAATAAATCATGTTCCAAACTAGAAAAACACACTTATTAAAAAAAAGCACCATTTAAAATGCATTCTATACTTGCATTTGTCTTCATGGTAATCAATGCAGAATCTTTATTTAAAGTATAAAAGCCAGAAAAAAACAGATTTAACCTTCATTGACTGATTGCTCCAAGTAGCTGTAGGATGTTATCTCTTTGCATGGTCTGGGGAGGTGGCCTGTTCAGCCCACGTTTGCCCCTTGGAGCCAAGCGGGACTCCAAGGCTCGGCCCAACTTGGCCTATCCCAGAAATTCTCTGGCTCTCCCAACTCTACATCCTACAAATTCCACCAACAGAGCATAGCTCTCTGATAGTCTCATACAGAGTCCTCACACCTATCTTCACGCGCTGTCACACACTGGTCCATTTTGGAACTGGAGAGATTACCTAACACAGATTCCTCTGAGAGGTCTGTTAGTGGGGGGAGGGGGATCATATTACTTTGCCTGGCATAACTCAGCCCTGCTAGTCTCAACTACCTATTGTGAATTCTTAATGTTTCTCCATGGCCATGGCCCATAGGAACAAATGCTGCTCACTTTTCACTTATCCTCGCCACTCCTTCTCGCCAATACACAAACATATGCACCTTATCATTCCTGATAAAATATCAGATAATGTTAAACTCAGGACTCAAGTCCTTAAAAAAGAAAAGGGGGCACTATGACATACGCAGTGGGAAGTGACATGACAGGAACTGAATGTATCCTAAAGTGAAATATGCAAATGTCATTCAGTTTCTTTTCCAACTGAAAAAAGTGCACATTGCATATAAACAGTTGCCAAAAGAAAAGATGTTCTTGCATTGTCGCTGGCTAAGTATAAAAGGTGAGCACCTTTCATGTCTAAGAATATGTAACAAAACATGCCCTAAAGAGCAAATTACAATCTAAGATATTTTACAGCGTTGTGATAGCAATTTGTCTGATTTGGTGGCTAAGTGTCTGGTCTAATTCTATTCAGTTTTGCAAACTGAAGTCTATATTTGCCTTTCTGAGGTCTTGTTGCATTGTATTCAAATGAGAATGACAAAGTATTCGGCAAGAGCCGAATAGCAAGAAACTATTTGGCCGGAGCGAATAGCTTTTTTTCAGCCTGAATTCGGCCGAATATTTACTCGAAGCCGAAGTTCTGTACACCCCTACTTTTGAGAAGGTAGGAATCGACATTGTTGGTCCCTTAGACCCTCCAACCTCTTCAGGCAATATATTTATATTGTTTGTAGTAGACCATGCTACGAGGTATCTTGAAGCTATACATATGAGGACTGTTACAGCTCAGGCTGTTGATAAAGCCCTACTTGGTATTTTTACCAGGGTAGGTTTTCCTAAGGAAGTCATCTCTGACAGGGGAACACATTTTATGTCCCACTACAACAGGCCATGTGGAAAAACTGTGGAGTAACTTTCAAGTTCTCAACTGCCTAACATCCCCAGACAAATGGGTTGGTAGAGAAGTTTAACAGTACTATGAAGAGCATGATAGGTGCTTTAGAGGAACCCCTTAGAAGAAAGTGGGACCTTCTACTGCCTTGCCTTCTATTTGCTTATAGAGAAGTCCCTCGGGAGGGAGTTGTATTTAGTCCCTTTCAGCTTCTCTATGGTCATTCAGTTAGAGGTCCATTGGCCCTAATTAAGGAGGGGTTGGAGAGTTCTCCTTCTCCCAGGCCAGTGAGAGTCACTGACTATGTGTTAGGGCTCCGGAGGAGAATGACACACATGATGACAGAAGCATCTGAGAACTTGAAGGCAGGTCAGGCTCTGGTGAAGCATTGGCATGACCAGAAGGCCAACATGGTTGAGTTTACTCAAGACCAGCAGGTTTTAGTTATGGTACCTACAAGGCAGAGGGCCTTATAGGAAAAATGGATTGGACCCTTCAAGGTTGTGGGACAACTTGGAGAGGTCAATCATCTGGTGGACTTAGGCAACCCTAAGGAGGCCCCCAGGGTCTTTCACACCAACCGTCTAAAAGCCTATGTCTCGAGACCAGAAGTGGGAACTCGTCTTCTAGCTTCAGCTCAAGAGGAGGAAGAGAGTGAACCTCTACCTGATCTCCTTAGAGGACAACCTTTAGATGAGAAAATAGAAGGAGTTAATCTCTCTTCTAATCTGACACTGGAACAACAGGAGGAGTGCAAGTTTTTGTTAAATCAGTTTGCCTCCCTGGTTTCACTATGACCAGGCTTGACCCCTTGGGCCAGCATGAAATTCTCACTGGTGACTGTTTATCGGTTAAAAACAGAGGTTACAGGATGTCAGATCATGTACGAACCCACATAAAGGAAGAGGTCAACAAGATGCTTCATCTCGGGTAATAGAACCCTCTACCAGTACATTGTCTAGTCCAGTTGTATTGGTGCCAAAGGCAGGATCCAAGGAGTTGAGATTCTGTGAGGACTGTAGAGCTCTAAATGCAGTCACTAAGACTGATGCCCATCTGTCATGGCCATCGGGCCGAGAACACAAACATTAAAGGGCTACATACACAGGGGGCCCGGATGGACAAGTCCTGGCGCCTCTGGCGCCAGGCTCATGAATAACAGTAAGCAAGAACATTTATTTGGGACAAGAGTACTTTATTATGGACATAGCACCTCACTTTGGGTGCAAAGTGCATTTAACATGGGAACTTCCATTCACTAAAGCAGCCCCACGTGTACTCTTGGGTGTGGCTGCTGCTATTGGGTTGCCTTGCACGTGCTGACTCTCTTGGAGTGGCAGGGTGTGGCAGGCAAGCCAGGCCTAGTGGGCGAGCCCACGATCGCGGCTATATAAGCTGCTCCGATCCCTGAAGCAGACGCTTCATGTTATTCTGAACTTCCATGCAGCGTAATGCTCACTGCTGCCTGGGATCAGACTTACCTTTGTAAATCCTGCTTTCTGCCATCATACTTACCACCTGGGGAAAATCTGCTCTCACCTGTATGCATCTTCGTTGATCCTGGCATTCATCTTCAAATCTTCGAGAACGCTGACATCTTCATCTTGGCACCGCAGCTGATCTTCAAATCTTTCAGAACGCTGAAATCTTCATCTTGGCACCGCAGCATGACGCGCTCCGTCCGCGACAGCAGTACCTGCAAAGAAAAACGAAAGACAAGGTTAGACACTTAAAAGACATTCAGTTTAAGGTCACGCTACCACCGAACCTCGTGCTTTTCCTTAAACCATCACTTACCTGCTGTCGGACATTGAAGATTCATCCATCTTCCACCCGGCCGCATCCCGCGCCCCACAGCTGCTTTTGGGCTGCATTTCCACCTATTGGGAAGAAAACAGAAGAGAAACATTATTCAGGAATTGACAACAATATTGGGAGCAATAATACAAAGACTTTAAAACGAGAAGAGACAGAGAGAAAACAGAAAGGGAAAGAGATAAGAGACATTGAGAGACACTTACTACCAACCAGGAGAAGCATAGTCGCAGCTGGACTGGACTATTACTTAACAGGGATCAGTGAAGGAACTAGGTCCCATCGAAAAGCACCCCTGCCAGAAGTAGCAGGACAGAGAACTTATCATCAATAATTAACAGGTGAGCCTCATGGGCCGGTACATGCTCACAGAAACCACACCTTGGGGAGAAAAGTTTGAGAGGTACAATAGTCACAGATCAGTGCACTAACCTTCTCTCATATCCACGCAGGAGCAGTGTCACCAATTGCCTCTGCTCACAGCTTATCTGCAGAGGGAGAGGCCTAACGGGGGTGATCCAATTCCTGCAAGGGCTGCAACCGTGCCCCAACGGCTCCGCAGAAACCAGCTGAGCGTAACACCATCCTTAACATAGGACAGATGAGCTGGTGGACAAAATTGGTTCAGCCAAGTACCTCAGTACATTTGACCTAGCGTCAGGCTATTGGCAAATAGCCCTGACAGACCATGCCAAGGAGAAAACTGCATTTTCAACCGCAGCAGGCCTCTACCAGTTTAAGGTAATGCCTTTTGGATTAAAGAATGCACCTGCAACATTCCAAAGGATGGTCAATCAAGTTCTGAATGGGATGGGGGAATTCTGCATGGCAGACTTGGATGGCATTGCAGTGTTCAGCCCTACTTGGAAAGAACATGTTGACCACTTAGGATATGTTTTGTAGGCTCTTGAGCAGGCCCATCTGACCATAAAGGCAAGTAAATGTCAAATTGGTCAGAGCAAAGTGGTCTACCTTGGACATGAGGTAGGAGGAGGTGAAATAAGGCCATTGCCTAGCAAAGTACAAGCTGTACAAGACTGGGCCACCCGTACTACTCAAACCCAAGTGAGAGCCTTCTTAGGTCTCACTGGTTATCATAGGAACTTCATAGAGAACTATGGGTCCATTGCTTCTCCCTTGAATGCAGTCTCCTCACCCACATTTCCTAAAAAGGTCAGGTGGAATGAGGAGTGCAACAAGGTATTTGAAGGACCTGAGAAAGCCCTTTGTCAAGCTCCAGTCTTAAGAGCTCCTGATTACAGCCAGACCTTCATTGTTCAAACAGATGCTTCGAATACAGGTATAGGTGCAGTTCTGAGTCAGCTGGATGAGAAAGGTAGGGGACACCCCATCTGCTTCATCAGCAGAAAGCTGAAGGAACCAGAAACAAGATGGGCAACCATTGAAAGAGAATGTTTTTGTTTGCTCACTGAAGAAGTTACGACCATACTTGTATGGATCTACTTTTGTGATTCAGACTGACCACCAACCCTTGAGATGGTTAATGCAGATGAAGGGGGGAAACCCTAAAATGTTAAGATGGTCAATCAGCCTAAAGGGGTTTGAATTTACCATTGAACACAGGTCAGGGTGTAATCACCAAAATGCTGATGGTCTCTCCAGAAAGTTTGACCAACTGGAGTAAGGAGATTTATCCAGGGGTGGATTAAATCCTCCTGTCCCTTAGTCTGGGGGGGACGAGTGTTAGGGAGAATTCTCATAAATGTGCTAATTGCCTTCACCTTAGAGACCTCCAGCAACTTTGTGGATTTTGAGGACTTGATTTTTTAACCTGGAAAGAGGGTGAGCCTTTTTTTTTCCACTCTTTCATGTATTTTGATGTGTGTTTTGCTCTTGTGTTCTTTGATTATGGAATTTTAAGATAACTCAATAGGCATATTCTCATGTATGTTACACTGCACCCTCAGTGTAGTGACACAAGGATATCTTTTTAGATTTCCAAAAGGTTTAAATACCTTCTCTGGGATAGAACTACTGTTTCCAGGAGAATGTAAGGTTACATTGACTTTACTAGTCTTTTTAAAATTCCTAGACTCAACACACACTATGTTCCTATAGAGTGCTGGAGGGGTTACCTAGTATCCCCTACGTCTAGAAACCCGTCTAGCAGTCAAATGCTACCCTTTTCTATCGAAATGGCTGGTGGCAGTCGTTTTACAACGAACTACCATGATTTTTCCCGACAGTGAACACTGGTAGCTAAAAATCACAGGAGCCGTGTTTTTAAGATGGCGCCTTAAGCCCCTTTGTTTAAACGGCTCTAGGTCTTCTTTTTTCACCATTTCTTTTTGTAAAGGTCTTTCTAGTGTTTGTCTCTGCATGCCAAACTAGGTTTGGTCCCTTTGTTTCCATGCCTTTGGCGGGCTTCAGGACTGAAGACCGCCTCTGGCGTCTGAGTGTCTGGGGGTGGGCAGGAAGTGAGGGAGGTGTCCGAAACTCCATGTGCTTAGTCTCCTAGGAGACCCAAATGCAATCTGGCGTGATTGGCTGGCTGACTGTCCGGCAAGGACAGCCACCCTGTTGGGTGAGTGGCAGCTAGGTTGGAATGAAAGGGAGAAAACTGTTTAAAAGGCGAGTCTATTAGACTGGAAAGCAGAGTTGACCACTGGAACGAAAGAACCGAAGATGAGCTGGAAGAGGACGGCCGCTGCAACTCCTGGAACGTTGGTTTACCCGGTGAAGCCCTGCTGCAGGTCCGAATTGCCAAGTTCATCTCGACAGAGAAACCCTTTCAAGGATGACTTCTCCCTTTTGGTTGGTGGGACCAATCCACTCGTGGCCACCTGGATACCATTCTCAGAGCTGGTTAGGATTAACCAGGGGGAAGGACACCAGCTTATGTGCTTGACTACAGCTACTCAAACTGAAGTAACTCCATTTTGTCAGCGTTTTCCAATGATCCTGAGCAGTGCAGGAGTCACCCAACGTCCTCCCTCTTGTCCCCACAACTGAGGCTCAGGAACAGTGAGATCTCCAGGAACTGCCAGGAAACAACGTCTTCAGCTGCATCTTGTTCTTCATATTAAGGTACTGTGCCAACCCGATTGAGAGAACTTATCTCTCGTAGTGAAAGTTCGTGGAACTTTCCCAACTTGCAGGCCTAATCAGCTTGTGACCCAACATATGATTCCTTTTCCTACAAACTACTTCTGAGAACTCTGACAAAGACTTAACTGTTTACTACAAGAACTGCTCTTTCCTATCCAAGACACTAGTCCATTGACTTTGGCCTAGGCCTATTGAACTGAATCGAGTCCTCTAATGAACTGAAACTATTTGCACTGCCTAAGAACGTATTTGTGATCTATTCTATTAACTTGTGCCTTTGCCCTCTTATTTAAAGTGACTGAAATGCTATTTTGCTGCTATTTCAGGGGAGCCTAATTTACTCAGAAACGTATTGGTTTGGTGTTGAAGTTTATCTGTGCATGATATTAAGTTGCCTCCTGCTAGTGAATGTTTTCTAAATGATTGTGTAATAAATTAATAAGTGTTTTACCAAGAAACCTTGAGTATAAGTGTCTACTTGAACCACTGTGATTGTACGACCTCTGTGTAACCTCTTGTACTGTTCACATTCCCTCTTGAGATAAGCCTGGCTGCTCAGCTCGCTACCACAAAACTGTGTAGTACAGACTTATACCAAAGGTTGGTTTTGCTTACGCCTGTAGTCCTAATTGTATGTGGTGGTCCCAGAGGATACTGCATGCAATTCTGCCTAACACAGAGCAGTCATTAAGTTGGAAGTTTAGCAAGTTGGGAGCTGGCATCGTGTGCGGTTCACTTGAGGGTAGCAGCCAGCAAACTAGTCAGAGCTCATCCAGGTGTTCAGAACAGTGGCTGGTGGTACTGGAACCAGTGAAGGGCTCAACACACCAGTTTTTACCTGTGGAGCTGAATGTGCTTCTAAAGCGTTATGATTCACCAATCATTGTGCACATTAGAGGCAGTTTCCTGTCTTGATTGGAGCCAGTATCGATCAGTGTTGCTGTGCCATGTACAGAGTGATGGGATTCTGGTGCCAGTGTTTGGGTCGACTCCTTATCACCAATGTAGTTGTCTGTGGTCTTAGTTATATGACCTAGGATAACCCCTAGATATGTGATGTGAGAAGCGTATGTGTGCAAGAGAGAATGTGTGTGCGTACATGTGTGCGCATGGAGGAGAGCATGCCATGCGAGTGAGTGAGAGAGAGTGTGAGAAAGTTAGGGTAGTCGTATCCAACCGTTCTGCCTGAAGCTAACACAAAAGAAGGGCAGTTGCCTCAGTACTGGTAGCAACTAGCTTAGCTTTATTGTTTGTTAGACTTTGAACACAACGTTAAATGGTGGATCACCAAATTTAAAGAATTTATATTTTTCGGGGGTGGCGGTGGGGGCAGAATGCACCTCCACGTCCCTGATCCGTGCACGCATGTCTGCTGCCATATACAGCCTCATCTTCAAAGCAGCCTCAAGTCTTTTGTCTATAGAACACCTTTCAAAGTGCTTGAACTTGTTGGATAGTTTTCTTACTCGAGCCGGTTTTGTGGACACTGCTTTACTGTTGGTCAGTTCAGGACACCTGGGATAATGCTGGGACGTTCACTGAAACCTCTGTTTCTTATTTGTTACATAGTGGAGTTGTTTAAATCACAGTCAGTATGCTTTTTGTAGTCTGGTTTGATTGTCTCTGTAAATTCCAGGGCTGGAGCCTGGAAGCTGCGGGGAGAGTTCGGGTGGGGTCGTGGCACTCTCCTGGCTGGCATTAAATATACATCCCTATAAAATTAACTTATCAGTCTTGATCCAATCGAGGACCCAGAGTGTTGGGCACCAATCTGACAGTTTGCCTAGGGTGGCAAAATTCCTTGCACTGCCCTGTGTCCAGGTCCAGAAAGATGTTAGATAGGGATGTGTCTTCGCCCCAGTTATTTTTGTTCTTTTTATTCTTTTTTAATGTTTTTACAAATTAGCTATACAGGCACCTGTTGGAATTTGGTGCTGATGTTCCACTGTTTGATAGCTTACAAATCCAAATGTTATTGTGCACTGATTACAGTGTTTAAACAGACTGTACTCCCAGATTCCTACAAAATGTAATCATTAGATATTATTCATACACAAAATGCATTAAATGCATGTGTTTAATGCATTTAAATCTGTTGTGAAAGACCATATTGTAAAGACTGGAGGGGGGTATCTGTACTCCTGCTCCCTATATGGCAGAGTAAAGGCAAAGAGCACCCCGGCCAAGGTTCTCAATTCGGTAGCTGTGGACAAGCAGCCAAGGCTTAAGCTCTCGTAGGTGATGCAGGCAGGTTCTTAAGTACAGTGTAGTCCCTAAGCACCCACAAAGGAATGTCCACACACTATGTTAGTGATAACACAGTTCTTTATATAAATAAGGTTTCAATCATATAAACAATCACAATAACTCACTTTGTGCCCAGGCAATTCTAAAATGGTAAATATATACAGTCTCAATGTGGTACCACAATTACATCTTAGATTCCATTAAAATGCATCAACTGTAGACAGTTTCAAACGGCATACAAATCAATGAATAAAGAGAACCAACAATAGAGTAAGGAGGAAAACAAGTTGGTTAAACAATTGGCAGAATACTGGGCCCCTACCACTAGGCACAGTTCTGTGTGAGGATCCCCCACCTGGGCAACCTGTAAAATAAAGATATAACACAAGCCCAGTCCGTATATTGCTTATAAGAGTGTTATTTCTTCTATAAACGTTCCGCAACCCCAATGTACCTGGTTTAGCAGAGGTTGATGTCGGGTCATCGACGGATCCTTCTTGAGTGACTCCCTTTAAGGCAGGAGCCACGGATCGTCGAGATCCCTCGAAGAAAAGGTGAACAAAGGCGCTGAGGCAGCAGCATCGGTCCTGATGGTGCTCGTCCACGATTGGTCGTGGATGTCCTGCGAAGAGTAGGCGTGCGGTGCGCCTCGACAATGATAGTTTGTTGCCACAAAGAGAGAATGAAGAACTTTGGCCCAGCAAGGGCATCCGGTTGTTGGCATCTTTGTGGTCTTTGGGTGGCAGGAGACCGACCGGCGGATTCTCCTTGGTTCGTCAGCGGCCTTGACTTTCTCCGGCGGGACAAAGCGGTCATCGGGAATGACTGAGGGAGTCCTTGTTTCAAATTGTACTTAGGCAGTGGAGCGTTGCAGCTCCGGTTGTCAGCGGCAGGGCGTCAAGCTGTCCCCGCTTCTGGGCAACACGGCTTCGAAGGGCCTCCAGCAGTTACA
This sequence comes from Ambystoma mexicanum, assembly GCF_040938575.1. NCBI lineage: Eukaryota > Metazoa > Chordata > Amphibia > Caudata > Ambystomatidae > Ambystoma > Ambystoma mexicanum. The sequence goes on from NC_090938.1 coordinate 208,655,271, forward strand.
GCGATCCTTCGAACACTGATCAACGATGGTAGACGGATGTCAGGGCGCTTCTCTTTGGATTCCTCGACGGTCCCTGTCCCCGGTCGACAGTCATTTGAAGGCTGATTTCCAGGGTGCTTCGGCAAAGGTTAGCTGGTGCACGAGGGTCCCTCGTAGCTCAGGAAGAGGTCTCTTAGCCAGGTCCTCTCTTGGATCAGGTTCTTGAAGGCAGAGCAGCTTTCAGATTGCGTCAAAGGGAACAGCGGTTCACCTTCTTCTGCCGGCTCGGCTTCGAGAGTAAGCATCAAGTTTCGACTTCAGCTTCTGAACAATTTCCATCAGTGAGAGGTCCCCGGATATACTGTTTGGTCTCTCATTCACTCTGCAGGGTCACACTCAGGCAACCAATCCTTTCGGAAGGGCATTCAGGCAGGTGGGCAGCCAATCAGGCTCACAATGCATTCAGGCCATTCTCCTCCCTCCAGACACTCACAACAAGGAATGTGTATTGGGGCAAGTACCCAGCCATTCAGCACTCCACACTACATTCATACCAGTTTCGGGCAGGGCTGTCTCAGTCTGTGTCACATACCAGAAACCAGACACCCATACCATGAAGTGCATATTGGTCACACACTCCATTCAGGAGAAAGTTTGGTTGTGGAGGTGCACGCTATATCTTGTATGTTAATTCTCTAATTTTGAGCATAGACAATTTATCTGTGTTAACTTGAAATCTTAGGTGCAATTTGTTAAGTCTGTGCTACCAGACTGGAAATCTGAACAAATTGTGGAGGTCCACCATATATAATGGAGGACATAACAAATGCACACCTTTGTGCTGTGTATAACAGCCAAACGAGATAAATAATATTAAGCTTTTAAATGTCTTAAACACAATTTTTGGATTGTGTATTTAATTCTTCATGAAAAGAGTTTGTACAATCAAATTTCAGTCATTTGCTTTACATCAAAAATAATCATAACATTCATCTTATATACCCCTTTTCCCTGGTATATTAACAACATACTGTTTTGCAGAAAAACATAAATACATTAATTATTCAATTTTATTATTCAAAACCAATTCTCCATGTTGTTGTAATTGGGCTTACCTGTTGGATACTGAACACGCAAAAATACGGAGAACAAATCAGAATTGACTGTAACTTTACCGTTGGTGAAGTGTTACAATAAGAGTCATATTTATGTTTATCGTCTCAACATCCTTGATCACAGAGTGGGGCCCAGCGCTGATTTTTAGCGACTGGTCCCACTCGTGATCATATCACATTTGAAAGTTATAAATAGTGTTGAGAGTGACAGTATCCTGAGGATAATATAATTGAAGTGAAATCATTTGTGTTTAAGACATTTAAAAGCTTAATATTATTTATCTTGTTTGGCTGTTATACACAGCACAAGGGTGTGCATTTGTTATGTCCTCCATTGTATATGGTGGACCTCCACACAATTTGTTCACACACTCCATTCACCCAGGTCCCACCCCAAGGGCATACACACAACATACAGTCACTGGTAAGGCTCCAGCCAGTCTGGCCTGGACTTCCCCACAATACCATATATGGAACTTCCACCCAACAGTCAGTCAGGGGAAGGGACAGAGTCAGGGCTTCCCATGACTTTCGGAAAACAAGCTAACAGGCAATAGAAAGCAAGAGGCCACAGGGGCCATCTTGTCTCCTTTCAGGAATCAACTGATTCCAATGGCAGGGCTTGGGTATCCCACAATGGAGGATACTCAGAGCGCCTGTCAAATTCAGCATGGAGCTGTCACCAGCCCATACCCTGCCAAACCAAAAAAGAGGAAGAGCTGCACTGCCATGAGTCCCACATGACTCCTGTGCAGAAAAGAACACAGAACACACATGATAAAAGGACTACAGGACAAGGACATGGAGGCCCTGTCCAACCAATGCATTTCCAGTATCACACATATGGAAATACGAAATGAAAATAATATATGTTTCCTTATTGTTTGTGTAAGAAATGAGCAAACTAATATTGATGATTATTTGGGTGTCCATATTGAGCAAATGCTAACTGGAAAACATCAAATAACGAACCAAGTGACATGATATCACAATCAACAAATGGGATATTTCATTTTTCTAAACTTTTCATAATTACGCTGTTAGTCCAGATGCTTAGACCAAGCCAAACCTAGAGCTATAGCTAAATATGCAATGGGAGTGTGGGGGTGTAAGAACCGACGACAAGCTCAGATATTAAGACCCAATTTTTGTACACGCATTTTAGATTTTCACATTTCCACACCATCCTAAACTGTGCATACTGAACTAGGGTTATCTCGTGAGAATGAATTTAAATTAGAACCGTTAAATTTGTTTTTAAATGTTCTTAGTGATCTGGCATCCAAATTAACTAGAACATTATTAAATTCTGTTATCTTAATTGACGACTATAAATCGATCCAATGGATTAAGTATATATTATCAAGACTGAGAGATCTAAAAGCATAAAATATTCTTAGCAATGCCCTTGATTCTGTTTCTATAACTAACCAGAAAATATAGAAAATATATGTCTCTGTGGAAACACTGTATAACTCTACATGAATCCCTGGCCCTTGAGACATTTTCTAATAAATCTATTTCTAGGATAAGAGCACAGGGTTGACTACAACCTGGTCCACCTAGGCCTGTCTGTAACAAAGTGAGCTGAACTACACTGAAAAAGACCCTGCGAGTTCCTATGTCTCAGTCTCTCGTTATTCTTTTCCCATATTGAAATAGGTGTTGCATAGTTGTTGAAAAATAAACGCCTGTGAACAAGGTGTTTACATAAAATCAATCCTAAATTCTTCAGTTGCAAAATGAAACAATAATTGTCAGCATTGGGTCATCATATATTGAAATATACCTGAAGGATGCCCAATCCAACCTCTTTTACAAATGAAAAAAAGACCTTGTGAAAGTAGTGCGAGAAATGGTGTGGCCACAATGGCCACGAACATGATGTGCCTATGATTTGCCCATGATATGTGTCAATTGAATAGAGTTTGAGCTTGGATTTTGTAAAGTGCTCTACCATTCGAGGGTCTGCTGGCACTGATGCTATTGAGGAAGTGGCAGAGGAGAGAAGACTAATAAAACAAGGTTAGTTTTCTAGGCACAGTGAAAGCACCATGGCAAATCAGGGACTGCATTGTCAGAGGGAGCTAGATCCAAAGCTAAGCTAATCAGACTGGAGAGATGCGCCACTTGAGTGACGGTACAAAATCTGGGGTTTTTGAAAAGTGGTTCAGAACTAGATTTAATGCTACATGACATGTGATATAGTGGGCCAGATGGTCAATACTCTGAACCTTAAACTGAATCCAGCTAATGGTTCATAGTGACTGTTTCGACGGTCACAGTTTCGAATGACAATAGTTCTGACACAAAAGTTTTGAAAAAAAGTTTTGCATTTATTTTTTTACATTTCTTTTTGTGGGGGTCCCCCTCCCCAAACCCCCGTTTTTTTAAAACACTTTTTTTTTACCATACAAACTTAAAATAAACCCTTTAATATTAAATAAAATACATTCAAAACTTTTTTTAAAAAAACTTTCGTTTCTGAACTTTTGTAATTCGAAACTATTCTTTAAAAACTTTGACTGGACACCTAGCTAACCACTGGAAGCTAGTGCAGCCATTGAAGAATGGTTTATATGTGCGGATATCGCTTCTTATCCATCAGAAGGTGAGCAGCCATCTTCTGTACCATATGGAGGCATCTAATCGAAAATGCTAGGCAACTAAGTTACCGAAAATTGCAGCAATCCAATCTACTAGCATTTGTGAGAGTGACTACAGCAGGGATCTGCAGCCTGTTGCTCCGCTGATATTTTGGACTATTTGGACTATAGCTCCTATTATCCTACAGCATTCACTATGCTGCTAGGGATGATACAAGTATTAGTCAAAAAACCTGAGAAGTCAAAGGATGCAGTTCCCTGGGCTATTGCATTCTGCATGGTAAGGTTAGCAATGGGAGAGGCTTGAGCAGGAGCTTTACATGGTGGAATCCCAGGCCTACAACAGAGTTGACCTGTGGGATAAGGGGCAGAGTATTGCACTTGTTTTTGTTACCCAACGTGTGGGAGACGGCATGGATCCAAGAGCATCAGGCCAAAAAGATGAGCCACAAAGGTTTGGGGCCAGCAACCACCAACACCCCAGCCTTAGAATTCAAGCAGTTACAGACAGGCCATTGATGTTGTTGACGATCCAGCGTCTCCTACCAAGCAGCGACACAGCTGAGTGTCATCAGCATACAAGGAAAACTGGAGGCCGAATGATTCAATATGTAAGGCCAGACAATGGTCACAAATATTGAAGAGCACAAGTGAATGAGCGGTTCCCTGGGAAACCAGCATGGCATAACAATGGGATCAGATAAGAAAAGGGAACAGATGGATCCAGGCACAGCCATGAATCCTGGCCTTATCAATTGCCTAAAGAAGCAGTTGGTGATGTCAAAAGAGGCTGAGAGATCCAGCAATACAAGGGTGCCGCCCTGCCACAGCCACAGTTAGAGTCAACAACTTTGTGAAGGTCATCCAGTACAGCGACCGACACAGAATCTGTACACAGTAAATACTGCTACCTCATTTTATTTCATCATCTTACTGCAGAGTGAATAAAGATTCAATCAGACCACTTTCGATTTACCCTGAATCCCTGCTGTAATGCTTTTTTAAGCTCCAAACCTTCAATGTTTAATGCTATTTGCGAAAAACTGAAACATGCATAGCTGCTAAATACTGTAGCCTTGCCTTCTGGAATCCGGTTGAGACTCCTGATACTCATTGTCGTGATTTGCCACCGAGAACACGTCATCTGAATATGTTTATAGTTCACATTACTCTTCTGTCAAATTGCAATTTTAGCTATCCATGTTTTTTTTTGTTGTTTTTTTATAATTGCAATTCAGCTTCATCTGTTCTGTAACTTGCATCAAAAAGGAAGCAATGTCTGACCACTGTGCGAGTTCACCCACATTTTTGGAACATTTTACATGGTTGAGGGAAGGCTTTTGCCTCATTAGGGTTTACAAAGTGCTAGTGATTGAAAGAGTGTGATTTGGGTTTTTAACCTCACACTGAACAGCTTGATCTTAGGGGAATGTCTATATGAAGACCATGTCCTATTAAAAAAGACGAGAAAGGAATTCAAATAATTACTCCAGGTGGCAATAAAGGTCAAAGGTAAGGGTCATCACTCAGACGAATAAATAAAAGAAAGTAATCGCTTAATACTTATTTGTTTACTGCAAAACAAAATAGTTGTACCATTCAAAGTCCTAGTTAATTGAATATAAAATGTTTTAATTCCCATTCTGAGAGCCTATACGTACTTTTTAAGCAAGGTTTGAAAGGGATGAGCAAAAATCTAATTTAGAGTCCGATTGAGTTGCGCTTTCACTCATATGATGTTACTAAGAATAACAGACTGCAGTATTTGCTTTGTACCTCAAATTCTATTGTTATTTAACAATTAATTACACAGTTGTAGATAGCTTGTAACCATTGAATTCACTTCATAAAATGTTTGCAGTGTCAATACTTGCGATTGCTATAGTTATTCCTATTAAATTGACTTCATTCAATATTGGTTTTTTCCTTGTATATATGAGTTCTACTTGTTTGCTCCCCAAAACGTGTTTCCCCGTCCTTGCATCTGACGGTTCATCAGGAGGTGCAAATCTGTGTTAACAAATAGTTTTCTCCCCAAAAGAAATGAATGCCCTATAGACGAAGACAAAAACCGGTTGGAAATGTTTTGCTTGTTTGATGAGTGTTAAATGCAATTAAATTCAGATACATATTAGTATAGTTACTTACAATTGTAGTGCCTTGTATTTGTTTCAACTGTTTGAAATACTCTAATTTTTGCCTGGGTTTTTTGAGCTATGATGTTGCCATTATGGTTTTTCCCTTGTTTCTTTTTTCTTCTTTCTAGGATTAAGAAAATGGCCATCAATATACTCCATATTCAAATCTTGGTGATTATATACCCTAACTGATCGTGCTACAATGGCTTGCCATTGAAAAAATAAATACAATATCTTTACCTTCAAATCTCTTGTTCTTAGAGTATGGAATTCCTGCTCCTCGTGGTACGATTGCCGTACATTTTTTTAAAAACGGCCGCATTATGTAGTACGCAATGACATCATCACTCGCTACTACGTGATGACATCATCCGTCGTGCACACAAAGCCGCCATCTTTGCTTGGGAACGGTTCCTGTTAGACAGAGCTGATTTGTCGATGTAAAATAATGAGTAGCAATGTCATTAAACTTATATTGATTCCTATAGCCTGGTTTGTCTGTTTCTATTCTTTAAAATGATAAAGTACTAACAAATAATTGGTGTACTAGATTTGTTGTTAGGGGCTGAATTGGTATTAACTGAATTTCAGAATAAATTGATAAACATTTACATACAGTTGAAAATATGACATTTTTCTTGGTGATTGTGGGTAAAGTACATTACAGATCTATAATGGAGAAACACTTTTTTACATACAATTTTAAATGCTTCATTGATCTGTGTCATAATATGGGAAAATATATCTCAAGTACCAAAAGACAAAAATCAACCAGACCAAGGAATGTCCTCTGTACCATCCTCCTCCTCATCACCATCTTCTTCTTTTTAGAAGAATTCATTCAGCACAAACAAATGTGCAATTATTCAGGAATCAATTGAAATTGGGGAAATACATTGACACCAATGCAAAACAAAGGAGGATTAGGAGGGGCCGAAGGGGACAAGTTTCAAAACAAAAATCAAGGAAATACAAATGTAGGAGTACAAACAAGATACAAGAATAAACCACCTCCACGGAAAACTTAGAGGTAAATCTTACACAATTGGAACTTTCACCACATTTAATTATGGCCCGCAACAAAGGCCTAAGCGTCTGTCCAACTAATTATTATGACTACTTCTAAACAACAGTGGATCTTTACCATTTTTGTAGAAAATTAAAGCTCAAAAAGTTTTTTCTTAACATAACAGAGAAACGTCAACTAACCAGTACCATTCCCCAATCGGAACTATCAGTTGCTCATGTAGAACGAACAGTTGATCTGATAAATTTACCAGAATCACAAAACATTCATACCATGGAACCATTTGCAGAAGAACCAAACATAACATTGGGACTCTCAGAAGAAACCTTGCTCAGACCTAAATCAAAATGTGTCCCTACCTTTGGAGTTGAGAATGCAATAGATATGTTCTTTCAGGCCACTCAACAAGACCTATGAGAAATTTACCTGACAGGAACAAAAAATAAGATCCATCATAATCGCAATCTCTCATAGAAGAAAGCTCTAACTGAATTACAAGCGAACAATGATATCACAGTTAAAACAGCAGACAAGGGAGGGAATATAGTGTTATTCAGAACAGAAGATTATGTCAAAATAGCAACTGAACACCTCAATGACACCCAATGCTATGAAAAACTCACTCATAATCCGATCTCTTAACTACAACAAGACTGGCATCTCATGAGCACAATTTGGAAAGACAATGGATTATTAAACAGAAGAACACCTCTATATGCATATCGCTTCCCCAATCATATCTACCATTTACTTCATACCAAAAAATCAATAAACCATTTACGGATTTACCCCTATGCTGGCCCATTATCAATAGTATTGGTTCACTTACTGAAAAATATCAGAATACATAGACAGACAGCTACAACCATTGGCAGCAGGATTATCTTCATTCATAAAGGACACCAAACATGTCAGTCAATAACTGGACAATGGGAACCTAATTATTGGCTAGTCACCCTTGATGTCTCAGCTTTGTATACCAGCATACTTCATGAAAGAGGACTCCATACCATTAATTACTTCTTAAAAACGAGATCAGTGTAATTCTACCAACACAATCTGATGATCTTAGAAATGTTACACTTTACCTTAACCAACAATATTTTCATTTTCAAACAGTAGCTCTACAAACAAACGAATGGAACTGCGATGGGTGCTAAGTTTGCCCCATCGTATGCCAACTTGTATATGGGACATCACGAGATAGAGCACATGTGGAAACAGACTGCGTTTAACACACATAATAATGTGGTCTATGTGGTCTACTGGGGGCGATACATCAACGATATTATCATGATTTGGAAGGGCATGGAAGAACAACTCATGTGCTATTATAACTATCTCAACACCAACACATTCAACTTGAGTTTCACTGTAAAACACAGTCAATCACAAATAGACTTTTTGGATCTCCATCTCTACATAAAAGACAACACTATTCATACCACACTTTTCATCAAACCAACTGCGGTGAATAGTATATTACATAACCACCGAATCCATATAATGCAAAATATACCTTATGGAGAAATGCTAAGAGTTAAAAGAAACTGTACCACGCAGGAGGACCTTGAGAAACATGTAATCAACATCATGAGGAAATTCAAACAGAGAGGATACAGTCAGAAACCTTTAAACAAAACCTATCAAAAAACACTAACATAAACAAGAGAAGACCTCCTACAAGTTAAACCTAAACTTCAACGGCCGGAAAACTCAGATAAAGTACGATTCATAACAACATACAGTACCAACAATCGGACAATAAAACAAGTAAGACAAAAAAACTGGAATATACTTAAAGTGAACACTGATCTTCAACAAATATTGGACAACCAACCAAGTGTCACTTGTCGCAAAACAAAACATTTAAAAGACATGTTAAGTCCATCTCATTTTCACCAGGTGAAACAACAACAAATTGGTTCATCAGTAAAGTGGTTGCAACCGGCTCTAAAAGGTAATTATAAATGTGGACGTTGCGCAATGTGCCAATATTAGGATAATGCAAAAAAAAAAAAGCATTCTAAAACCAAATGGAAGTTAAGTACCAACAAAGACACTAATCAACTGCAACAGCAAGTTCATTGTATATGGAATTAAATGTGCTTTTAAACAACTTTATATTGGAAGCACCACAAGGACATTAAAGACACATTTGGAGATCACATTCGAGCAATTATCAATCAAGATTTCAGATCAGCTCTGGCATTCCATTTTCATGACAGACATCGAAATGAAGAATTAGCACAACTAACATTTTTCGCCATTGAGAAAGTCTCATTACTACCAAGAGGAGGTAACGTAGAAAAAACTCTCAGAAAACGAGAATCGTTTTGGATCTGTATAATGGACACTTGTTACTCCGGTCTAAACACGGACCAGGAGCTGCATCACTTTCTTTAAGCAATATATTACTTAAGATGTTTTGAACTATTTAGTCAACTGTGTCCCATATTCTATTATTTTCTAAGATCTGGTCAGCCTCAGAGCTCAAAGTCTGAGTTAGCAGCTCACTTTCCGACTAAAAAATAAATAAATGATCCATTATAGTAGAAGCGCCAATTGCTGTTTAAGGTTGAACATTTTTCTTTTGATATGATATGATTGGTTATTTATAATGCGCATAATAAGCGCGGACCCGGGCATCGAACCTGCGTTGCTCCGTGTCGTCTTGTTTCCAAGGCGAGCATGTTGCCCCTGAGCTATCCTCCCGAGACTTTCATTTGAAAGGGATAGCTTTGCTTTTGAAACTATACCAGCTTTCTTGGATTCTTTTGAAAGAAATTAAAACACATTCATGGGTCATGGTGCCTCAAAACAAATCAGATTTGCCTTATAATCCTCAATCATGCTGATATCCAAGCGTAGTCTTGATTCCAAAGATTCTTTTCTTCATATTGCTTAAAATTGAAAAAAGCGCAACACTTAATGTTTCAGATAATTTTGTCATTCGTCATCGCAAAGGTCCTCATTGCAATTTCTGTGGTGAGAGGAAAAAGTGTGCTAATTCAGTCACCTCACCTTTTGTTGTTACTAACGGAATCACTGTAATTTGTCCAGCTTGGACAAACTATAGGTTTGACTTTGAAGCAGAGGATTCCTCACCAGTATCATGCTCGAGGTAAATCTGCCACTTTAAGGCCAAATTACCGCTGGCAGTAATTCCTGCCTATATCCCATATAGTCTTATGGACTTCATAAATCTGATTTAGCAACGTCCTATCACCAATTGTAATCCCGTGGAAAACCCATGGTACAAAGTGACTGGAAATGGAAAGCAGGTTTGGCTGTAATTCACTGGTTTTACTGCCGAATTCTGACCAAGCTTGTAGTGTGGCCCACTGTGTATAAATATACTGACTGAGGTCCCCCGTTTAACCAACCAGCAAAATCGGCAACTGCTGCGAGTTCTGTGGCCCTTAAATTAAAAGTGATGCAAAGTAGCTTAATACGCTGTGCTTAAAAATCCTTTCATATGCCAACAAATAGAAATCTTGGAAAAAGAGACTTTGGCAGCTGTGTGTGAAACATTTGACAGCTACACAGAAAAAGAGGAAACATGTCCAAACCATCAACAATACCGGCCTAGTCGCATGGTTGGTGCAAGAAAAGAGAAGGGACCCATGACTTTGAACTCCAAGCAAGAATTCTGGTCTTCTGTCCAGAAGTCATCCAATGCCTCGATCAGCAACCCTCAAGAGTTCAAGGAAAGGGGACAGAATTATCTGTGGCAATGATATTAACAGAGTCTAATCCTCTAAACATAAGGCTCTCAGGCTGAATTCGACCACTGACGCCATGAAGCCCCATCCCATACAAAGCAATGGGCTCTCAGAAAGGAGATCAAAGATAGGGCTTCTCTGATGACCAGGGTTAAGTTTCAGTAATGTGATTGGAAGGCAGTACCAGTGACTGATTCTCTGGAGAGCCTCCGAAGAGCAACTCCCAAAGGAACTAAAGGGAAAGTTAAAGCAAGGGAAGCAGTACAGTGATGAATAAACAAAGAATACAACAAAATAAATAAGTAGAAATAAACAGTCATCACTCCCATTAAACAGCAATGTTCCTTTAAGACAGACTTGGCCACCAAATATAAAAAAAGAAGGCAATCAGTCTGAACTCAACAAGATTAATAAAAATGCCCTTTACAGCATCACTGGTGGTTGGGACATACTGTTACCTGTTAATTGACTGTACCAAAAGAAGAAGCTACAGTTATTATTTATTTATTTATTTATTTATTTATTTGGATTTGTAGAGCGCACTACAGCCCGTGGGCATCGAGGCGCTATATCAGAGCTTAAAATGGCTTGCTCAAGGGTTACAATGAAGCCGGCCAGAAAAAAACATGTTCACATTGCAGATTGAAAGGTTGCATGGTAACACAGCAGTAGGTTTATACAGTCAGACAAAGAGGATAGTTTTGATGGCCTTGCGAAATGCCAAGTGGGACTCAATAAGGCTGATGTGGGGAGGTAGGGAGTTCCAGAGTGTGGGGGTCACCGTCGGGAATCCGTTGATCTGCCATCTTACATTCCTCTGCGAGTGTCCCATAAGATCAACTTCCAACATTCAGAACTTGAGCTCATGAAGGGTACCTTGCATGAAAAACTCAAGTTTCAACCTTAGACCACACTATTAAATGTATGCTGCAGACCAAGATATAGCTATGCGCAACCCTTTCATAGTTTAAAATGGTGTCATTTTTACTGGCATGCAACCAGTTATGGTGTGGTACAAAATGTATATCTCTATACTGTGCAAAGGTTTTTTCTTGAAGGTATCCACTTTTCAGGATACATTCTTGTCTTTCTGCTGTTAAATGCCCCTATGCACTGTTGGTAGTGTGGTTTCTGAAGTTTTGGAATATTTCAGGAGTGCCCCAACGAATCGTGTGTAAAGATGAAGGATCTCAGTTTGTTGCTCATCGTAATTAGGCGGCGGAGACCCGTTATGTGTAGAGAGATATATATAGGTAGGCAGGACTTTTCGTCATTTGCACGGTGGAGTGCAAAAGTACAGGGCAAAAAAAAGCAGCGTACAAGCATGTACGCTGCCTTTTTGCCCTGTACTTTTGTACTCCGCCATGCAGATTGAGTAAACGCTGCGTGCCGTGTACGCACGACGCGCAGCATTTACAATGGATCTCTGTGGGGTCCATCTGCTTTATGCTGGTGGATAAAGCCGGCAGACTCCATAGAAATCCCCAGTATTTGTGCTGGCATGAAAATGCCCGTGCAAATGCTGGGAGTATTTGTATGGCGGAGAGGAAAGGCGCAGCGGAAATGTAAATTGCATTCTGCCTCCCCTGTATGCCATAAAAATTAACGAAAATAGGCTATGGCGGGAATCAATAGCATAAAAGCCTTACGCTATTGATTCCCACAGGGCCCTTTTACGAAGGGCTGAAAATGCCCCCCCCCCTATCACGTTGTATCCAATTTCATCTGAAATCTGCACTTCAACCTGTACTGGTCAGACTATTAAATAAGAGTCATTATTAGGGTTGGGAAGAACCGCCAGCCCGCCTGAGTTTCAGGCTCAGTTGCACTAATTTGGGGGCAAATCATGTACACCCCACCACTTCATAAATAAAATAGCATCCACTGGTTATTATTATCCTGTTGCTTTTCATCGGTCCGACAGTAGAACCCATGAGGGGTGCATTTGATTCCAAGCCGGGCCACTGTCCGATCGAGTTTGACACCCCTGCTCCAAACAGAACACGTATGTGCTCTCTAAATTCCACAAAACTCCAAGGGAAGGGATTACCTTGCCATGAACGAATGCACAGACTTCGATGCTCTGCACAGAAAGTGTTTGATGCTCCATGTAAGTCTAGCGCAAGGTAGTGTGAGCAATGTCAATGAAGCATGAACAGGCTCTGATACTCTTTTCTGAGAGTGCAATAGGCCTCAGTCTACCATCTGCAATAGTCTAAGGTAAGGTATTGTGAATCATCACAGTGTGTGCATCCACAAACCCTGCTCCTCTGCACTGACAGTCTTTGAGGGCTCAGTCTATGAGCCACAGAGGTCTATAAGCTCCATGGATGTACCACACACTCCGATGCTCTGCGTGCAAAGTGCATGATCTAAGCCTAACGGAATGCAATGTGCTTCATCTCTGTTGATGCATGCACAGACTCTGACCCTCGCCCCCACACCCCCCTACAGAAAGCACATGATGCCTCAGTGTAGAATCTACACAGCTCCAAGGGAAGGAACATGGTTCTGCCTCCACAAGTGCATCCAGGGACTCTGGTCCTTTCTACGGAAAGTGCATGAGGATTTAGCCTGCAATTTGTAGAAGTCTAAGGCAAGGGAACATTAATTCTCCCCATAACTGAATTCTACAGAAATTGTACAATGCAGACGCCTGTACCGTGAGAGAATGTTTATCCTCGCCAGGCCCTTGTGAAACCTTTTGTAGTATCAAAGTTTCTGGCAATGATTAGTGCACTCATGGAGGTACCTTATCTCATTTGCGGAACATAAACTAGGACATTGAACCTTACTGGGTGAATACGAGATATCTTGCCTTCTAGGCAGTATGTCAAATCCTTTAGTTAGGCACTAGTAGGCTCCTCTCTGGTTGGACTGGCCCCTGGCAAGGACAGACTGGGAGTTCTTTGATGTCGAGGCAGGCCCACACAGCCTGCCTCAGGAAGCCACTGTGCTCAGTCTTTGAGGAGACCTCAGGCCCTCCATAAAGGTCGGGGCATTGAATGACTGCACCCACCATAGCACCAACGTTCAGGCCCACCGTGAAAAGACTGGGGGTATTCAGGCACTCCCACACTGAGCAGCAGGTGACCCCACAGCGGCTCTATTAAAGTGCACCAGGTCTCTGCCTTGGAGGCTCTGACTCACACAATGTATGGCTGCACCCACGTTCAGAATGCCATACAGAGAGACACTGCTGTAGCGGGGTCCCCCACTCAGTGTCGCGGGGGACCACCAGGGGAAAGAAAAAATGTCTTCCTAAAGTCGTGGCTCGGGAACGAGCTGTGGTGGCAGCAGGCTGGGAGTGCACGGCCTTGAGCTCCCCAATGCATGCCAGGAACCAGAACGTTCTCCCGGTTTCCTGGTTCCTGTGCGCATGCATCACAGGAGCCAGAGGGCTGAAGTTGAGCGGAGCATCGAGTCTAGAGCTCGGTGGGAAACAGTTAAGAAAAAGGCTTTTTTTGTCTTTGTGTATTGTGCATGCGTGTGAGGGTGTTGGGTTGTGGATCTATGCATGTAGCTATGTGTATGCGCATGCAAGGGTGTTTTCTGTGTAAGTGAATTCAGGGTGAGAGGTGTGTATGTATGGGGTTGAGTGTGTGTGTGTCTTCTGTACGCAGGGTGCACGGGTGGAGAATGCAGTGTGAATGTTCTGGGAGTGCGACTGCATGACTGTTCATGATCGAGTGGGATACGTTGTATGGATGGGAGTGAGTGACTGGTAGGTGAATGGGGATACGTATGAGTGCATGCAGGCTGGAGCCCGGGGGGCATTGAAGCATTGACTTTTTCTTACAATGACGGACGAGGTATGGTTTATTGGCATGTTCGGGCAAAGACAACTTGATGAGTCTATTACGCGATGGAGGGCTGGGGTTTCAATGGAGCGTGCAATGCGGCCATTAAGTTACTAGAGCATAGCATTTAATCCCATTAAGGGAAAGGCTTCACTGACATGATGTGTGTTATTACATTTGGGGGGAATTTGTGCAGCCAGTCAGGAAATGTTTACTTACTGTGGCATTGCACTTTTATCACTGGCGTTAGTGGCAAAGTCTACATGGTGATTGTTCTTATATGGTGGGGTAAGTGGAGTAAGTATTTGGGAAGCCAGCAAGGAAATTATGTTTTCTTACTGAGGCATGGCTTTTCTTTTTTAACTGGCGTTAGGGCAAAGTGAACATGAAGAGTGCAATTGCCTGGTGGAATGGCAAGCCTTTGTTCAGCCATCAATAACATGTATTTCTTCCTGTGGCATGAGATTTTTATTGACATCAAGCATACAGCCAACACGATCATGTTCTTACACAGGGATACTGGTATACATCAACAGAGCAAGCATGAACATGTATTCTTATGGTATCATTACTGCGCTGGTACTGGTCACACACAGAGGTGGCTGGTACATTTGGGTGCCAGGGGCCAGGCGCTCCCCGCTTGTTCTTATGCTAGGTGAAAGATTTAAGGTTCGACTAAAAATCCTACTTACATCTTTCACCTAGTGCAGTGCATGGCATGCCCTGCAGTAGAAAGGTCTTCATGGGCGTTATTGTGACTGGGTGGTGGTCCAGGCCGGCCTGGAGAGTGCTGCGCACCATGCTCTGTTGAGTTTGGGGGGGCCTCAGCATGGCTCGCAGGGTGGCTCCCGCATTTTATGTTACACCACTGCGGTAAGATGTATGCTAAATGTATCATAATACCGACAACGGTCAGAATCGGACATATTAAGAACACAATGTTTTTGTGTATAACCTAAACAACAAGGCCCATCTAAAATGGCTAACACACTTGCTAGCTGAAGTAAAGACATGTCACTAAGCATGAAGCTCTCTCTTACCTTCACAACTCTCTGCAGTCACTTTTTCATTGCGAGGTTGGGGTTCAGAGACATCAGGATTTTTCTGCCTATCTGCAAGAGAAAGGTCATCAGGAAAAGGTAAAACTAAAGGAAAATGCAGTTTGCATTGCTGTTGGGTATCCATCATCCCAAAGAACCTTACTGACTTCTCCTCCCAGGCCATCAAAAGCCTCAATGGCCAGACTTTCATACTCATGGCAGAGAAGCTCTGTGCTGAGAACAGATGTTCCATAGCACATGCTGGGATGGACTCAAGGACCTGACTACTGATCACAACACCTGTGGTGGTTGCCTCAACTTGTTGGTGATGTGACAGCCCAGATGCAAGCGTTTTGGGTGCAGATCACTGCGGTATCAGGTCTTCTCCCCCTGCAACACACTCCTGTCACATCTCTGCCTACAGCCTGATCACCCCATATTCAGAAGGGACCTGAAAATGTTCTGCTCCATTCAGTTTATCGCGATTAAAAGTGGGCCTTATTACAAATTCCATGGTATTATTTTATTTTTATTTATTGGTCATTTGTATGGTGCCTATACACAAGTGTTTCCAGGTGTCACAAGACAAAAAGGGGGGCGGGGAGGTCGATGGGAAAAAAATAACAGTAAAACGGTCCTTCTGGGCCTTCTGACATCCAGACCATGCTAGTGCAGTGAATATAGGTGCGGGGGTGGGGGCAGGGCAGAGGGCTGGTGTGAAGGACAGGGGGAGGAGGGAGGTGCAAGAAGGTGGGGCCCCAGCGGCTGGGTAAGTGCTGGAGAGAGCCCAAGGAAGGCATGTGCAAGGGGAAACCAGGGGTAGAGGCCAGCTAGTGCAGGGATGGGGCGACCAAGCCTGGCCCCAGTGAGACTCATAGGGACCAAGCACCAGTCGTAGCAGCAGGGAGACATTAGCTTTGGGGGCCGAAGGGGGGGGGGGGAAAGGAATGTCTTGAGAAGCTTCCGGAACTTAAAGAGATCCGGCTCAAGTATGAGAGGGGCAGGGAAGCTGTTCCAGAGGGAGGCTCCTGCTGAATAAAGAGATCTACCCCCCACTCTATGCTTGGCAAAATGTCTGATCAGTAGAGAGTTGGAACTAGAGCACCAAAGGACTCCAGCAAGGAGGTATGTAGAGAGAGAAAGTTGGATCTAGCAGGGTCCCTGGCCCCAGAAAGCCTTGTGGATGATTCAGAGGGTCTTGAATTTGATCCTCGCCATCACTAGGAGCCAGTGAAGAGATTTTAGGGCTGGAGAGATGCGGGCCTGAGCTTGAGGCCGAGGATAAGCATGCAGCCCTATTCTGGATTAGATTAAGAGGGCGAAGGGAGGAAAGAGGCAGATTGAGGAAGAGGCTGTTGCAGTAGTCCAGCCTAGAGAGAACCAGAGCTCTGGAGACGTTGAGCTTCCGGGGAAAAGTGAGAAAACGTAGAATGCCTCAGAGGAGATGGAATGGAAAGTTGGGCTTCTTGGCAAGGTCCTTGATGTGAGGGGAGAATGAGAGAGAGAGGAGTCAAAGATGACCCCACGATTTATGCCTTGCATGAGGGGGAGGGGGCCCAAGGAAGGTGCCCAGAGAGTGGGAGGGAAACTGGGAGTAGGTGTCCCAATGAGAAGGTTATTGGTCTTACTGGCATTTAACAGTAAAACGATCCTACTAAGCCTTGTGACATTCAGAGCGTGCAAGGGGTGCTAATGCCTTCATACTGAATTATAGGTACCATTAGTGGTAATTGGTGATTCTCCAACCGATGGTGAGATTTTCTTTTACTGCCAATTCGGAAGTCCCATGTGACGTCTTTGGGGAATAGAGGCATTATCTTTAGAGATAATGTGGCCAATTATTTGGAGGGAATGCATCTATGCATGTGCGGGAGGTATTAACACTTTATGAGTTTACTAACTCAAAAACAGTAGGACCAAAAAAACAGGCAAAGATATCTTTAGCGCTTGTGTTTTATTTACCTCCAAGCTATTGATAAGAGCTTGTGTGTGTCCACTTGGATGTGATTCATGTTGTGTCTACTCTCTGTGTACAGTAACTAACTCCTTTTTTTGCACAGTAAAACTGGAATTGGTGGCATGATGTGCATTATAGAAAAACGAAATATACAAATACATACATTTTTAAGGTCCCAATCTCTCCCCATCACCACCCCAAACCTGCACATGTAGCTGTAATTTGCAAGACCCCTCTATCTTTTGGTAATGAAAGATCAGCTTTTGGAAAAATAGGTTGCGACCATTTTCTTTGTTATTATTTCTTTTTTTTATTTTCAAAAATGCTAGTTACATGGGTGCGGCCATTTTCTTAGAGCAAATGAAGGCGGCAAGTCTTTTGCATGAAGCGATGAAGCATTAGGCCCGCATGAAGCTCTATGTGTTTACTCTACGTACTCGCTCGAGGGGCAGAGCAGCTGAGCTCCATGTATCATCGGAGGGTAGCTGTAGTTGCGCTGCTGTGTAACGTCATTGTGATGAAGCATTAGGCCCACATAAAGCTCTGGGGCTTACTCTGCCCACTTGCTGAAGGGGCAGGGCAGCTGAGCTCCATGCATCATCGGAGGTGAGTAGTAGAATCCATCTCAGGCACCAATGAAAAAGTGGCCTGCAGTTGTAAATGGATATTCATTCCTTTAGTCACAGACTGTTTGAATATTACCCCAGGGGGTGCTTTGTGTTAAAATGTAAGTAAATTGTGATATTTAAAGAATATTTGTTCAGCAACAATGGTCAAAATTACTAACTGCATAGTGAAGTAACTCATCAAATTAGCGCACATTGGCCAAACAGGTGGCCCATTTTGACTGGCACACACTAGCATTTTGCATTTTTGGTACAGGCATTGCCCTATTGGCCAGTCCAAGCCTGGTGGCTCATCCATAATGGCGAGGGGACGTCCACCCAGTGGCCCCCTCATCCATTATGGAGGAGCTGGTGTAACTGTCAAAGGGAAACACTATTTCCCTTTGACAGTTCAGTTCCCCAGCCGCACATGCTCACTGAGCCATGCAAGGCTGGGGCGTTTTGCTTTGCCAGCATTGCATAGCTCATTGGAAATGTTGGCTGGGGCACTGCATGTCTGTATGTGCGAGGGGGAGCTCCTGCGCCTCCTCGCACATATGGACAGAGCAGTCTTGAGTAGGGCGTTTCAGCACCCACACGCAGCCCAATATAGAAGGTACGTTTATGTTCATTTGCAAAAAAATGTAAACATGTGTATGGATGCGTGTATGTTTCTGTTAAGAGTGAGTGTGATGGATGCTCGTGTGAATGATAGAGTGGTGTGTGTGTGTGTGTGTGTGTGTGTGTGTGTGTGTGTGTGTTTTTTTTTTGGTCCGTTGAGCTGATTTTGGCAAGTGTTGGATAGAGGGGGGAAGGAGGGTTGTACAACAAAGGCATTTTAAAAATGCCTAAATGCCTTTGTTGCACAATCCCCCTACCCACCTGCCAAAACCAGCTCTCCTTCGAAGGCGCTGTGGAGCCCAGGGAACATGGATGGTATTTTTTTTTACTGGATTTCTATCATAGCTGTCTAGTCAAAAATACCATGATTTCCCCCTTGGCACCCCACTGCCTTGCATACACACATAATCATGTTGATTGTGTTAGGCCCAGTGGGGCCCCTGGGACAGGGATGGTATCTTTTTACTGGACATCTATCATAGATGTCCAGTAAAAATGTCATGCCTGTTCCCTGGGCCCCCACAGCAGCAATTGCAAACTGTTTGGCTATGTATCCATTTTTTTTTTTAAGTATGCTCTACAATGCAACATTTTAACCCATTATTTTTTTTTAAGTTCACAGGGGGAAAACACCGCCGAACTCCCCTTAATTGGTTTGGGCTCCCTCACTACGCTTAGTCGCTATGGCATTTTTGAGGGAAATAGTTATGCCCCCTCCACTTAAAAAATTCACCAGTCACCACTGGCCCTCGAACTGTGCTGGGAACAAGATGGGGGGTGCCCAGGAACTGTAGTGGGAGAAGGATGGGCGGGAACCATGGGATAGTGGTGGGAGCAGGGTGGGGAGAGCTCGGGTGTGTGATGGGGTGGAGAGAGCCAAGGGACTGGGTAGGAGTGGGATGAGGGAGCCCAGCGACTGTGATGGGAGCAGGTAGGGGAGCTCAGGGACTATACTGGGAGTAGGGTGCGGTGACGGCACGCAATACATACTGTCCATTTGGATTTTTTGGGGGGGCCCGGCCTGCCCAAATTTTGCTCAGGGGGGCCAGGGCAAAACATTTTTAAGACCACTGCTCTAGGGACTTATGATGGGTTATTTAATACGCAGAGGTTTCTAAGCTTGGACCCGGGGATCGTGTCATCTTGCTTCCAAGGCGAGCACGTTGCCGCTGAGCTATCCTCCCGAAACTCTTACTCTGCCCACTCCCTCAAGAGGCAGGGCAGCTGAGCTCCATGCATCATTGGAGGGGAGCTGTAGTTGCGTTGCTGCTTCACGTCATTCGAAGTAATCTGGCTGCTGCGCAGCCTCCTGAAATGTCAATAGTATACTGGTGCAAGATCTGTACTTTCATCTGGAAAAAGTAACAAACACAAAAAAAACCTTCTCATCACCTTCATAGGCAAGGTAAGACTTTTGAAAGTGCCAATTATGCTAATCTTTTAGTCTTTTGGGGCGAGTTGGGAAGTTTCCCTTTGGCGGGTCCACCATCTAGTGCCACTCTGTTAGTCAGGAAGAAGGTGGAAGAGTCTAGCTTTTAAAGGAAAAACGTATGTAGAAATGTTGACAATATACAGGTGCTGTATTTTTGCTCCTTCTTTTAAACATGCAAAGGGAGGGCTTTACATAGGAGAACGCGCTCGCACTGTCTGCCCTGAACTAATGATGGGCATCAAACACCTGCAAAAGCCGAGGCTTTGACGCCCGCCGCCACATTCTAAACATCAGCTTCAGCCGGTGGACGGCGGTCAGGGCCTCTTAAATTTACCCAGGACTCTTCCTGCTTGATTTATGACACGGCCTGGGGACTTTCCTTTTGCAACATCAAAGTCCTTCTTCGGTATTCTGTTAGCAATTTGTATTACTCCTGTGTGTTTCTTTGTCCCAGTATTAGTGGAGCAGTGGTTTTCAGGTTTCTCCATAGATTCTATCATGCAAAAACAAATATTGGCTTGTTCTGCATGTCTTCTTTCGGGATTCGTGATTACCACTACTGATTTGTTAGTAAGTGACTTAGGGAGTTCCTCTTCAGAACGGGAGTCCTAGTCCCAAAGGGGGGAGTCACTCCCGGTGAGGACCTGCTTGCCTCTATCCCTAGGGGGGGGCATCGCATAGCAGGCTCACCTCCCTAGCCAAACAGGCAAAGGCTCACAGCCCCAATACACTTCATAAAAAACTGAAACCCAAAGGAAACTAAAACCAATAACAATGTATTTATTTCTTTATTACATTTGTTGATAGTACCCAGACCGGTCCCCGACTTATCACGGCGCTAGTACATACTTAGAAGCAGGTGCTACAGTAGAGTCATGACATGTTGGGAAGGAACAGTCTCATTCATTTTGGAGGCGGGGGCCATTTTAGAATGACATAGTAAAAGGCCCTAACTATGATTCAATCTGAACAAGTTGATGGTGGAGTCCCGTTATACTTAAGTTTCATTGACTTTAAATCTGCCTTTGATTCTATAGACAGATCTATGCTTCTAGCGAAACTTAGGCAACTTAAGTGCCCCCGGTCATTAGTAAATATGGTGATGTTATTACATTCAAACACATCCATGTGAGTGAAACTGAATTTGGATGGCAAATTATCTCCATCAATCCTCACACATAGAGGGGTGAAGCATGGATGTGCCCTTGCATCATTCTTGTTTAATTTTTTTATTTTGGATCTGGGCCCTACATTAATGAACTGCATTACAGACGCTCCTCGTATTGGTTGCCAAAAGGTTGCTTATTTACTATACGCAGACGACTTGGTTCTGCTGTCGCGTACACCTTTTAGCTTACAAAACATGCTGATACAATTAGGAACCTATGCAGTGGTAAATAACTTGATCTTTAATACCTCTAAATCGCAAATTCTAATTTGCAACAGTAACACCTCAAAATAATATCATCTAAGATGGTTTCTTCAGAAATGTGAACTTGCCGTGGTCTCAAAATATAAGTACCTTGGAGTGTATATCGAACATAAGAAAACACTAAGCACCATGTCATGTGAATTTAAATCAAAGCTGAGTGCCTTGATCTCACAATCAAAGATTATTTTGAGAAAATTCGGGAAGTTTTCATTGAAACACATTGTGCCGTTTTACAAATCTAAGGTAATACTGATTCTTTTGTATGGAGTCGAGGCACTGTTACCACAGGATCAAAAGTTCTGGGACAGTCTAGAAGCTAGATATTGGAAAGCCGTCCTCTCACTTTCACCTGGAACACTGTTGGCGATCCTGCGATTTGAATTGGGATTGGTATGCTTATATTCTCAATTGTTATGGAAACAGTGAGCCCTTTTGTGAAAATTGCTGTAAGGGTTAAATAAACCTACTTTCCTGAATGTGTTAGCTCAAAATTTATTTACATCGAAAAATGGCATGTCAAGAAAGTGGCAAAATCACATCTTAGAAGCCGCGTCCGATGCCTCTGTTTCAATTGAACTCCTTTTGACCAACCCTGATCGTGCGAAAAGTGAAATCTATCAATTCGATTGGATTGGAAATATGGCACTATGCTTAAAACTCAACGACTTTAACCCTGAGGCATTTGGTACCAAAAGATACAGAGTTATATCCGACTATCTGTTGAAATTCCCATCACATGTATGTCGACAGAAATTCCTAAGATTTAGGTTGAATCAGTATGAGACAAAAGACATCTTGTGTAGAAGGAAACTAATTCCAAAGGAACAGAATAATTGCCGATTTTGTCTAATTAGGGATCAAAGAGAAACCTTACAACATCTTATAATTGAATGTATTGCATTGAACGACATAAGAGTAAAATGTTTTGGGAATAAACTGAGTGTTCAGAACCACGTAGATCATGATGAAATAATGAACCTCCTGTTTTCTAACCCAAGAATAACTGTACAGATTGCATTTGTGCAATTCTTAAATATAATATTCTCCGATACCTGAATGTGATAGTTAGGAATATGGATTAGCACATGAAATATAAGCCGATATGGTAGTATTTATACTTGTGCCTCATGTGACAATTGGTGAAGGGATAAATATTGGTTGTACTGTAAATATGATATTGTAAAGTATATGTACTGGATTGTGTTTTTATGGAAAATTAACATGGAATATTTGAAAAGTTGGTTTATCAACTATAACAAATAAATATTAAAAAAAACAAAAAAAAATAGTAAAAGTATATTGGTCTTGTAGTATACCCCAAATAGGATAGTGTGCATCTTAATGCAAGGGAGAGGGCATTCCGAACCTCTGAATCTGAACTCAAGAAGGAGCACCCTACATGATCAAATGACTCAGTATTGACATAGTGAGGCACATCCTCTCCAAATATCTAAGGTTGTCGGAAGCCACTCTCTGGCAGACTTCTCGTGCCTGCAGCCACCTGTGCCCATCTCCCCAGAAGTGCTTTAACGACGTAAGAGGCCAGTTTGAAGGAAATTATGTGTGAATGAGAAATTGTTCAAGTGATCCGACTCTTTTAAACGTGAACTCCTCGTCAATTTGTGTGCAACTTATGTCCATTTAGAAACATCCAAAATAACAATTTGTTGAATTGTATTCCATAATATTTCATTACAGACGATGACAGTGTTAGTTTCTGGCAACATTCATTGAAAAAGTCAGGAGGGATGGCCTATACACTAAAATATTGGACACATGGCGGTGACAGCAGCTACATATGGGATGAACAGTGTGTGGTATGATGATCAAAAACATCTGTAAAGGTGATGCATGTTGACACGTCCGTGAACCATTGTTATTTTATGTAACATGGACTTTTTAAAGCCCACATGTTGCATTGGTATGGCTGTAAGAGAATGCCAATTGTGTGGGCAGAATAGCTGGGGTTTTTTGATTGTTTAATAATCACATGATAAAGGTAACTCCATTCCTGAAAGTGAGGTCTACTAGCCAGACCCCCTTTCGTAATGCTCGTTGCTAAAAAGCGTAATGCACAAATGTACTTCTCCTCTGCTGGACCTGTCTACTGACACCGCTCAGCAACGGCCTTGTGTGCTTCCTGAACCTGGTGGCAATTGCACATTTAAATATAAGTAATGTCTGGTTTTGAAGTGATGTTCTCTGGGAATCCACATTTATACTGGCAAAAAACCTGTAGATGTCATTTATTATCTGCATGGTTACTTGTGACTTTCCTGCTCCTGTGTATAGGGCGAAGTTTACCAACAAAAAACCCATTTGGGCTCAACCCCAGCAAAAGGCTTTGTCTTCTCTGGAAAATATTTGTTACCTTCCAGAAAGTCAGCACCTGCCCCCCATGGACAAGAAGAGACTCACTGCTTCAAAGGACATCATGCCAGAGCTGGTAATCAAGAGAGACCCTTTGATGTAGGCAGACCGAGCTAGTGGGCATAGAAGCCCAGGAGAGGACTTTGCACTTACAGAAGGGATCCATCACCTTGGATTTTCCAAGGGCTCCTAAACTTCCCGTCCTCCTCCCGACTTCACACAACAAAGCAGCCTGGACCGCATTGCTGGTCTTGATACCAGCGATCCATTGGGAGCAACCTACTAGACTTGTCTCAACGCCGACTTGACCCATTGAAATTGCCTATAAGCCTGACTCGATGCTGTTGAGCCCAAGACCAAACATATAAAGATATTTGTAGGGGTTCGGTGTAGTGATTTAGGTTTCCATGTTGTCTTTGCAGAATGCGTAGAATGCTGAGTGAGTGACATGGAATCTTGCTGGTGAGAATGTTGTTGTATGGTTGAGAGTTCTGAGTGAGAGAGTTGGTGAGATGTAGCCTACCTGGGAGGATGCTGGTGCATGTTTGCCTTGAGCTCTGATGAACTTGACATAAGAAACATAAAAGATGTACTGGAAACTCATTGGAGGAACAACTGGAACATCAAGAGATGTCAGAGTCCTCATTGGGAACCCACAGCTTTACATTGGCGACGAGGATGTTGGCTGTGCTGGGGGGACAGCACTGAGGATGGCACATGCACCGCCCCCCAACCCAAGAAGAAGACCCTCCCAGGTAGGGCGAGCGCTTTATGCTGTAGGCGCAGGAGGGCCCAGCGCAAAGGGCAGAGGCGCAGAAGAGAGTGAGCAGAGCCTGGGCCAAGTGCCGGCTGGTCTGCCAGCAGTTGGGCAGGTCAAGCACAGTGAAAGGCAGAGGAACTTTGGCAGGGCTGAGGGCCCAGTGACTGTCTGAAGGGGTTTGGGAACCTAAGGCTGCGGCATGGAGGGCTTTGGAGCTCAAGGCAGCAGCATTTGAAGAGGCTGGGAGTCTCAGCTGCGCCTATATTTGGAAGCCATGCCGTGCAGCTGAGGGGCTTGAAGCCCATTGTAGGCCGAGTGAGCACTTTCTTCCTGGCTGTTCCTGGATTCTAGGAGATTTGCTCTGATGAACTTGACATAAGAAACATAAACGATGTACTGGAAACTCATTAGAGGAACAACTGGAACATCAAGAGATGTCAGAGTCATCATTGGGAACCCACAGCTTTACATTCGGTTACCCTGGCCCTCCTTAAAGGGCCCTAAAGACTAATAAGACTCCACTCTCACCTTTTTTTAATTACATCTTCAGTAAACCGACATTACTGCTGAAATTATTCCCTGTGCAGCCCTGTCTTCAGCCCGAGAGTGCCCCTTTATTCCAAAGTCTGCATTCTATGTATTTTCTCTTACAGGAGTGGCTCGCTAGTGTCTTTATTAGATGTGTGTCTTAATTCAAATATCCTGTATGTATTGAACTTTGATTATAGATTCTTTAATTTTGATACAACAGTTCTACAGTTGTTTGACTTGACTGCTTCTGTGGTAGCTCACACCCCTCCTGGAAGTATATAGCCTGCCCTCTGCCCATGCTACTTTAAAGAAGCGCTGGCGGAGTACCTATCAGGTCTTCGCCTGTTTCACCTTTATGATTGGGATCACAGCTGGTTTGACAGCATTGCGGGGCTGAGCATGCAGTTTAGCGACTACTTAGCACTGTATTCCTGCAGAGCAGAAGTCATTTCGTGAAATTGGCCTTGTCGGATTTCTCTGTGCAGGGCGCCGCACAGTCTGGATTTTTGATAAACCGTTGTGTATTTGTTGCCCACCACACAAATGTCCATACAACACATTGCAGGGATTTAGAAACATTGTGTGGAATTGTTGATTAGCCTTCTGTCTCTTTCCATAGCTCTTCAATTTAGGAATGCTGCAAATTACTATGCGCAGGTCTGTGGAGCTGTGTGTGAGAGAGGCGGTCATTATCACTTCACCGGTATGGAAAAAATTCTGGTAATTCCGTTACCAGTATTTTTTCCAGACTAGGGAAAAACAAGTTTGCCGACAGGGGCAGTAAACTACCGGCAGGCCTGATCCGCCCGGAGTTCAGGTCGCTACCGTCAAATAATTGCCAAAATCACTGGCACTGGTACCACCGGTGCCAGTGATTCCAGCAATCGCATCCTAATGGAGCCCTATCAGACTCCATGGAATGGGAACTTACAGGCATCTCCGCCACCCGTTATATCCCAGTAATGTTGGGATAGCAGGCGGCAGAGACGGTAAGGCAGTTTCGGGATACTGGCGAAACTGTAATGAGGGCCTATGTCACTTGCCAATCACTGCATGACAAATACACCTAAAACTGTTGCTGGGAGACTGTACATCACAGAGACACATTGGTGGGAGGCAACTACCTATCTACCTACAGAAACCACCAAAGAGGTGTCTGGTACGCTACATGTTTCAGCCTTTGTTATTTTTCATTTGAGGATCATAGACTTCC
Source organism: Ambystoma mexicanum (assembly GCF_040938575.1). Lineage (NCBI taxonomy): Eukaryota > Metazoa > Chordata > Amphibia > Caudata > Ambystomatidae > Ambystoma > Ambystoma mexicanum. The sequence goes on from NC_090938.1 coordinate 208,681,622, forward strand.
ATGGGAAAATAGCTATCTTCACAGTTTGGACAATTGGACACAATGGGCAAATAAATCATACTTACATTTTAGTGCTTAATTAGCAGTACAACTAAAATGTATTTACTCCTGTAATTGACACCATTCAATTCAGAGCAAAACTGAAGGCTCTTACCTCTGACACCATCCTCCACATACTCACTGGAGGAGAATACCCGAACTTCACAAACATCAGCATTTCGCTGCACTTCTGCAAAGGAAAGGAAATTGGATTGATCATGGAGACAAGCATGGCACACTTCTAGTCTGTCTTCATACACTATTATTAATTATGATTATGATTATTATTATTATTATTATACTTATTGAGTGTGGACACCACTTCAGGAAGCAATAGAGTGCTTTACAATCTTAGGGGGAAGAACAAGGTTAGGGAGCATAGAAACAAGGTAGTGGGGATCTAACAACAGGAGAAGAAGGCAATTGTGAATGATGGATCTACAAATAACGAGGGGAGGGAACAGTGGGGATCAGATCACCCGGTCTCAGGTATGGTGGGGAGAGGAGGGTTTCATACAAAGTTGAACAATCTTCTCACTGCCAGCAAATCAGAGGCTAAGATACAAAGCCAGTATATCCTCCATGGAGAGGCACTGCTTGAAACAGACTGAGAGGGACGCGTCAGACAAAATCTTGGTAAACAAAATATCATTTGCTTGCTCTCCCAAAACGAAATTCACCAGAGCTAATTTTGTGATCGGCAGAGTAAAAATTAAAAGTGGTCTCTTGCGGGAGGAGCACATGTTCCTTCCCTGCGTCGCAGAGTTTTCGAGACTCTAAAATGGTCTGGAACACATGTGCAGTGACCTGGGAAACACAATGAATACCATGGCTGACCAGTCGGGAAGCAGCAGGTGGTATGCAGCATTGTGCTTGCTGTGTTCTGGAATGGATCCAGGTGACAATGATAACTTTATTTTATAAAGCCTGTCTTGGAAATGGTAGAGATTGTGCTTGCCTGCAGTGGACTGCCTATGCGTAACGGTTTATTTTTTCTAGTGAAATTTTAGCTTTGTGGGATTTTTCTGGCTATATTTTGTCTTGGGAGAATTGGGTCAGAATGGTGCACATTTTTGAGTTCCCTGTAAATCACGCCATGCGGAACCTGTTATGTTTGTTTGCACTTTGGTGCTAACAGGTTCCTTCTGCATAATTCTAATCATTTGCAGTCAGAGTGCAAAAGGGTGGTCTAAGGTGGCAGTGTAATCACCTTAACACCTCCTTTTTGCACTCTGCTGTGCAAATTGAGTAAATGACAGGCAGCGTTTATAGTGGATTCCTATGGAGTCCGGCTGATTTTTGCTGGTATAAAAAGCAGTCAGATTCCATATGAATCCACATCATTTACATGTCGAAGAGGAAGAGTGTGGTGGAACCATAAAGCACGACTCGTGCCCCCTCTCCGCCATAAAAAAAGCACGAAAAACAGGTGCTACATCAAATTGAAGCGAACAAGTTTTACACATTACTTGTATGCATTATATGTATCCTACGCCTTGTTCAACAATGCTTCTGAGTGATGCCCTGTGTCCTTTGTTGGCCAGTATCACTCTTGAAAACCTGGAATTTGTAATTAAAGAGTCTAAAGATCCCTGAGAACTGTGACATTTTAGGAGAGAAATTGTGTACTAATCATTTGAAGTACCCTCGAAAAAAGAGGCTGGCCAGCAGCGCTATGCGGGTGTGCTTTGGTGTTCAGACTCACCTGGTGTTAACTAGTAAAATTTAATCTCCCAGAATCCTCAAGGACATGTTCTTCATACAATGTGCGAAATCTATTCATTTAACAATTTGTTTGAAATATACCAGCCAAAACAAAAAACTGAATATAGATGAACAATAACTTTTGGCAAATAACTGGCCAGCCATTCGATCCATTGCTCTTCAGCCCACAGTGCCAGTACAGAAGGGGCACCAAATAAAGAGCAGGAAGAGTCCAACCAGAAGGTCAGGCATGTTTCAGCCTCGTTGGGTATCATAACTGAGTTGCAGCTTGGGGCATTAGGCACAGAGAGGTCAAGACTCAGGTCTGGGCCTACCTATGCCACTGCCTTGACTTTGCAACACTCTCATTCCTAATTGGGTGAGCCCTGAAGAAAAGCACAGGACAATGCTTACTCTTCCTCCACCCCATTCTGATGAATGAACCGCGTAGTGCCGGAACCCTAAGGAGAAACTCCAAAGTGGAAAGTATGCTGTGAGTTCCACACTGCGCACAGAATTCAAAAGCCTGTCCGCACAAAGCAACTTCATTTCTGCTGACTTTTGCCACTTTTTCTGCACCAGGGAAAAGCAAGCTCAGTCTGCAAGTGTATTAGACTCAATGACTGCTGCCATGTTTGTCATGGTGGCCAATAGTGCAGAACCCTGCACCAAGCACTGCACAGCCATGAACACCGGGATTATCTGGATTGATGGCATGCAGCAGGGAAAGGCGCAAGAACCCAGTAGGCACATGGTCTACATGCCTTTACCAGCTGCATGAAGTGAATTATCAGAAGTAGGGTGAAACTGCCCAACCATGGACGCTGCAGTGATGGGGAGCTTAGACTCATTCATTGGGCTCTGCAGAATGGGGTTGCAGAGCTCTTCACTGCTACAAATGACCAATATCAAGTTCAGACTGATAATCGTGGGTCACTACATTGCCAGAAAATCTAGATTCTGTGAGCCCCACTGAGTGGCCACCAAGATGGCCATGTTGCATCAATATCTTCAAACTCCTTCTCTGTGATGTTAAATGACTTTTATGTTGCTAAGGCCAACAGACTGTGCTCATTGTTGTACTGAATATTGTAATCGCTTCATAGCTTAAACATGAAATCTAGGCAGAGGTGCCAAGAGAAACATGGAGCATACTGCCTATGCACTGCTGTCGTTAGCTTCTTTGTTCCACAAGGGGAGAGAAGATAAAGCAGACAGCATTGGGGAATAGCTTGTTGGAAACATTTCGAGACATTGCAGAAGTACTCAATGTAAGAAATGCTCATGCACCGAGCATTTAAGTTGACAACGACTTAAAAGAAAAGGGTAAAAGAATAATCGATGAGCGCTTTAGAAGATGTAGCAGTGCCACTAGAAAAGCCTAACGCCTAAAAGAGCAATCTGCATGGACTTCAGGAAGGAACTGAAGACTTGTCTTCACTGTCCTCCCAAAGACTGCAGTAAGGGTCTAGAATGGAAGAAGTATTGCACATCAAGAGTGAACAACCACAAAGAGTCCCAGCTTGGTCCCCAAACCACACCCAACTCCCCGAACCAATGTTCCGCAAGGCCCTGGACCTTAAGAGAGAAGTGGATGCTGCTGAATCCTAAGGAAACAACAAGTAAGATGGACCACACAGAGGTCATCATATTTGAGATTTTAAGAATGTCATTTCTTTTTGGACTCAGTAGCTTGCAAAACATAGCAGCTTAAAGAATGCTCTTACCTTCTGGGACACTTGCCACATACTTACAGCAGGAGAACACTTGGATGCTGTGGACAACATAGATCTGCTCTATGCCTACAAGAAAAATAACATTACACAAACTTAAATGAAGGCAAGCTCTGGTGGGTATCTCCGCCGGGTGTCAACTATCCAGAATAACCTTGCTCTACCCCAGCATCAGTCCTATGCTCTAATAATTTGGGACTAACCATGACTGAACTTAAAGCAGTACATCGAAAGAGGCAGACATAACTAATTGTACATTGATCGTAATGCAAACAGTAAAAAATAAAAACATTTTAAGTGTTAAAGGAAAAATAGCTAAACTTATTGGTTTACTTGTGCAGGTCTCTCATAAACGCATAAGAGCCATAGGCAGAGAAGGTGAAGCCCCTGATCTTCCACGGACATTTTCCTAATCCTCCCAAAACGAACTTCCCAGCGGTATTTGTGAGAATCCTTCTATTTCCTTCTCATCCTCCGCTCTGTCGGTTTCACCTGCACCTCCTTATACTCATTCGTCCACCCACTCCAGCCTCCCCCTTTTCAGTTTCAGGGTTTCACTTTCTTCTATCTATAACCTTCAGCCCCCTTGATCCTAATGTGGCCCATCCTTTCTCACTGTCCCCTTTTGACTTCCTGATATGCAACCTCTCTTCCTCTCTTCTATCCTCAGTCTTCTCATCACTGCCTCGCTTCTTCTCACTCACTTCCTCCTCTCTTTTCTCAGCCTCCTCCTCTTCTCTCTTCTCACCCTCCTCTCTCCACTTCTCCTCAACTCTCTCCTTTGTTGCTTCAGGTCCCTCTGAAACTCTGCTGGGGCCTTCTCCATACTTCTATACTCCTCTGATATTCCACCCCTTTTTTATGTGGTGCTTTCTTCACCACTGGGGATGACCCCTGTTCTATGTGATTCAGTTGTGAGTGCTTTGAGTGTGGTACTTGGGAGTGGACACTGCTTTCCAGTAGACATCCCTGTTGTTGCTCCTGCAACTCTTGCTAGGCCTCTTTCAACTGTGGACTGAACCTTCCTAAATGTTGTCAACCATCTTGAATCATCAGATTGTTTGTGCAGGTGAGAAGCCTGTTGCCCAGATGTGGCATCACCCGCGATTCCCTACTGGCCTCCTACTGTCGGCACCACAACTGGTGAGTTTGTTGATTTCTGCTGGGAAGTACACAGGCGTAGAACCCCTCTCTTTTTCTCTGAGTTCAGTGCTGCAGCACTTGCCATGCTAAACATTAACTTGACTGTTCATATTCATATTAGTGTGCCTTGGGTTTCTAAATGCCATGAGGTTTATTCATTTTATTTTATTTATTTATTGCATTTGTTATACGCCCAAACCCAGAGGTATCACGGCATAGGTTTCTTGAAAGCTTGGCTAGTTACAGAATGTGTTACAGCATAGATAAAACACTTACAATAGTATATTTCATGCATAATATGGAAGACGTCAAACTAGAGGGAATGTCAGGGACGTACTAGAAGTACCCTAGTTGAATTTATCAAATAACCAGGTTTTGATCAGCCTCTTAAAGCGCTGGTGTGAATGTTCATTTCTAATGTGAATTGGGAGGGTTTTCCGAGTTTTGAAGCAGCTAATGGAAAGCTGGAGCCCCTGCCCTTTTACTCTTGAATCTCGGGACATTCAATGCATGCTGGATCCAGATCTTAGAGACCTGGTCAATCTTTTTTGGGTTACACAAGTGTTCAGGTAAGAGGGGGCGTCATTAGTAATACTATTATGTGCTGTGATCAAAGTCTTAAAAAGAATTCTAGCTTGGATAAGGAGCCTTTTTAGGCGAAAGGCTGCCTGTAGGGCTTTGTTCTGGAACAATTGTAGTTTGGTCAGGTTGGTCATTGTAGTTGTAGTTCCAAGTAGAAGGATGTCCAGTTTTGATAATTTGAGGGCTCGAGCTAGGGTGATGCAATTCTGTGGATTGAGTAATTAGTGTAGGCATTATACAACGTGGGTGAAAGACAGGATTCTTGAGGGACACCTAGGGAAACTGAGATGTGGTCAGCAGCCTCATCACCAATAAAGACTCTAGAGGTGCGTTCCGACAGGAAGGACTTAACCACACGGTGGCTTCTGGGGAGAAGTTCTACCAGGTCGAACTCCACTGACAAATCTAGAAGGAGGAGAATGCCCATGGTACCAGAATCTCGAATACTATCTATCTGGATTTTTAAGTCTAGAAACACAGTATCAGTGCTGTGTTTAGGCCGGAAAGCAGATTGCCTAGCTCCGAGCAGGTGGTGACTTTCCAAGTAATCTTGGATTTGGCTGTAGGCTATTTTATCCACTGTTTTCAATAGGAATGGGATGGTGGTAATGGGGCGGCAGTTAGTCGGGATGGAGGGATCCAAGGATGGGTTCTTAAGTAGTGGGGTCACCCATGCCGCTTTAATGCTGGAGGTGAACGAGGCATAATGAAGTCGGTAATAATAGATACTAAGGCAGGAGCACCAGTTTGTCTGTCGCCTTTCAAAGTAGAGGGTTTCAAGGTATTGATGGTAGCCTGGACCTGGCCCTGGGATACAGCGTTACATTTGAATTGGGTGACAGAGTTATTAGCAATGGCGTCAGGGGAGATAGTGGCCATGCTTTTGACAGCCCGTATTTTTCTCTTATTCAGTATTTAATCTTGTAAGGTATAGATTTTATGTGCTAAGGCATTTTGGATGGTTTGATGGCACCAGGCGTTGTTCGTGTTGACAGTGGTAGCTGAAGGGATAGGAGATTCTATTTCTCTAAGTATAGTGAATAGTTCTTTGGTGTTGGAGGAAGAGTTATTGATGCGAGTATTAAAGGAATTAGCTTTATGGTTATTACAGCTGATTTGTAGGTTTATTTGCTGTTTGTTTTGTTACATCTCAGGGTTACATGGCATATGGTCTCTGACTTTTACCTCAAGTGGCTCCCTTAAAGGGACAGTATTCCCCAATATGTCAATGCAGTGAGCCCCTCCACCATAGCAATACTGAGCAGAAACCTGCAAAAAAAAGCAAGCAGACAAAAATATAAAAACTGGATAATCTCAAATAGAAGAATTTTTTTTACAACAACGAGATGCAGAGGAAATGATGCAAAGCTTAGCCAACAAAAACTCACAAGATTTTTGGAAGTTATTGAACAATAATTCCTGCAAACAGTATGCCATTCAAACGAATATGGTTACAGAAGCACAGTGGGTTCATCACTTTGGAAAACTTTACGAAAAAAAAGGAAATTCAGCAGAACCCAAGTTGCCTGTGTTAACGAAATGGGATCTGCAATTTGAAGAAGAAGATATTCTCCAAAGTATCCAACGATGCAGTTCCTCGTGGGCTCCCGGTCCAGATGGACTAACCAATCATACTTTAAAACAAAATCCTAAAGAGTGGGCAACCTTTTGTGCAAGACTATTTTCCAACATAGCCAGCAAAGCAGCAACTCCACCGACCTGGAAAAGTGCGGTAGTGGTGCAGATTTTTAAAAAGGGGGATCGTGCTGAACCAAACCACTATAGACAAATCTCACTACTGGACAGCCTAGGTAAGCTATATGCTGCCAAACTGCATAAACAACTTGTAAAGTGGATAGCATCAAGCGGCCATTTGGACTATCAGCAATATGGTTTTCTTAAGGGAGTTGGCTGCGGACTAAACCTGATGACCCTTAACGTATTAAAAATGGAGGCTATTAAAACAGACAAAAAAATCTATCTTGCCTTCATTGACCTATCGCAGGCCTTTGACACTATTGACAGAGAGCTGCTTTGGTCAAAAATGAGAGATTGTAAGTGCCCAGACAGGCTCTTGATGGCAATCAAAGAGCTGCACACTAACACTGAGATTAAAGTAAGACTGGACCAAAAGGGATCCCTATCGGCCTCCATAAAAACTTACCGAGGTGTTAAACAGGGATGCCCACTTGCATCAATAATATTCAAGCTGTTTATATCCGATATAGGCAAAGCCTATGCAACTGCGAATGTATTTCCAGCGAAGTTAAATGACAATAACCTAAATTGGATACTGTATGCTGACGATCTAGTCCTGTTGGACTTCGCACCGATAGGCCTTCAGCGCAAAATAAACATTCTTCAACAATATGTGAATCAATATGGTCTATGTGTCAAAAATCTGAAATTCTCGTCTTGCAAAACTTGCAGAAGATTAGAGAAGGAACAAACAAGAAAAAGTTCATATGGAAAATGGGAAATTAACCCATCAAAACAGTAACACAAACTGTATATCTCGGCATGTGTGTCAGTGCTAGTATTAATGACACCCATTGGGTCGAAAGAGCCAAGGCAAAATGCAAGCAATTGACGGCTCAAGCTTGCATGCTGAATAAAAAATATGCCAAGTTTTCCATAAGACCAGTATTGAACTTTTATAAGCAGAAAGCTGTTCCGGCGCTGATTCACTGAGCTGAAAGTGCCCTTGGCTGTTCCTCTGAATTTTGGTCCTCGCTGGAGAACTCTTTCTAGTCTAAAGTCTTGTGGCTTCCAAGAGGTACCCCGACTGCTTGCATAAGATACGAGCTTGGATTACTCTCCATTAATGCAAGAATAATGTGAAACACCCTAAATCAGTACCGCAAAATGAGCTCACCTCAGGCGGCACCTCAATATGAAATACTAAAAGATCCGGCCAGTGGGAACAGTAAAAATATAATAACACTATGGGCCCAGCGTGCAGAAAAAATACTAGCCGACATTGACTCAGACAACCAGACCTTGCAAAACAATCCAAACAAAGTTAAAACATCATTATGGATCCAAGACTGGATCGATACTCAAGATATTCGAAGTAAACATAGAGCTATGAGTTTGGTCCCCACGAAACTCTGAAGCATTTTATCCTGTCCTGTTCTGGCTAGTCAGAAGAACGTACCCACCACTTGGGCAGATTCATTGCATTAAGACCCTCTTTGGATCCTAATGACTGGTGGCATAAACTGTATCCTGACTCTGATCGAAAGTTAACGATTGCTTTAACTTTTTTCTTAGAAAAAGTAGTATCCAAATTGATAGCTAAAGACTGAACAAAAGAAGCAAGAGTTATTTATTTCTTTATATATATTTTTCTTTTGAATATTTTTCATTTTCAGTCTTTTCTTGTCTACTTTTATGCTGATGTTTACTATTTTATGTTTCAGTATTTACCTATTATCTCGTTTTTCAATTTAAGCAACACACTTTTCTGTCCTCTACTGTTCTAATGCTTAATTCTTTTGCTTCCTAACTGATACACTTGGTTTCTCCTTTTGCCTGCAGTAATAATATTACAAACTAGTGTTTGTATTTCTTATAATTGTTCTGAATTTCGTTTTTTTAAAGTTTTGTAACAAACCAATACAAATATTTAAAAAAACGTTTTAAAATAATAGCTTGGTGTGGTGGGGCTTTCAAGGTATTGCTCGCACGACGGCCCCAGAATCATGGAGCTTGTGACTCTGTCCACCCCCCCTTGGCAATCTCACCATCCACCACCCTAGTGAGACAGGTGGGTTAATCCCAGGCGCAGAACAGCAGCTACGCCGACAGACTACATAGGGTTAACGATAGGTGGTGCATTTTGAATGTGTGTGCTTTATTGACATTTATTAAGCAGTTTTATTCTTCATCAATATGTAGTCAATGTGTGACTGAAATGTTTTCTTTGCCCAAGTTTAAATATAGCATAAAACATTGTTTTGGGGGTATTGCATGGTGCACTGCAAACATTTCAGAGTATTCCATATTTTACGGCATCGTCAGAAACTATTGGCCTGGCAAAATGTACCATAACATGGGCACAAGAGTAACATGAATGTATAAAAATGCAAACAGGTACAGAAAATAAAATCGGACTGCCAAACAAATAAAGTTAAAGAGAACAGTGCTGTGTTGGCACAGAACTCTCTCATAGTCTCTCAGTTGTAAATGATGCCTCGGCATCCCCTGACTGTTGTATCGGGACCTGATGCACATGCAGGCCCTTCGCTGTGCCGCACAACCACCACACTGTTGCTTGTCCGGGCTCTACGGGCGCCCTGGCGCTCACGTGACGTGCCCCCTTTATTTACCTACTGCGTGTGCCTGTAAAAGACACAGACACCACACTACTCCTTTTTCATAACAAGAAACAACTTAAACAGGAGTAACCCTCAATAACATTCAGAGTAATGAAACTGCCATCCCCCACCCCAACATGTGTATAATGTCCCGGTTTAACACCACAACAGGTTGCACAGTCCTTCACATGGCCATGCTGCTCGACTCAGGAGTTCAGTACATAGTCATTGAGGCGGGCAGGATTCCCCCTCCCTGGCCTCAGGGGATACCTTCTGCTCCCTTCCCGGCCGAGACTCTCCTCAACTGCGTCCCATCAATCCAGGGGAGCCTGCACACAGACTGGCCCACCACCTTCATCTGGTACATCCGCAGTGTCTCTCCTCGGGATTGTCTCTGGCCTGACACCCTCCCCTAGCCTCTTTAAGAAACTCTCGTTTCTCGTGACAGTTGCCTCCCCATCGGATGCTTTTATCATCGACCGCTTTACCGTGATAATGTCCGTGGGACTGGGTTCATAAGTCAATGACATCTTTCCTTTGCAGGGTGCCCGTTTCTTTCAGCACTTCATTACTCAGGGCCAGCTGATGTTGTCGGAGGCCCCTTCTCACATTATCCCCTTCCATCCGATCTCTCCGGTCACTCTCCACTTGGTCATTATCAATCACTGCTGGTTCCATAGGCACTGAGTCCGGCAGAAGTCCTCTTAGGCATCTTTGGAACATTGCTTTGGCTGGTGCAACTCCAGTCGAGCCATGAGGGGTCGCTCAGTACTCCCGTGGGAATTGGTACAACACTCTCCGCAGGCTCTGACCCTGCCCATGGGCAATCCTAAAGACCTTATTTAGAGTCCTCATAAACCTTTCTGCTTCCCTGTTGGCACATGGCCAGACCAGTGTGACTTTCTAGTGATGCACCTCATACTCCTCCATTAGCTGGGCAAAGCTACCCCCTTGAAATGGTGGCCCATTGTCCAAACACAGCGTCTGGGGTAGTCCATGCGTGGCAAATATTCTGGTTACCTCAACCATTGGTCTACCACCACTGAGAAGGGAACGCCCCTCTCCCATGGCTGCATTCCACGAGGCATGCATTCAATTTGAGGTTATCTTTGCACTGGCGAGGCCACCTGGCACCACGCACAAAATATACAGATACGTGGGGGTAGAGTCAAAGGCTTCCCAAGCCAATAGCGTGACAGGAGGTCGCTATAGCCTTGCAAAAGGAGCTAGATAACTGCTAGCTCAGAACAAAGAATCACCGTGGATGAATAAAACATTATAAATTTATTTAACAGGAAGACATTTTTGTGCCATAATGTGGCATATATGCATACATTAAATCTGCATTGTGAAGGATTAGTATACAGTGGTGACAGTCTATTTGCTGTGTTGTTTTTTATCACAACACATTACAGTGGTGACAGTCTATTTACTGTGTTGTTTTTAATCACAACACATTGACGTTGTCGACACTTGAGTTTGTGTTTCTGGTTCGGTTGATAGCTGACAAAGGCAGAAGCTGATAGAGATGGAGCAGCGCTGCACTGAAAATACCGAACTGTCTTCAGGACTTGGAGGTCGAGTTCAGACCGGATGAATGAGTGAGGTGTCGTCCTATGGTAAAAGAGGCTATGTTAAAAAACGGTGAGAATAGAGTATGTCCACTAATGGTGAGAAGAGCAAGGCAAAAAAGACCTACCGTGTGGACGTTGATAGGCGCCATGGCTGTTTGAGTAAATAGCGGCTACTGGAGTTAGCGGCCGGGGGGACGATCTGCAGATGTCAGAGGCCCCAGTCTAAGTGAAAGAAGGTCAAAAAATGACTGATACGAATTAATCTGTGCATAAGGCCGTGGCTACAACAAGGACTAACTCGTGCTGCTATGTCCAGTGAGCGGCCGTGACTCAGAGTTTGTAGATGAGGAGTGCTCGAGTCAAAAAGTGGGTGGGAGTTGCAGTACTGGTAGATAGTGGGGAGCCCGTTACTGCGTGGTGCTGGGATATGCGGGTAGTGTACAGTGATACGTAGCATAAGTACAGAGGACAAAACCGCGAGTGAAACGTTGGGATAAATACTAGAATGTGATTGTGACCAGAACCGGTGGTGCCAGCAGCGCGGGGTATTACGGATCTTACCTGTACGAGAGACAGGAAAAAGAGCTGTGTCACTGCTGTCGGTTGCGCTGGACTGACTGCGCATGTCAGGATTTAAAACGAGGCCGTAGTGCCTGCAGGGACTGCGCATGCGTCAGGGGATAGTGTAAGGTGTGGGAGCAGTCGCACTGAATGCGTCGGTATGCGCGTGTATTTTGGTCATGTGTATGTTGGTGCGTGCACTGAATGAGTCATGAATTGATCATGGGCAAAAAATTACAATTGGCACCATTTGCAACATGCATTGTTATTCCTTGAAACATCATTGAGGAAATCAAGTTAAAGGCTATTGAGCGAATATTGTCGAGTCGCTAGGTACATGTTACATACAATACTGGCACTGCAAAATTACAAATCATGTGTTGCAGTAAAGCGACGTGAGTCATCAATAACATAGTTCCCAGAAAAAACAGTTCAAAATTTCTGTGTCTTTTCTGTGCTGATAAATTAAGGACATGACTACAAAACAATAATGAAAGGAGTCATGGGTTGCAGTTGATCACAGGCAAGTGCCAGAAATAGAGGAATCACGAAAAAAGGAATAAGAAATATTGGTGGTGCTTTGTATTGTAGCGCTTGGAAATTGTTACAGGTGTGACCAGACCATAATGAATGTATTAAAAGTAAAAAACGTATTTGAAAATACTCAGAGAAACTGAAAGTTGAAGGGAGCGTGTTCTGGTAGTAGAAGGAAACCCATGGGAATTTAAGTGGGTCAAGGCACAGGGGAGTGAACCGCACTTTTACTTATTAAAGAACAGGTTCCATTCGATGGAGATGTTAAGACCCTGTCTTACAGAGTCCAGACGATAAATCCATTTTTGCTCGAGTTTACGAAGGGCAAGATCCCTGTTGCCTCCGCGGAAGGGGTTGCCTACTGTTTGCAATATTGCCCAGAAGATGTCGTTGTGAGTGTGATTCATCATCTTGAAGTGTGCCACTAGTGGTTTGTCTTCTATTTGGTTTCGTACGCTGGAGCGGTGTTCACAGATCCGTTGTCGAATTTCTCTCTTGGATTTGCCTATGTAAATAAGATCACAGGGGCATTTGATGATATATACGGACCATTTGGTTTTACAGTTGGTGAATGAGTTAAAGGTCCACTGTTTTCCTTTCAGATCAATGGTCTTGAGGTTGGCCGTGAGATTGCAGACGGAACAATTGCCGCATTTGAAGTGGCCTTTGACGGGTGGGAGGTTCCACAGTGTGGTTTGGGTACTGTCTGGGGCATCTCCTTCTGTGTACGTATGTACAAGTCGGTCTTTCAGGTTGCGACTTCGTTTGAAGGCAAATCTTGGTTTCTCTGGTTTAAAAGATTCTGTTTGTAGCTTGTCCCAGTGTTTTAGAACTGCCTTTTTGATTGAGTTACTCAAGGGGGTGAAAGTGGTGACGCAGGTCATTTTAGAGTTGGATTGATCTCTGACGGTGGGAGTGAGGCAGGCCTTGCGAGTAGTATGTTTGACTCTTTTTCTAGCTTGACGAATAATGTGGCTGGGGTATCCCCGTTCTTTTAGACGGGTAGCGAGTTCTTTACTCTTAGATTCGTATTCAGTTAATGTAGAGCAATTACGTCTGATGCGTAAGAATTGGCCATAGGGTAGGTTGGTTTTCAACCCTAGAGGGTGGAAGCTGGAGTACTCTAGTAGAGTGTTTTTGGATGTGGGTTTGCGATATAAAGTGGTGCTGAGTGAGTGGTTTGGATTCTTGGATATTGCTAGGTCCAGAAAAGGAATCTGATTCTGACTATAATCCATGGTAAATTTAATGCACTCGTTTTGTGAGTTTAACCACAACAAGAACACATGAAGATTGTCTTCGGTCCCTTTCCAGTCCCCCTAAAAAAGAGGGTTCGCCCATTCTTTTTCTCTCACCACGCACAAAATGCCACAAACTCTTTCACTCTCCTCTCCAGACCAGGGAACCACACCATCAACCAGAGTCAGGCTTTGGTTTTGGCCATCCCTGGGTGCCCCTGATACGCCAACTTAATCACCTGCTGGATTTCGTTGGCTGGCACGACCATTCGGTACCCACATAGCAGTAGTCCAGACTCAGCAAATGCCAGCTCATCCCATACTCTCCAGAGATGCTCTAGAGTTGTTCGAGCTTCCTGAGTTCTCTTTCGTAGGCCTTCTCGAATTGACTTTCACTCTTCCCGTTGGAGTGCATCTCTGAGGATCTGAAAACATTTGTCTCCCTCATACTCCCTTTCCATTTCTTGGATTGGCATAAAGTTCAGGGATGCAGACTCCAACAGAAGTTGGACGTGTTCGTCAGCCTCCTCGACACTGGTCTAGTCTTCTTGTTCACCATCATCCGGGGGTGCCGTGACAGATAGTCAGCTGTGTTGTTGGCCCCTGGCCGGTAAATCAGTGACACTCCATACTCTGACAGCGCTAGTATCCATCTTTCAATCCAAGCTGGCGGCTTTGATGATGATCCTGCCATGATCGGCAGCAATGGCTTGTGGTCTGTCACTACCGTCACTGGCCTGCCAAGCACGTATAGACCGAAATGGTATGCAGTGATTATATCGAATCCAAAACAACTAATGAAAAAATAACTAATGAAAAAATAACTCATTTTGAAAAAAAAAATACGGGGTTGTGAGAGGGAATAGAGATTTTGGCAGTGGGGCAAAAGTCTAATTATTTTAAAAAACGGGGGATTTGTCCGCCCCCCCCCCCAAAACAACGAAAAATGAATTAGTTATTTTGGAATAAGTTATTTTGAATTTGTTATTTTTTCATTAGTTATTATTTCATTAGTTATAATTACATGTAACCGACGGAAATGCCTGTACCCCCACAGCACCACTTGAGCCTCACGCTCAATTTGAGAGTACCTTTGCTCGGTTTCTGACAGTGCTCGCCAGGCATAGGCTATGGGCCGGGCTTCACCTTGGTTGTCTTTCTGAATCAGGACAGCTCCCAGTCCAAACGGTCTGGCATCCTCCACCACCTCAGAGGAAAGAGAGGGGTCAAAGAATGCCATTGTGTTATCGGCTGTGAGTGCTACCTTTACATCCTCGAATGCTGCCTGCCTCAGAAGGCCCCATTGCCAGGTGGTATCCTTCCATGTGAGGCTCCTCAGGGGTTCTGACCTCGTGGCCAGGTTCCTTATGAACCAGCCACAATATGTCACCATGCCCAGGAAACTATGGGCTTCTGTCACGTTTTCCGGGAGCTTTGCTTCAATGATGTCTTTGACTTTCCTGAGGTCTAGAGACACTCCACCATCCTTGAACACAAACCCAAAGAACTCGATGCTCATCCACAGGAACTCAAATTTCTCCTTGTGTAGCATCAGGCCCAATGCTTGGATGCATTCCAGGGTCTTCACCAGGCGTGCCATGTGTTCCATCTCTAACTTGGCGAACACCAGGATATTGTCACTAATGTTCAAGACACCATTCAAGTCTGCCAGGGCCCCACGTATCAGGTTTTGGAACACCTCTGCCGCTGATGACGCACCAAAGCTCAGGCACTTATACCGATACAGCCCTCAGTGTATGGTGAATGTTGTAATGGAACTGGAGTCTGGATGTAATACGACCTGGTGGTACCCCACCCTCAAGTCCAGTTTGGAAATAATGTCATTGATCATCAGTGTAAGGTGCCTTTCCCTTTTGTATGGCTTGTTTCGTAGTCGCATGTCCACGCAAATTCTGACCAAGTCAGGCTGCTTGGGTTTGTGGGCGATCACGATGGGAGAAACCCAGGGTGTTGGGCTGTCCACTTTTTCACTTTTCAATTAGGTCCAACTTCACCATGTTCTCGAGCTCCTTATCCACTAGGTCCCGTAGATGGAATGGGACCCTTCGGTGTTTGAGGGCCACAGGCTAGATTGACTCATTGATGTGCAGTCTCACTGGCTCGCCTACCACCTGGCCAATCCCCTTAAAGAGCTGAGCAAACCTCTGGAGGACCTTTGCACATCCCCGACATAAACTCCATAGGCAAAACTGACGATTCCTAGTGCTTCTGCAGCCGCACAGCTCAACAGGGTGTTATTGCTCAGATCTGTTACGTAGAATCGGGCTTTGATGGAACTGCCGCCATGTTCTAATTTTGCTATGAGGGCTCAAACCAGCGGACTAGGTTGTTCTCCCCAGAATGTAAATATGTGTGCCTTAGGTCGATGCAGACATGGGGGCACAGCCATTGCCTCGTAGTGCACACTTGCCTCAACACTGACCAATGCACCAGTGTCCACCAGCACCTGCGATCCATTCACCTGCACCGTGCACTTTGGCTGTTCTGGCATTCGACTTCAGCACATTAACACTCGAGATAAAGAAAACATTCTCAACATCCTCGTCCTCTTCAAGCTCATGAGTAGTCCTCTCTTCTTCCTGATCCATGAGGGCCACATTTGACGGACGCTGCTGTCTGAAGAAACCTGCTTTAATGGATCCCCTCTGTACCACCACCAGCAGTGGTGCTCTGCACATGCGCGCATAGTGATCCATCGTGCCACATCTCCGCACGCTTTCCCTTGTGCCGGAGACTCTGCGGGTTGTGGCAGGTTATAGCCACACTTCAGGCATGACACGGGTGATCTGCCACCTCTGTCTCTTGGCACACCTGCTGGTGAAGTTCCCCTCTCGCCCCTTGGCCACACCCTGCGGCGCATACCTCCTCGGTCTTGCTAAGTTGAAGAGCAGTGTACATTTTGGATGCTCCAGTCTCCGCGATCATCCCAGCTCCAGGATTCGAGGCAGTGTGAGGCCTGGCTCCCGTAGTAATTGACGCCAGAGTTTTCCGGACGTGCATTCCTGAATAAACTGGTTGCGTATCATTGTCTGTTCATTGTCCCAGGCACAGGATATCGCCATGCGTCGAAGGCGGCCATGAAACGTGTCCAGGGACTCATCATCCTTCTGCTTTGTGCTACACATGATGAACCTTTCATAGTCTACATTTGCAGGGGACATAAAATGTTCCTGCAGAGCATTCTTCGCCTCAGCGAAGGACCCATCGACCAGTTGAAGAGACTGGAATATTTGGTAACTTGCTGGTCCAGCAGAGTATAAGAGCCTGGCCAACTTGCTCTCCTCATCCGTCTCTGCCGTTGCCTTGAAGTGTATATGTCCAGGCGGTCAATCCATGCTTTCCACCTCGGACCCAGGCTCGACCGGCGTCCTGACACATCAAATTCTGGCATCAGTGCTAACGCCCTCTGCTGGCGTGGAAGTCGTGCACCTCCAGGCGCTGCTGCCACTCCTGTAACAGGGGGTCTCTGCTGCTTGCTGGTCATTCGACATGGTGGTGAGCGCACAAGCGCCCCTCCAATATCAAGGGCCACAACTCATGCCAGAAAATGTGAGTGTGCTAACAGGCATGTGGGCATCTCCCCCACCAACACACAGCGTATGCTTAGCCACACTCGGGATAGGTATCCAAAGTGTAAAAACAGTTACACCTCTCTCACTCCCTTAAATACCAATTGTCCTTTCTTCACTGTCTCTCCTCTTTCGTTTTTTATTTTATTTTTTCTGGTCCCCTTCCCCCTCACCTCTTACTTGCATGAGGGTCTAGGGCCACCTCTTCACATATCCTCCCCCACACCACAGTGGAGATCTCCAAAGATTTTGCGTGGGAGGCACACACGCACTCGACAGGGGAGCCGCAACCTCCCTCACTACATGGCACAAAAGGGCAGCCAACCACGTTACCGGCACTGATCCTGCGGCATGAGAAGAGCGTGTTCGTCAATGTTCCGTACTGATCTCACCTCTGCTTCAATCCCTCAGGTCCATGTAACAGGATGCAACCGCCTTGTCGCCAATGTTGTATCGGGACCTGATGCGCATGCAGACCCTTTGATGTGCCGCAAACCCCCTAGCCAACAGCGCACACAAACCACACTGTTGATTGTCCAGGCTCCACGGGTGCTATGGCACTCATGTAAAGTGCCTCCTTTAATTACCCACACACGGCAGAGTTAGGTCACTCCACTGTGTGTGTCTGTTAAAGACACAGCTCCTCATTATAGCAGTAAGTGGTAAAATTGGAGGTAACTGAGTTACCTCCAATTTTACACTGTGCCAAATTATGAGTTTTGGTGTTGAGTGGAGGATTTACCTCCAGCAAAACCCTGGAGGTAAACCTTCCCACTCAACGCCCAAAAATCGGCTGAATTACCACTTGTAATTCCACCGGTGGTAATTCCACCAAAAATCCCCAATGGAGTCTCATGGACTCCAGAAAATGAGGATTTACACCACCGGTAAATCCACAGGACCAAGTGGTGGTATTTCAGAGGATTTACCTCTGAAATACCTCCAAGCTCGTAATGAGGCCCACAGACACCACACTGACGGGCATCCCAGGCCTAGGACATTGCTAGTTAGGGGGGATTCTGCATGTCAGTGTAATGCTTCTGGCACACCAAAATCAATAGGTTTCTTTGGAAACTATACATGTTTTCTTCCTGATTATTTGTTTGATACTGTGATGTTTCAAAGCTCTCAAAAGAAGTAAGTTGGGCATATTTGCTCTATGGAAGAGAAGCAAGATAGCTCAGTGAAGCGATACAATGCCATCCTATCAAAATTTTGACAGGGTGGTTGTTTCAGTCTGCTGTTGGCCAGTCTTTATATTTACTGGCAGAGGTAAGGGGTCAAATACTAATAAACCCATGAGTGACTGTGCTGGATGATTGATGGTTATTTGTTTATAAAGAGCCCCAATACTAAAGTGGCTTCTTGGTGCTGGACTATAGGGTAAGACTCTACCCACTGTACACATCAAATCCCAACAGCAGTGTGCACCTCTCTATATGCTTGTTTTTCAGCTATCAAGGAAGTTGTTTACAGGGGAAACACCAATTTCTTGTGGCATCTTAAAAAAGAGGTTGCCATCTATAGTAACAACAAACATACATTTTTGCTGCTGCAGCCGAGAAAGACATGCCTCCCATTTTGCATGCTTACCATTTCGTTTTCACAATTGGTTAGATTTTTAATATTTGGTGGTGGTGCATCAAGTGAACATATGACTGCGGCATTCAGGCTAAACACTAATAAATGGTGATCAGTCTTTCAACAGTATCAAGTGTACATTGTGATGCATATGAACACCCATTGGGCCATTCTGAATGCAATGGTTTGAGTGCATGACTTTCAATGGCTGTAACTACCATGCTATTAGTACCTTGCCTTGTATATGATAGCATTATACGCTAGCAATACTTTCCATATGATGTTCCATGTGATATGATGGCCTGGCCACACCATGGCAATATCCGGAAAATGGGTTGAGTTCTAGGGAGTATGATGGCACTGCCTTCCTGAAATTCCTTGTCAAAAATCCTGCAAAGGAGCCAGAAATAATCACAGGGAAGCGAGCCTAGAATACGACAGTAATAAATATAACTCTGACAAGATGTTATTTGTAAGTTGTGAGAAACCTAAAGGCATTCTCCCACCTACTCCCCAGGGATCTTCTATTCAGGTGGCCAGGGAAGGGCCATTGCATTTGGTTCCTGACTGTGGGGTCGGACAATTGAGGGAGGATCACCTGAGTGGAGGGTTCCCGGGGGTTGGGGAGAGGATGTCGGAAGGTGAGACATGGTTCCGCCCGTTTTACGAGTCTAATTCACCCTACTATCCCTCAGAATTTGTGGGATATTGCCATCCCTATCTTGTCCTACCCTCCATTTCACAAGACAGTACTGAGAAGAGGAAGAGGCCTCAGCGAGTTATACAGATTCCCTATGGAAAACATACACAAAGTACTGAGATGAGGAAGAGGAATATGGAGGCACACTACAATACATTACGGATATGTCCCACTAATAGGTTCAGGCAAGGTCAGGCAATTGAGCCTAAGTATACCCACATGCAACCTATTAACATCCCTCAAATGTATAAAAGGTGGAACTCAGGAGAGAGAGCTCAGCGAGTTGGGAGTGCCGTGGAGATGTCTGAACAGCACAGGATCAGTTGGCAGAGAACGGGACACCAGTATACTAACAATTACAGAGGAAGGCATCGAGAGGAAACGTGGCAAGGGAACTGTGTCAACAAGGAGTGTCTGAAGGGCAGATGGGGAGATCCTGACCGCAGCCGTAAGAAGCAGTGAAGATCTGAAGCTAACAAAAGCAACAACGTGACCAGTGAGGTTCAATGGAAATGAGAAACCCGGTATTCATATGAAAGCTGCTTTGTTACATTGTAGCCAGACGATTGTGTGCAGGCAGCATGCTACAGAGAAATCCCCACGTTAAAGGCACAAACTAATAAGCGGCAGATAATGAATGTGATGAAACTATGTAGCAGAGTAGTTGGGCATAAAAATATGCGTTATCGAAAGTCTCTGAAACTGAAGGATAATGAAAATGTAGCCATAGTAGTAATTGCAGTGAATGAAAGGAATTGTAAATACTGTTAGGAAACAGCAGAAGGGGGAGTTACGCGAAGAAGTGAAGTGTGAGCAAAAAAAAACAGTCTGGATGTAAAATAAAAGTTGGAGAAAGCCAATAGAGAAATATGTTATTTGGCAAAATTGAACTATCAGAACAAAGGGACACAGTCGAAGTCCAGGGCACCTGGTTGTGCGACCTGTAGTGGGTGGACCATGCGGTCTGACAACTGCGCCACAGCCAGCGGACACCATGAAAGAGGCTTGAGCTTGCGGAGAGGAACCCTGAGAAGCCTATTGAACTTAGTGAAATGAAGAAAGCGACTTGAGGTTGGGGAAGGGAACCCTGAGAAGCCTATTGAACTGTGTTAAATTAAGAAGGAGGCTTGAGCGTGGGGGAGAGACCCATGAGACGCCTATTTCAACTGTTTGAAACTAAGAGGTTTTGGAACTTGGGGAAGAGAACCCTAAGAGACTTATTGATCTTTATGATACCAAGAAGCTTTGGAAGTGTGGGAAGGAAATCTTGAGAAACTATGTGAGACTTTGTGAATGTAAGAGTTTTGCATTTGGGGAAAAGAGTCCTGAGATGCCCAAAGAAATGTGTGAACTTATTTACTTTGAACTGGAAAAAGGAGTCAGAGAAGAACTCCAGTACAATTTGACTTTGCCTTTTCCTTTTGAACACTATTATATTGATGAGCAATAGAGTCCCTACACAATATTTAATTACATGTGAGGGCAAGCATCGGTTTTGACACAGACATACTTTGTTTTGGACCTAAGGACTCAGACTGGCCTTAGATACACCAGTTGAGGGAAATCCCAACTTAGATATAGGGCAATATAGACATTACACCAACCCAATAAATTTAAATAAAGGTTTTCAAACTATTACCCTTGTTGTCTGTGTCATCTCTTGATACCATGCCTGTCTCACAAAGTACATGTACGGACCAATCAAATAAAATGACAAAATCTATTAAAAATAACTGGAACATCCTTCAGGAAGGAAAGACGTCTTTAGGACTTCCATTGATGTCTTTCAAAAGAAGTAAAAACTTGAAAGATCAAGTAATGAGAAATGACATTTGCCCCAAGCTACAAAAACAAATATGTTTGCCAGCTCTATGGGGGATGGGAATGACAAGAAGACACATACTGTGTGGTAAATGTAAATGTTGTGCCACAAAAGAAAGATCTAAAGAGATCAACATAGGTCTGAAGACTAAATGGCAACAAACAGCGCTGACCAATTGCAAAACAGAGATGGTCAGATATGCTATCTGGTGTCCTTGCTCACTGCTCTACATTGGTAAAACAATAAGGAAAGTAAAAACACGAGAAGTGAACACAAGAGCTGCATTCGCAACAAAGTTATAGAAGCACCAATGGTGAAACATTTTATAACAAATGGCCATTGTTGTGAAGACATAAAATGTGCAGATATATATAAAATATCAAAACGTAAAGATAGTAATGCTAACAAGGATTGACTATTCAAGAAAGAACAAGAGCTGATTTTTTTGACGTAATGTGATCAAGTTGGGCTAAATGAAAACATTGAATGGCACAAGATTAAACAATAAGTTGTACACCGAGTCTTGTGGAGTCTTTCTGCTGCAGAGTCTTTTTGTTGTTTCCTCGCACCAGGAAAGTGGAAGGTGGAGCTGTGCACATGAAACCCCCTGTGTAACGTGGAGCGTGCATGTAGTCATACGCTGAGTCTTGTGGAGTTTTTGGGAGTCGACGGACGCAGCAGGATCTTCCTTTATATGGAACTCTACTACTGTTGTATATTTGCTCAGCTGCACACGAGACTGCAGTAAAAAAAAAGTAAAACAGGATCAACGGGTGGACCAACATGGGTCTGGGCGGTGAGAAACTTTAATCTCTGTTAATCTAAGATCTTGTTATAATTACTCTGCACCTGAGAGTGCTCTGATATTGAACGAACACTGATCGACACCACTTTGGAGTGTTGAAACAAAGTGGCCTATTGTTGGTGCAAGGTTTGGTTTTAGGAGCCTCTCCAAACATTGTAATCGATCATTTCACGAAGAGATGCTAGAAATGGCAACAGATACGCCTCTCCGCAACTCACCCCCCGGCCAGTGTAGGACTGTCTCAACCAGGTACTCTGGTCGCTGGAGTAGAGACCTTGGCAGTATCCTCTCTGGTGGCTGCCTTTGGGAAATTACTGAATAAAGAAGGGAACCTGTAGCCTCTTGCTGGGATCCTCACTCAGGGAGACGCAGATTCAGACTTCTTCTCAGAGGACGAGCTAAGTGGTGCACAGGAGAGACAAGAACTGGTGCACAAACAACGTGAATATTTTTCTCCATCATTTTACTCTGACTCAACTGAGGATGAGCAAGAGGGAGATACAAGTGCCTCATGTGCCTCAACCTCCTTTCCGTCCTCTAGACGAAGTTCATACTGCTCCTCAACTCACCGAACATTAATGAAAGATGCGCAAGCACTAATTGCACTTGCCTCAATTACGCAGGTCATCACCCCATGGCTAGGCTTTATGAAGAGATTAAAGCCGAAGCATGCTCCCACTCGATAACCTTGAGCCTGTTTCTTAAGAACCTAGATGGTGTGGCAGCAAAGATTACATCATACGCACAGCCGACTAACCAACCTTCGTGCACCCTACAGGTGAGCTCAGACTTATCACAAGCAGTAGCAATCATAGAAAAGAAGCCTTGTTAATCGGGGAAAGTATCCCATCATTCATGTTGTGGTGTTGGACCTCTCAAACGCCTTTGATACGGTTGTCAGAACTAATCTGTGGGAAAAGCTATCAACGTGAGGCATGCCTGGAGGGCTGTTCAACCTAACAAATAAGCTACATGAGGGCTCCAATGTGAGAGTCCGATTGAATCAGGTAAGTTGCCTAACAAAAAAGATAACTACTGCCAATGGTTTGCGTCAGGGATGCATTTTGGCACCCTGCCTTTAACTTACATACAGCAGAGGTTTGTAAGAAGCTAGAAGCAGTATCATTTGCACCACCAAAAATAGGGAACTTGGCAGTTTGTTGGATGGCTTAAGACGACGATTTTATCTTAATAGATCATACTCAAACTGGCTTGCAGCTGCACTTGGAGGCCTTTGAGGCTTTTGCAAGAGAAAACAACTTAGTGATCAATCCCAACAAAAATGCAGATCATTTCCCTGGTAAAATATTAAAATTAAGACCCAGTTCCACTGCTCAGTCAATGGTATCGCACTGAATCGGGTCTCTTCAATTACTTACCTTGGCTTTCCTTTCATGAGTTCTCCAGATAGATTGCATCTTAAGAAACTCTTGAGAGCGAAAGCAGACTTCTACATACCACAAATGAGACGAATCAAGAGCAAATACTGTAGATTCCACCTGGTACCTGTCATTTGTATTTCGGAAGGCATAATTAGCCCTAAAATACTTTATGGCATAGAGCCAATTTATGACGGGGCATCTAAGCACCTAGTCCTGATAGAAGGTATATTTTGGCGGAAGGTCTTGGGTATTCCAAACTCAGCCCCTGTGGCTGTGATTCGACACAAATTTGGCCTCATTGTAACGCTTACCTCTGGGGCCCTGCAGGAGTGCCTGGTCCCGTCTGTCGGTGTTCGCAGATCCGGTCCATTGACATGGTATGCACGCCCTTGTAGATTGCCCAAAACCCTCTCCCCTCTCTGACTCACTGCAGGTTTATACACCCAGCGGGCTGAGAGTAGAGAAATGATTAGGAATAAGGGCGTTCAGGATCACTCTTGTAGCGGAGCCTCTTGGGATCCTTGAAGTATAGTCTCTTAGATTTCCTCTCTAGACAAGCCCAGTTACTTCACTGGGTTACGGGGCCCAGACCTGCTGTGGTGCGCCTATCTGCCTTGGGGAATGACTCCTGATGGTGGGCGGTGGATTTGTGCTGGCACAGTCTCTTTGTGGCACCTGAGATGCCTGTGTGGCGTCTTATATTCAGAAGCATGCTTCTGCGTTGTATTCAATAGATGCCAAAGTGTCTAAATAATGTTTGTTAAATGTCCTTTCCTTCAGGTAACTGTTGCCCACAAAACGAATGTTTCGTAACTGTTCCTTCCTCTTTTAGGTCTGCAATGTCTGTGGCTGCTGCAACAAGAAACTACGGTGGGCAGTGCTGCGAGGGGGGAGCGGACAGAAGTATACTGATGGTCCCTCTGGCTTACCCCCCCTGTGTCTTGTTTCTTACAGGAGCTGCAGGCGTATATCCTGGATGTTGTGTGCGGCGAGCGGCAAATGCTGGATGTTCCGATGCTGGATGTTCCGATGCTGGATGTTCCGGAGGTTCCTGGAATCTCCTGAGGTAAGTATCAGGAGTCTTGATACACTGGTAAGCGCCGGGTCTGTCCGTGACTCACGGAGGAAGCAGGCAAGCGTCACGCTGCTTCCCAGCCAGCGAGAGAAAACTCTAAGCGCTGGGTGTGGCCCAGGGTGGGGTTTATATAGCTCTGTGCCCCACCCAGCACCACTTGACTGCCAAGGATTTCAGAGTAGTAGGCCCACTAGTGGTCATCTTAGGTCCTGCTGAACGACCTATCCCGGGGCCATTTTTAGAGGGCCAACTCCCGATGGAGTGGGCAGGCAGCAGCCTGTTTTCTGCACCACTCAACCAATCACCGAAACCAGATCCCACCAATACTGTTCGTTGGGGCCCTGGGGATCATGACACTCATCTCTATTAGCGTGAGGCCAATGGCTTATTTTGGGCCTGTATGGGAAACTCCTCGAGCCGAGCGCAAACACCATGTATCATGCAATTGCAGAGGAGATGAAGACAGGGCTAGTACCCACCGTCAAGGATTTCACCAAACGTGGCAAAACCTTATTAAATGAAATACACCTTACAAGGGAGGACCTAGTCAAGGACCATGTCAGGACAAAAAATAAACTGTTTGAATGTGACTGGTGCAATAATATGGACAAAATGCATGGTTATGTGTCCCTAAGGCAGTTTAGCAATGACACCGGCCCCTTATATTATAAAGTTTGCCAGTAACAAAATCAGAGACAACTTCATAAGATGTCAATGGAATTTATTACTGACTAAAGAGGTCATGGTCAGAAGGAAAATTGTTGACCGAGACAATGCACGATGTAAATTCTGCCACAGGGAAGGGTTGGTGGAAACCTTAGTCTAGTAGTTGAATGTCCGAATCTGAGATCTAGGAGGTATTTGCATTTTAAGAGTTTCTTTGACACATGTAGGGATATTGACTGCGAATATTTTTGGAGAAAATGTATCTCTGATCAACAGGCACATTTAGTGGTTTCAGTGATGAATTTTTTGTATAGTTTGAATTTGAATGAATATGTATTTAGTTAGGACGTACAAAAAAAGAATGGGAAGTAGTAACGATCAGGTGCACATTTTTTGTTCTTACTCTCTCATTTCTATTCTTCTTCCTTATTTTAGTAATTTTAACTGGCTTTAAAGCATTAGTGTTAGTTGACTGTATTCTTTTGATTGCCACTTTTTAAATATTTGGTTTTTGTGATTTTAAGAACTGTACGTTTTGTCAGTTTTGATTAAAAAAAATTTCATTGTTAAGGTTTAATTAATTTTAACCAATAAAGAATAATAAACAATACATATAGGTAAGGGAGGCCTGGCGTAGAAGGATCCCTACAAGGGACAGCCACACCACAGTTGGGTATAACCCAGTGTAAAGATGTGAATTAATGCACACAGGATGTTTGACATACTCCACTGGCCACACCCTAGTAAGGATGAGAAGTATTATCAACATGTAGATATGCAGACGTGGCAATCTGTTGTGTATTAGTAATGTATATACAATGTGAACTGCTACCTAGTTATGTGATTCATAACTGAATTATGGTAGGATTTGTGTCCTACGAACAATTGGAATTAAGGCACACAGATTTTTGACATACCCCACTGTGCATACCCTGTTCAGGATGTAAGTACTATCAACAAGTATGCATGTAGCTCTTGCAATATTTTGTGTATTAACAAGGTGTATACAATGTTGTAGTGGGCCTCAAGGAATTCAAGACACGTAGTAGAAAGAGGTGTTTATTTTTGACACCTAACACAAACAGGGTAAGTGATAATTGTCCACAGCGGGGAGGGGGGGTACTTCTCACTGTCCAGTTCCTTACCCATGCAGTTGGGTCCACTGCACAACATGTGATGGGATGTTAATATCCCCTGCCAGCTGGAGATCCCACGAGGCTGCCCTCAGCCATGGTATTATGCTCAGCTTTAGCAGGGATATGCTGGTGAGGCAGCCTTGTGTAAGAGGGCCGATTTCCCTCACTCACGAGGAGCGCAGAGGCCCAGCTGTCATCTGGTGCCTTGCTCCGACTCCCTCTGCTTTTTCCTCGACGTTGCACGCTTTACACGCGAAGTCTTGCGAGATCTCGCTAACCCGAGATCTCACGTGAAGAGGCCCCACACACCTCCTTTCGTAGGAAAGGCTTGTTCCGAGTCCTTGACAAAATCTGTGAATCTGGTTGGCTTCCTTCTTTCCCATTGGGGCTAGTTCTGATCAGTGGCTGCTTTGGGGGATTGGGTAGCTATGCTTTGGGGTTTGTTCTGCTGAGGTTGCTTCCCAGTGTGCTTCTCTAGACCAGGGTGTTGAGCTCATGGGTACATGTTCATTTTGATTTTCTTCTTCCCTGACCTCCATCTCTTGTTGTTGGGGGCTGTTGGGTAACTCCCATGGTTCATGGCCATCTCCTACTCCCACGGAGGGGTGGGTTGTGGACGCCCTTTTCTTGTACATAGCCACCCCTTCGAGGTTCCACCTTCTCCCATCACTGGTGTAGACATAGTTGGTACTTTTCTGTGTGACTTCTATGGCCTTGCTGTATTTGGAGCCCGTTGCAGTGTCTTTGTGGGGTAAGCGTATATTCAGCAAGTCCCCTTCATTGACCTCCATGCGATATGTTGCTCTGCGTTTGTTGCCCTGAGATTTCATGAGCTCCTCGCTCTTCTGTTATCTTAGCACTATGTCACTCATGCCGATGTCAACATCCTCTCTAACTTTGTGTAGCCATGATGGTACCAGTGTGGACGCGGCCCTTCTCCCTCTCAACATCTGAAACAGAGATACTCCTGTGGTGGCATTTGATGTCAAGCGATGCTCTGCTACAGCCTCTTTGACGATTTTGATGCACATGCCAATCGTAAGGCTTCTTTAATTAATCGGTTTGCCCTTTCTACAAGCCCATTGGCCTGTGGGTGATACAGGCTTGCTCTCAATTGCCAGATATTGTGCTTTTTGAGAAAGCTTTCCATCTCTCTGGAAACTAGTTGCACTCCATTGTCCGTCACAATTTCTTTGGGGAATCCCTCTCTTTGAGAGAAGGAGATGAGTACTTCTATGACTGTGCCCGTGGGGATGTCCGGTATGAATTCAATATCGACCCACTTGGAGGGATAGACTACCATGACTACCCCATACTTGTTTTTGCTTGACATGCTTAACGGGCCAATAAAATCCAGCCCTATTTTTGGGCAAACACTGCGTTGGATTTCTGTGGGTATCATGGGTGCTTGCCTCACTTTTAGCCATTTGTCACTGTTTGCGCATTCATGGCATCTTTTTATTATTGCCCTTACTTCTTGGTACATTCCAGGCCACCAATACGCGTTGCACACTCTGCGTCGTGTCATATTGCTGCCCAGATTACTGCATGCGTTCTACACAATATCACTTTGCGGATGCCTCTTGGAGGAATTACTTGGTCACCTCTCATTTCTAGACCCTCAATTTCTATGATCTCGTCGCTGACTTTCCAATACCGTCGCAGACCTTCCGGGATTGCTCTCTCATTGGGCTAACCTTTGCAGGCCCATTCTGCTACTCGGCCCAGGGCATCATCATGTATCATTTCCTCCCACCAATGAGACTCGCTCATCTCCCTGAATTCTTAGTTTCTCAGGTCTCCTATGGATGCCACAATGCATTTTTCTTCGATGAATGTGGTGTCCAGGGTACTTTGATCCAATAGCCTGGACATGCAGGCCGCTCAAGCGTTCTTTCAGCACGCAATGTGGGTAATTTCGTATGTGTACTCTTGCAGTTTGTCAGCAATTCTTGCCAGGCGTGGGGTCGCTGTTTTTGCGCTGTTCAGGGCTCAACATGTGCACATGAGGTTTGAAGTTGGTAACATGGCGGAATTTGGTTCCACAAATGTATGACCTGAAGTACTCAATGGCCCAGGCGCATGCCAGCATCTCCTTCTTGACCTTAGAGTAGTTTTTCCCTTAGGTAGACAATGCAATAGACGCAAAGGCAACAATATTTTCAGTGTCTCCCTTTTTTGTTGGGTCAGGGTGGTGCCCAAGCCATACACACTGGCGCCTGTCGTTATGTACGTTTCCCATTCGGGATTGAACGGTTTGGGACACGGTGCATGTTGGATTCTCTTCTTGATTTCGGCAAAGGCCTTGACTTGTTGTGATTCCCACGTTTCCGCAACTTTCCTCAAGAGCTCTCAAGGGAGATGTGGTTTCGGAAAATCTGGGAACGAATTTCGCATAATACTCCACTAGACTCAGGAACGACCGGAGCTCATCTTTTGAAGTCGGGTCCGGGGCGTCAACTATGGCTTGGAGCAGGTTTTTCTTTGGGCACGCTCCTTCCTTTGAGATGCGGTAACCCAGGTATTCTACTTCACGAGCTCCAATTATGCATTTCTCGTGGCGAAGGTGAACTCCTGCGCTCTGTAGTTTGCCAAGGATGTCGTCTTGAAAGTATGACACGTCGATTCCGTGCAGCAGTGAGTTCATCATTCTTTGAAATGCTGACGCAGCGGACGACAACCCGAATGGCATTCGTGTACTGAAATGTGCCGAATGGCGTGATGAATGCTGTGAGCGGGCATGAGGCCTTGTGTAGATCTATCTGATGGTAGGCATCTCGCATATCGAGCTTTGAATCTTTTTTCGCTTCCTTAATCATCAGTACCATTTTGTTGATGCTGGGCAAGGGGAATCTGTCTGTGACCACCTCCAGGTTGAGGTTGCGTAGATCTATGCACACTTTCTTCTTTATGAGGACCACCGGGCTTAGTCATTCTTAGGACTCAACGGTCTCAATTTTACCTTCCTTGATCATTTTTTTAAAGCTGGGATTCGAGTGCTAACTTTGCTGGCACTGGAATAGGCCAGACATTATGCTTGACCTGCACTGGGCTTTAGGCAGATTTTGTGCACATAGTTTTTTATTTTCCCGGGTGTTTCAGAGAACAGCATGGGGAATGCACTTCTCAGATCTGACGCTCCTCCTGAGGAAACGAGCAGCACTTGCTCAGCAGTGCTGGGTCTAACAGGATGCTCAGTATATGCTAGTCATCCCATCCCATTACTGCAGGACCCTCGGCCGAGAAGTAGACTTTAGTAGTGGTGCACCTATACTTGAATTTGAGTTTGACTGTGATGTAGCTGATGTTGCCCAATAGGTCTACGGTGGCTCCCCCGAAGACTGTGGGCCTTTGCTTGGTGCTTCTGATCTCGACCAAGTCGCGTCCCATCATGTTTTTGTATGTCTGGATAGGGAGAATGGTCAGGTCAGACCCCGAGTTGGCCATGATGCGTGTTTCCATTCTATCCACTCTCACTACGCAATGGGGATTCTCTCTTCTTGTTTAAAATGGGTTAACCATGCTCACCATTTGCTTATCGTCAGGTTCTTCCTCATCACTCGTTCCTTTGTCTCCGTCAATGTGGGTGACGTTCTTTTCCCGCCACGTGCAGGCTAAAGCAACGTGACCAAATCGCCTGCACTTGGAGCACTCTTTTCCTTGCCGGACATTCTCGATCATTCAGCAAGTGCTTAGTGCTGGCACATCTGTAACATTGTGGGGAATCTCTCCACTTTGGTCCTTTCAATCTGGCAGCTTCTCGTGGCTGTCTGTCTCTGCGCCCCTTCCATTGCACAGTCCCCATTTCGGGTCCGGGCGACGGTCCACTTACTTCTCTGTGTCTGCTCAAGGTCTCCTCTTCGGACCTTGCTATTTGTATGGCCTTATCTAGGAATCTCAAAAATGAAGGGTACTCTGGTCAAACCACGGTCCTCCAGGTAAGAGTATGGTATAAACAAAAAATGTGGAGCAAGAGCATGAGGATAGCTATTCAGTAATTATTTCTCAAAGATATATTTATTTCTAAATTTGTTCACTTAATGGTGCTAAAACAACATAGGTGTTCAACAAAGAATATATACATGAACCATACAAATAACAGCTACATTTAGTTCACTCCATCAAGCATTCTTACTCATTCATACATCAGCATCTACCACTTAACAACATAATATCTAGGTCTTCCACTTTGTGAGACCAATTAACACAGTTTGCCTAAAAGGAATTTCCTTGCACCCCTTTCGTCTATCGGTGTGTCTATCTGTCCTGCAACAGATATATTCAGTCGACACGTGTTTCGGTTAGTTTGTTATGGGCTTATCACTGTCTCTCCTTGGTTTCCCCACCCTTTTTCAGGACAGAAGGCGAGCACTAATTATGCCTCACTTCTGTGTACATGGAATGGGAGACATCAGCTACAAAAAATAATGAAAAATGAAACCTATTACTACCATGGTTACTTGCTATCCACATTTCTTCCTAATAAAGGCACATCCAAATTGTGCATGTAAATCTTAAATAATGACATGGATTGTACTCACCGCCAATTTACATCTTGGAGGTGGTTCAAAACAGTGGAGTTGATCCTAAACGCTCTGGCACCCTTAATAAATCCTGGCCGAGCGTATTAAACAAAAAGCACAAGGTGAGGGTGGCTCCATCCCTTCTACCGGTCAACCCCAAGAGGGTGCCACTGCTTCCAGTGGGTCACCCCATTTTCCTATTATTTGTTGGAGTGATGAATATGGGTACTTACTTATCTTGTGGTGTGGTATGGTATTCTTTTAAATACACCTGTAGGTGCAAGACGGTGCATCAGGAAACCCTCATATCCACGTGTACCGGTGCTCCTAGAGCGCTTATGTCCCATTTATTTCACTTACTGGAGTTGTCATACTTCCAGTCACCGCAGGAATCCAACACAATGGCGGGCGGGTGAGGATGCCTCTGTCCCGGGATATTCTCATGGAAAAGCCGGTCACCCCCTAGATGACACTCCTAATTATTGCTCTTATGCACTTTCTTCACTGTGGGCAAAGAAAGACATGGGGATCTGGAAAACCACTCAGTCGTAGCTGGGGTTTATTAGTGCAGCCGGATATGTCTATCTAACCCACTATTCTATTGGCATTCGTATAACTGCCTCTTCTTCCAACCTAACAAACAGCTGTTTGAATACAGCGTCTCGCGGTAAATCAAAAAGGCACACCTTGTTATTGCCATAAGCTCATAATGGGACAAATGTATCTCTGTTGTACTCCATTGACCCTATCTCGCTGGATGTCGGTCAGTGATTATTCAAAAGTGACCTCTCATGCGGCATTCGTTTTACTAATGTAACTGTACCCAGTACTATTTTCATTATACATCCCGCTCGGTGTCGGAAGAGCGTCCTAGCGCCGCCGTCTACTGCCGGGATTACACTAACACATAGACACACTACATCTTAAAACCTCCTCTTACCTGTGTGCTCTGCGGTAGTCCTCATTAACGAGCCGGGCGTCTCGTGTATCGCCCGCAAGCCAGCTGACAAGACATTCGTAAATGTGGACATAGAAACAGGACTGGGAAAACACTCAATATCGCCCCTAACTGTCACCAGATTGCAGTTCTTTAGATGTAATCAAGGGCTGTTACTGCACTCATCCCTTGTTGGATTTTGGTGCTATCAAGTGATCCCGAATGTCAGTTCCAATTTATTACCACACTTGATTAATCCTACCACGTGATCAGGTGGAGAAGTGAGCCAGCAAGGAAGGCTTGGTGCTGAGAGGGCTTGAGGATCTCTAGGACATGTGAGTGTATCCTCGTACAAACGCGCTGTACTGTGATTGCATGCCCATGGAGGGGGGGGGGGTCTCTTTTGTGGTGTTTAGGACGCTTCCTCAAGGAGGGAGGACGATCGGCCATAGTAGTCTTAAATTTTAGTTCCATCCACCCGATAGGGTGTAGATGTGTTGCGGGCACATCTGTATTAGAGAAAATGAGTGCAGAGAAAATGGCGGACCCTATTAGATGGGCATTGCGCACAGTGCAGTCGATTGTATAGTTGCGTCATTGGGGAAGAGGGATGTTTTGGATTCATTTTATTTTTGGAGGAAACCATGCAGTTGAATAGTATATGTGGAGACGTTTATTGTGGTACATGTTTGGTGTTCAGCATTTGTTGGTTTGTGTGGAGTCGGCCGAGGTGGAAGGGTAAAAAAAAAACAAGAAAATGCTTATTTAAACTGCGCTTTGCACAGTAGCAGCGGACACAAGCCTGCAGGAGGGGCATGGTCTAGTATCTGCACACTAACATCGGGAAAGGTGGGCCTGTGGAGAGGGCCGATGGTGTACTAACACTAAGCGAGTGGGCGGGCCTGGGGAAAAGGCCAGCGTGTATGGTAGGAGTGAGTGGGCAGGACTGTGGAGAGGGTCAGTGGCTGTGAATATAGGGTGTAAGGATGGTAAGTATGGATGCTTGTGAGAAACCTGACGTGTCTCCCTAGCTAGTCCCCGAGGACCCAGGTGGCCAGGACACTGCCATCACTATTGGATCCAGTTCCTGGGGGTGTGGGAGTGTGACACCGATGGGCGAAACGCAGTATCCCCTTTCTTTCAATACCTTTTCACCATCCTACCAGGTCGGATATTCCAAAACACTGCCACCGCCCCCCCTTTTCACACAAACACCTTTGCACAACACAAAAGACAATGGACTAAAACCAGAGCCGTTTACCTGACGTGTCCCAATACCAGAGTCAGGCAAAGTCAGGCAATTGACCAGAATAACAAACACCTGATGGCCCTTTCTCTTCCCCACAGGGATAAAAGGTGGGGCACGAGAGCACAGGATGAGCAAGGCAAAGCGCACGACGCAAGAGCTAACTCAACACAGCAGTTTAAGAGGAGGAGAAAGACGGCACAGCCTGAGAGGGAGACAAGGAGAGAGTCGACCTTGCCCTTTTTCGACCAAGGCCCGTGGAACATCCACAGAGCAAATGATAAGTCTGTGGACAATAGCCGACGTGTATTGCAACAGATGTGCCCAGTACCTGAGACCCTCCTGCGCTGATTACCAAGCCGGGGAGAGACGCTGGTCTAATTGGTACAAACCTTGACTCCAAGACATCAGAAAGCCAAGCAGTTCATCACAGCCGGTGATTCGAGGGGTGTGTCGATAAGAAACCGAACTGTGTTGAATGAAAAGTAGCCAAAGGCTAAATTGAACTTTGAAAAGCAAAATGATACTACTAAAGAAAGAGGAGGAAACCAAATACTGTCCGGCACCAGGTGGGTGCTCACGTAGGAAACTCTGGGCGATTACCCAACGGTAAAGACTACCATAACCAGAAGGCCTTGGGAAGAGGGGAAGAATGGTCAAGGTGGTCAATTAAGGGTCTCGTAAAATCTTCTGTACCGTCAAAAGTCTTTGACCGACAGAGAATTGTGAAAGCTAAGGGAAGTGAATCCTGCATGAAGATAAGTACATGAACAGTGTGTTACAAACATTGGCGAGAGCGAACCCGGTAGAGGGAAGCCGAAGACCTGTTTAAAAAGACATTACGATTTGTGAAAGCGAGAAGGATTGTAAAACAAGGGGAAGGGAAGTATCCCGCTTGTTTTCTGGGATCTGAGCCTGGCCGAGGGAGATCCAGGGTTGGAAAGTTAGCACCCAAAGTTCACTGAGAAAGGAACTGTTTTGTTAATTTGGTAAATACGACGGAGGAGTCAGCACCCAGAAACGGGGGACCAAGGGGTGAAGCCATCATCCAAAGTGTTCATAGAACAGAACTTTGTGTTTGTTTGTTGCGAGTATCAGGCCTCCAAGGCAAGAGACTTTTTAGCATAAAGAGATTTAACCATCCAAGAACCTGATAGCTTATACAGAACTGTTAGCTCGTGTTGTGAAGGCTCGAGTGTGTGCTGTGCTCCAAAGTCCCACCTTGTCCCGTGCTAAAAACATCGGGAAGGGAGACCTCGCGGCAATCACATCCTTACTTCCTTATTTTGAATACACTATCCCACACTCTTTTTGTAATTAGTTGTAAGGAATTGGCAATAGGTTTTTCTTAGTATAGGCCCTTTTATTTTGACCCAAGGCCACTAGGACTGCCTTATTTTTCATTTGATGGTCAACGCTTGCTCCCATCTTAGATTTAGGATTGGTTTAGGCGTTTTTCCACCCTGCATTTATAGTTCAATAAACACCCTTTAACTGTGATCACTTGTGTCTGTCTTTACTGTTGTCACTATGAGTTCCTTACAATGCTTGAGAGGTGAATGGGAATGAATTGTGAGTGGAGAGGAAAGGGTAAGTGTGAAAGGGGATAAGAGTCAGCAACTAAAGGAGGGGACACATAAACAGGGGATGGGGGAGTAATGGCATTCAGGGATTTCCCCTGGAGCATATGTGTGATAAATTGCCCCAATACTGTGATAAAATCTTGAAATATCATTTCTAATAGGTTCAGGACTCTGCAGGACATTGTTTCCATGCATGGCCAGGGGAAGGAACGTTCAACAGAATGGTGATAGAACACATGTTCTCATACCAATTAATGAAGTACAAAGGGTCCAAACTAAGAGCAGACAGAATATTTTAGGGCATTGGAAGCTCTATGAAGAGAATAAGGAAGAGCCCATAAAGCAGGGCGGACAGAAAGACAATGTGACAGAACCGGCTAGTGGCTCGCCTCCTCCGTAAGGAGGGTACTGTGAGAAACCTGAAGGTGTCTCCCTAGCTGGTCTCCTGGGGTCTGTCATCCAGGTGGCCAAGACACGGTCATCGCTATTGGATCCAGTTCTGGTGGGTGGACTAGTGAGGGAGGATCACCTGGATGGGGGGTCCTCGAGGAGTGGGAATAGGACACTCAACAGGTGAGACGCGGTATCCTCCTTCTTTCTCCATCTCCATCACCTTTTCTCCATCCTATCACGTAGGACATTCAAAACCACTGCCCCCACCCCCTTTCTGACACGAACACTTCGCACGACACACCAGAGAACGAACTAACACCAGAGCCGTTTACCTGATATGTCTCAATACAAGGGTCAGGCAAAGTCAGACAATTGAGCAGAATCACACACACCTAACAACCCTTTCCCTTCCCCACAGGGATAAAAGGTGGAGCAAGACAGCACAGTTTGAGCAATGCAGACCGCACAATGAGACAACTATCCAGACCCAGCAGTTCAAGAGGAGGAGAAAGGCGGCAAATATCATGAGGCGGACGAGGTATTACAACCTTGCCCTTTTCGACAAAATTCTGCGAACCCTCTGCTGAAAGAAATGTAAGCCCCAGGACAAAGTGTGCTGCAGTAGATGTCAACGGTATACTGAGCGCATTGACGCTGATAAGCCGGAGCGAAAGAGACTCTTGCTTCTGTGGTAGCACCTTGACTCCAATAAAGAAGAAAGCCAAGCAGTTCATCACAGCCGTTGAGTCGAGGGGAAGGCCGATAAGAACCGGGCTGTGATGAATGAAAGTCGCAAAGTGTGAGAAGATACAAGAACTGTAACATTGTGAAAGGGAGACCAGCTGCAGATGGGGACCGGCACCATGTGGGGGGTGCTCCGAGAGACTCGGGTTGATCCCCAACATAGTAAAACTACAGAAACCAGAAGGCCATAGGAGAGCCCCCAAGATAGGTCAAAGTGGTCATACAGGAGGGCAAGCAAAATCCCTGTACAGTCAAAAGTCTTTGATCTACGAACTTTAAAGAAAGCAAGGGAAGTGAAACCTGCCACATTAGAAAGCAAGGGAAACGTATCCCGTAAACATTGAAAGTATAAATGAATGTGAAGTTGACAAGAGTGAACCAGGAAGAGGGATGCTGACGAAAAGGGGGCAAGTCCAAAGTCCCAAGGAACAGTGTGTTGACAAAAATGAGCCCAGCCGAGGGATGTCCACTGGAACTGTTTAAAAAGACATTAAGATTTGGAAGTGAGACTGAGAGTAAAGAGGAGTCAGGGCCCGGAAGAGGGGGACCCGCGGCAATGTTCTCTCTAATTATTTTTCCTCAAGTGCGGAAATGGTTAGCTTTCGTTTGCACATTATTTTCCATGTGCACAATTGAATAACAAGGTAAGCCACTTTGTGAGCATGTGTAGTTAGTGAGCCAACATCTCAAAGAGTTTGGAAGGGAATTTCAACTTCCCAACTACTGCAATTCTTTACAAATCAGTGTAAAACGTGCATCTTACAACACTTCTTCCAAACATGTAGGCTTAAAAAAAAGTGTTTTTATTTGTTTATAGGGAAAGCTCATCATTCAGTCCAAGACTTCAAGATATGCCATAGTACCCACCAAAAGTACTCCTGTAGAGAGAAGGAAATGTGCATGCGCAAAAAAAGCTTTGTGTGCCCAGGATAAACAATAGGTTTAGTTCAGAGACATTGCAGAAAGTGTCTAATGCCATTGGAAAAGAACACTTGTTTATTACAGAAACAAATATCTCTTATCGCTGATGTGGCCGTCACAAAATGTAGACCTGATACCATTTGTGCAAATGAAAGAATGGCAACTAAAAGGAATATGTCTGAAAACAATAGGAGTTAATGTGCGACTTTAATGAAGTAGTTCAAGACCCAAGAGAACATGCCTCTCATAAATTGTGTACTGGCTAAAATTTCATCAGAATAACTGAATTCCTGGGCCTTTGCTTACTATCCACATTATGTTGTCCTGTGAGTTGCTGTCCAACATTTGCTGAGAACCATCCTTACAGCTAAGAGGCATATGTACAATCCATTTTTTACTGCCTAAAAACAGGAAAATGTGCCCAACAAAAACGGGAAACCATGAACATATGGGAGCCTACCCCCTGCTTCTACCCACAATGTTCCACTGATATGTTTTTCGAATCGGCAACCAGCAGAGCAGTGGCATTGGTAGGAACTCAGATAATATTACTGTCTAATCTCCAGAGGAATTTTAAGGGGAAACAACATTTATTAATAAGCATGACATCTCTCTACTGCCAAAGCTAATTTCTTTCTTAGTCCCATTTGATTCCAAGTAGGGAGTAAAATCATATCAGAGCCATGCTTGCAACCCTGACATAGGAAGTGAAATGACAGGACACATAATACAGCTTATAGTTTTGCCCACCCTTCCTCACCACACCCCAGACAAAATTCAACAAGAGCCTTACTGAAGTTTCTTCTGGAGCCCCATTGAAGAAAATCACATTTATTTTCAATGCTCAGAGGTACAACAGATTGAGAACCTTCTTCTTCAACTAGGGACGACTCTTCTGAAATTCACTGTTATCATTTGAACAAGATGCATTTTAAGACAAACACCACATTTCATTCACTGTACTGTACTGCCAAATCCTCTGATTCGTTTTTTTTTTCTTTGAAAGTTGCTGATTTGCACTTCAATCCGAAGAAGTGTTCTCCTGTGCCCTTCCCCCCTCTACCCCTCCACGGCTCCTGTTCTAGCATCCAATATTAGTTGACAGGGCTCCGTAAAAGGTGAGGGATTGTAGCAGTAAAACACTAACAGGGATATTTGCATACCCACAATACTTTGCAAGCATAACATATGTAAAGCCTCACAATTATATTATGTGCAGTTTAAGAAAATGTCATGAATCTGTATGTGCGCAATTACTATGAAGTGCATACAAGATTGTTTGCAACATACCTCATCTTTAAATTGTTGGGTAGAATTATACAAGTGCCCAGTGAAACCGCTTTTGTACAGCAGCATGTTACCATACAATTTGTTACGGTGTATGCCCCATGGAACTCTGAAAACCTGGAAAGGCCGCAGATTGTGTGAAAAGCATTCTAGTTATCTAAATACCATTGCCCTAATAGTATACACTTATTTATTTATTTTTCTATTTGTAAAGCGCACTGCAGCCCAAAGGCATCGAGGCGCTGTTTCAAGCATGTGACTTAATTACAGGTGAAAAGGAAACCTGAACAGAAATCCAAGAACGCATATGTATGGAAATATACGAATAATGCCAGCCATAGTCCAAACCGATAATCGCTTGCAGGCCAAGTAAATGACGTTGCAATGTTGCTCTCTTATAGGGTAATATTAACAATGCTAAAGTAGGGGACACAGAGCATGACATTTGCCTACTCCAAATCCTTAGAGGGCAAATTAATATTTGAGCTTTGTAATGCGCTAACTTGCAAGGGGCCAGGGGTGTTGCTACGTCTGGAAAAGGTCCGGGGCTATGCTAATGCTGGGACTCGTGAGACTCGGGGCTAGCTAGCCTTTAAGGTTGTAGCCCCTCATATTCTATATGGGGCTACAACCAAAAGACCAGGGGCTATAGCCCCCTCAGCCCCCCCCCCTAGCAACGCCTCTGCAAGGGGCCACTTCAAAGTGCTTGTGTGACCTATGTACAAAGAATAGGAAGCACGGGATGAGCTTACACATCTAAGTAGCCTGCTTACTTACAGTCAGTATCTGATATTTGAGCTGACAGTTGGGTTACACAGGGCCTCATTCCGAGATTGGAGGTAGTCATTGCGCTATTTGCGCCATGGCTGCCTCCAATAACGGGTCCGGCACCTGTGTTGTTCAATGGGGACTTACCGGTGCAGTCCGACCCTGGCGGGACCGGTAAATCCCCATTGAACAAACGATTCCCCATTCCAATTTGAGCCCCCATAGGGCTCAATGGGAGTGGGGAGGGCACTAATAACGGGCTCGCGACTTGCAAGCCCGTTATTAGCGCCCTGGTACCTTAGCGGGACCCATAAGGGACGTGTGGTCTGACCACACGTTCCTTACGGTCCCCGCCAAGGGACCTTGGAATAGGGCGGTAAGGGATTACCGCCACCGGTCTCCTTACCGGTGCCCGTTATCCCTTACCGCGCAGATCGTAATGACCCCCATAGTCTGGGTGACGCTTTTGCTAAAACGGATAAACGTTATTACATTGGGTATGATTACATCTAAAGTTAATTCAACGGAAAAAGAAATGCTCGAACAAGCAATAGCGCGATAATATAATGTCTGAGTTAAAAGGTAATGGACAACTACCGTGCAATATCACATATAAAAGGTATTAGATGAAGAGATTACCTTTTTTTGCAGGATCAGTGAATAGTTAGGAAAAACTTGATTTCTGTGTTTGTGACTTGCCCAAAATCTTGTGAGATTTCAGGAATGTGGGAAAAAAGGTATGAAAAGTATACCTTCAACACAATAGATTTTAAGCAAGTGGGGGACACCCGCACAATCCCCTTTGCTTAATAAACCCCTTGATACAGTGAAAGAAGTCAGTGAAGACGAAACAGGAGGAACTGCGACCGGGATGCACTTAAGACGAAGCATGAGTGACTGTGCCCGAAAGGAAGCATTTTTCTATAGGAAATATTAAATGCAATGAATGAGATATGCAGAGAATGTGCCTATAGAAAACACGTAGTAATGGTGCTTGCAAAGAAGAAAAAAAACACAAAGAAAATAATCAATGTAACCGACCTATACCACAAAGGCACCATGAGTAACAGAAATTCATGTGCTCGAAAGTCATTCTTATTATAACAAACTTAAAACAAGAGGCTATTGGTCAAAGTCTGGTAACCTTTTACAGAGGCATGGTGGAGTCAAGGTTGTCTGGTAATATCTGAATGGGGCCTGTGGTGGAAGTACAAGTCATAAGGTATACATGTTATAGAGTCAAGTATAGGAGTCATGGGTGCGGAGGGAAAATAATTTGGTTAATGGGTGCAGACATATCTTAGTTATACCTTCTGTTCATGGAGTTTTTCATGGGAGTTTTTAACTTCTTGTGGGTGTATTATATTTTTGGGGTTTTAAGGTCAAGCTTGCATAGTTGGGCAAAGCAAATAGGCTAGACCAGAATATCAAGACTAGTTAGTATAATTTAGCTTTATTTTGATCAAAAGCAAATATTAGTTACCTGCTATGGCTTGTGCCTTATTAAATATTTTTGAATGGGTGGGAATTGTCTGTGTGCGCTGCTAAAATCCTTCTCAGCAGCACCCAGAAGAAAACTGGGCAAGCGCACATGTACACAGCTTAGAGGGATCATTGCCCACGGGTGAAGAATCCTCACCCAAAGAAAAACCATATGGTTAAAGAAACATTTTCTTTTGTTATTGAATATGTCAGGCCCTCGAAAGCAAGAGACTTTCAAGGACCAGACTTGGCCATCAACGGTCCTGATAACTGCACGTGGAACTGTCGACTCGTTCAGAGAAAGCTTGATTGTGTACTGTGCACCAAGGGGAAGGGAGATCCAAGCTACTGCATCCTGACATATTATTTGAGAACACTTCTTTCTTTTCTTGAGAACTATCCCACACCTTTTTTGGATTAGTTGTAAGGTTTGGCAATAGGTTTTTTAGTATAGGCCTTTTTAATTTGACACAACGCCACAAGGACTGCCTTATTTTCATTTGATATGCGACGCTTGCTCCCATCTTAGATTTAGGTTTAGATTAGGCGTTTTTCTAACCTGCATAAAGTTTAATAAACACCCTTGAACTGTGATTGCTTGCGTCTGTCTTTACTGTTGTCACCATGAGTTCCTTACAGTACCCAGCTTTAAAACCTGCTACTGAGTATACAAACCTGCAGCATGTGTGCCCAGATATAGGAGATGGGGGGAAAGGGGAAAATGAATGGCAAGGGGAGCGGACAGGGGTAAGACAGCACAAGGGAGATAGGAAGTACCTAGCGGAAATAGAAAAGAACACGTAGCAACATGTGGATGCTTTGTTGAATGAGGCAGAGGGGGTCATAGAGAAGCAGGTGAGTTGGAAGGAAAAGGAAGGGGGTGCACAGAAGATGGCTGAGGGTGGACATCGGGGAGGATAACGTTTAAATTGGATAATGAGATGTATGACAAGGGAGAGGAGGAGATGGAAATGTGGGACAATTACAGTGTTGTCTCCGACGAAGGAAAAGAGGAAAGGGAGGCAGGCACAGAGAATGACGAACTGTGTATGGCGGATTAAGAAAGGGAAAGGAGACGAAAGCAGAGGAGGAAGGGAGACAAGGGGGAGCAAAACAGAAACTAGTCCATGGTCCTCTGCCATCGGACAGGGAAGACAAAGATAGGAATGGCACAGGCAAAAGAGAGGGGGACTGAAGCACGGTCATGGGCAAGGCAAATGCCAATATTACAAAAAGGGAGGGGAGATGTGCACTATGTACCATGGCAGACAATGGACAGAGACAATCTAATTTGTAGCTTGCCCTCCATCATAGCAGGAGCGAGCAAGTGGATATACAGCCTTGAGAAGGAAACAGCAGGGGTAACGCTAACAATAGTGGACATGAAAACCCTATTTGTGGCCATAATAGGATTGCGAGGCTGACAAAATATGGGAACAAGTGGGATGCAACAGGGTAAAATTAAGCACAAATGCACACAATGGAGCCCCGTTTAACAACTCCCGTTCCCATGTGTGGAGGGTGTTAAGGAGTATGTATCCCAATAGTTCGGATCTGGGGGCTGTACTGGCCCATAAAATGAAACAGGATGGAGAACCCACAGAGTATATATAACAGGTTCATGAGCTTTGGACATTCGAGACGCAGAAACACTGGGATGAATACATACTTTTATTTTATCATATATTTACAAGGGTTTCCCATGAGATGTGAAGGCTTCCATAGACAAAATAGTGGGTATAGAGTCAAAGGCGTGTCAAAGAAAACAGCCAACAATAGTACGGTATTGTATGAGGAAGCAAGAGAGTGAGAGACGGACAGCAGACAATGCAAAGGCAGAGAACAAGGTGGTACAGAAAAAGCTGGCAAAGTTGGTGATGAAAGGGGCAATGTCCAGATGCTGCAGCAGTAGCCCCTGCCCAGCAGGGGGTTCCCAGTAGGGAGCATGCCCTAGCAAAGGGGATACGTGCAGTCACAGTACACCCAACAAGGGGTTGTGAAGCAGTTGAAGAGTTATCCACAAGGGGGGATGTACATGCCCATGGGATATTATCCACAAGAGAGAGGGTATTCACGAAGGGGCAGAGGGGGCAAATACAGAGATGCAGGAATCAGGCAACAAGCGCAAGCGAGCGCAAGCAAGCACAACAGCAGGTTCAACCCACATAGCCCCAGCAGTTCCAACAGCAGCAGGTGCAGCCTCAACAGCCACAGCCACAGCAGATGCAACCTCAGCCCCGACAGGCACAGCCTCTCGCCCAAGCAGAACCGGTAAAAGTCCCGGGGACACTCTGTGTGTATTACAAGTACCTGCACAGACACAGGGGGACAGTACATCACTGGGCCAGAATGTGGTACCCC
The DNA here is from genome assembly GCF_040938575.1 of Ambystoma mexicanum. Classification (NCBI taxonomy): domain Eukaryota; kingdom Metazoa; phylum Chordata; class Amphibia; order Caudata; family Ambystomatidae; genus Ambystoma; species Ambystoma mexicanum. The sequence goes on from NC_090938.1 coordinate 208,724,051, forward strand.
ACTACACGCGAGTAGCAGTTCTGGAAGGGAATCCTTTCCCATTCCCACAAAATAAAGTGTCCCAATAGAGGTGCCTAAAGAAAGACTGTGTGTCCAGTCTTAGAACTTACCAAAGACCCCAAAGAGGAACCCGAGGTAGCAGTCAAGATACAACAGAAGGATCTCTCCTTCTTGATAGATACGGGAGCCACCAAGTCTTGTATAGAAGAGGGTGGGTTCCCACTGACAAACAAAGTTATGGACATGCAGGGCTTCTCTGGGGCTATTGTCACGGTTCCAGTAACAAAGGATTTACCGTTAACAATAGGGACACAACACACTGCAGCACCTTTACTATAGTGGGAGTATACCTGCATTAACATACTGGAAAGGGACCTATTGAGTAATATAAAAGCAACCATTTCATTTAAAGAAAAGGGTATGGTGTGCTCAACTCCGGACGTGTATTCCTTCAGGGTGGTAGCCACCATGCAAGCCATATATTCCCACAGCACATTGCGAGGCTGACCCATGTATCCAGAGTTATTCTTTTACGGGTTTCAGATCCTACTAGGGTGGATACAGGGAATAAAATGTAAGTAATTTCGACTCGCTGTAGAATTCCTGTTTAGGCCTCAGTGCCACATGTTAAATTGCCCCAGGCACACAAATAGTGTTGTACCTAGAAGAAGTGATTACCAAATGCACCAAATTCCCACTCGTGCCGAAACCGGGCACAATACTGTGCAACATCGTGAAGGCAAAATATTTCACGGTAATTGACCTCAAGAATGCCTTCTTTGTCATACAACTACACCCCGAGTACAGGTACAGTACCTGTTCAGCCATAGGGGGGTTCGATTTCAGCACACAAGATTACCACAGGTGTACTGCAAATCACCCAGTATATTCAACAGGCTGACAAATGGATGTGTGCAACTTGCAAAAGTCAAGCACAGTGTTACAGTATGTGGATGATGTATTGGTCTGCAGTGACACAGAAGAGCAGTGCAGGGCAGACTCCATCCTTCTTTTAACATTGCTAGCAGACAAAGGGTACATGGTGAGCAAGGGAAATCTGCAGTATTGCCAGACAGAAGTGGCTTACCTGGGACATATATTATCTATGGAGGGGTGAAAAATGACACCGGAAAGTGTTGAGAGAATACACAAGACCCCACCACCCTGCACAGTGAAAGAGATGCAATAATTCCTGGGGTTGTGCAATTACTGCAGAGCATGGGTGTTCGATTATTCCACCTTTACCAAACCTCTCCTCCAAGCACTCACTCAAAGAAGCTCAGAAAGTACGGGTTACATCAAATGGACCTCAGAGATAAACGAGAATGTTGATGATCTCAAAAAGGCACTGGCCCTTGCGCCAGTGTTAGCAACCCCCAATTACAAGGATAAGTTTAATCTTTTCTACCATTCAGACGGCTTAGGGATGACAGCTCCCTAACAGAGAAGAAGCCACAGGGGCATAAACCTCTGGCCTCCTACAGCAGTCTAAGACCCAGTGATGAAGGGTCACTTCCCCTGTGAGCAATCACTTGCAGATGCAGTGTTTGCATAGAAAAGGCAGCAACGATTACAATGGGGTGTCCAGTTGTTTTGTACGTGGAGCACTCGCTTTTCGCAATATTGGAGAAGTCGAAATCGACTCGGACAACACAGAGGGCCTCAGGTCATGAGATTATACTGACAAATCCAGCCATTGAGGTTGTCCTGTGTTATGTGGTAAACCCAGCCACTTTCATAGCAGAACCAGCTACACCAGGGGAGTATGTCCTTACAATGCAGCTCATATGGATAGGGTGGTGGGGAACATAAAGGTTAAGGAATAGAAGATAGTGGTAGGAGATATGGTCTTTGTTGACAGGTCTTCAAATTTAGATTCCAACATCAGACCTAGGCACATTGGTGCTGCAGTGGTATGTCACATGCATGGGGCATTCTGTATTACCTCTGAAATGCGGTTGCCATCACACTATTCAGCATAGACAGTGGAGTTAGTGTCCATGATAAGTGCGCAACAACTGATGGAAAGACACGTGGCTAACATTTTCTCAGACTCTACTTATGTTCACTCCATCATACACTCAGGGTTGGCCCGGTGGGAGAGAATGGGGGTGAGGAGGAGTGATTGGTCCCCGGTCCAACATGCAGAGCTTCTGATGCAACTGATTGAAACATTGAAACTCCCAGTGAAGGTAGGAATAATAAAGTGTGCCTCCCAAGGAAATGACATGGCTGACAAAGCAGATATCCAGGCGCAAAGCATAGGGTATCGATGATGATTGCAAGGGGAAAAAAGGAATAAGAACTTTGAGGATACAGAGCACTTTAACAAACTGCCTGTTGTACAGAAAATTGACCTCCAGGGGGGAGCGCCCCAGGAAGAAAAGGATCTTTGGATACAGAGGTGGTGCTCTCTCTCTCTCTCTCTCTCTCCTACCGCCTTGGTGTGGAGACAAAATAGCACAGGAAAACAAGTACTGACCTGAAAATTGTTGGCAGTAGCATTGGGACAACTCAACTTTCCTGCTCATGTTCCCAAGGAACATGTGTCGGTAGAGATAAATGAAAGATGGTTTGTCCCAAGGCTCCACGAATTGGTGGCTGAATTTACAGGGAATTTGTGACAGTTCAAATGTTTTTGGCAAGACACACATTAAAACCAATAAAAGCAACACTACCACAACTGGAGGGGCCCTTCCGACACTTGCGTATTGATTATGTCGATATGCATGATAGTTGTGCTTCTTAAAGTACATTATAGTCATTGTCTGTCCTTTCTCACGTTGGCCTGATGCGGGACTCTGTGCTCATAATGACACAAAGTCAGTAGCAAATGTTTTGGTGTGGGAGGTGTTCTCAAGATGGGATATATATGATGAACTGTGGTCGGATAATATGCACAGTGTAATGCCCACTAGAGAACTGCATTGTGGAGGGACTAAATGGCCTACTTAAGGAACACTTAGCAAAGCTAACAACAACTTTGAGCAAAAATTGGCTTTATTGCCTCCCTTTAGCACTTTTCGCATTACGTAACTCACCCGCCGCAGATCCTCCATTGACTCTGCATGAAATTGTTACTGGCAGGAGAATGCATGCGCCTTTCTCTCTTGCAAGTAACATTTTGGATGCTAATACAACTGCAAAGGTTTTGGGGGATGAATTCAACGCATATCTGACTGAACTCACTAAGGCTGTAAAATACATATCTCGTCAGGTCCACGATCAAACTGGCCGGCCACAAAACAACACCCACAAGTGCACACAAAGAGGACACGTTTCCACAAACTGTGCCCCTCTATCAAGGGGAGAAAATATTATTCCGGAATTTTGTCAGAAGATGGAGAGATTTTGGGTTTACTGGGCCCCATGAAGTCGTATGAGCGACACCTACAGCAGTGAAAGTAAAAGAAAATATTATTCCGTAATTTTGTCAGAAGATGGAGAGATTTTAGGTTTACTGGGCCCCATGAAGTCGTATGCGCGACACCTACAGCAGTGAAAGTTAAAGATGGCTGCGCATGGATCAATCTTTCGGACGTTCACATAGACAACAGCTTCACCCCCTCTGCAGAAGAGAAGAGAGGCCCAACTTGATGGGGCGTATCAGTCAATTCCCATTAACATTCTGCTCTGCAATAAGACTTTACAGGAGGCCCATGGAGGAGAAGAGAATTGTGCATTGCAACAGTGGGGGGAATGGGAAAAAGTATAACAATTATGTGCTTTGGACAACTGTAGGATTATTTTGCTTTTTTCTGTTTCTTTTCCTTCTTTGTATTTTCTAGCATGAAGAGTCAAACAGCATGTTAAAAGAAAATGATGAAAATACACAAGCTAAAAGAAGTATATTTAACACAGAAAGGTTTTATGACACAATTGGGGAGGGCAGAACATGGCATCTGGGAATATGTTGTACGAGGAAATGAAATATGTGGGGCTAAAGAGGGCTAATGCCACCTGCTATGTGTGCTATCTAATCCCACGTGTTACTGGGACACCCAAACAATTCTTTCCCCAAGAAGTAACAGCAGGCGATCAGGGATGCATAATGCAGCTGTCTTCGTGTAAAACCTGTGGACTTTTCCAAGGGCAGGCAATATCTGTCCACTGGAGAGACGAAAGAGAGGAGGTGTACGTGGATAATTACATACAGCTGGAAAGTATGTCCAGATAATAAGCTACCAAACATATATTAGAATATATAACAGAGGGGGCAAGAAGGGAAAAGCAGTGGTTTAAAACCACAGCATAGTACACTGTAAACATTCTACAGGACATGACATTTGACATGACATTTGATGGTGCCACACCAGACCCCTGATGAGAATACGGGGCTGTGTTTTACCATGGAAGATCTGAAGGGGACATGGTACCGTGACATGCAGAGGAGTTAGTCGGAATTTGAGAAAGAAGTGGCAGCAAACATAAATGAGAGTTGTCGGGCGGTGTGGAACAGGCATGTGCATGCTTTGACTTGGAAAGATGAGAGACATCATCCAGTACACATAAAGCCTCTTACATGATTTCCCTTATATTTCAGGGCTACGGGGTCAACAGTCTTGCGGGCAAATCCTGGCTGCGCAAAGATGATGAGCATCCAGCCACTGCAGAGTGGGACAGCGGCAGTGATGGACCACTGTTGGGCTTGCGGGTCCAAGGCATATGCCCAGCTGCCTCCGGACTCAAGCAGATTTACCCTTCAACGACCACCCAGCGCTGGTACAAAGAAAAATGCTGGAGGAACAAAGGAAACAAGAAGGGGGGGGCCCACAATAAACAAGAGAAGGAGAAGCAGTAACTACCAGGCAATAACTACCTGTCGGCAGAAACTACCTGGCAGTAACTACCTAGCAGTAACTACCTGTCGGAAGAATCATCACAAAGTCTGGACCACAGAGACCCTACCTTAATTTTTTTCTGCATCACAAACTGTGTTGGAGTTTTCCCAGACAAATTAGGGAAGGACTTTTGAAATTAGGGTCAATTCTCTGTGGACCCGCAGTGCATAAACTAATCTGTACTTTCGTTTACAGGGGTTTGATGTGTGTAATTCCCTACTTTAGTGACTGTTTATATGTAATCTATTATTAGTGGTGTGTGATACTTCTACCTGTTAGTAGTCATTTTTCATAGTGATATTTGTCCATAAATAAATAACATTTATACATACTGTCTACGTGTAATTTGTGATTCCCATTGTGTGTACTCATTGTGGGCCCTTTACAAGCTCACCGCCTCTTGAGACTTAGCCTAGACCTCTCATCCATCACTGCTACCTTGAACTGTTATGGCTGCAGCTCCCAGAGTTCTCGCCGGCTTCCCCCTTGCCCTCCCTCTCCCCCCGCCTCCCGGACCTCCCTCCACCCATGATTGGCTGACTGTCTGGTCTTAAGTGAACCAACCAAGGCAGCCCTCTGCCTGGCAGACCTCCGGCTAAGGGCCCCAAGGCAAAGGGGGGCTTCTACACTGGTGGCTCCAAGATGTGTCTGCAGGTGTCTGCAGGGAAAGAAAAGGAAGGCAGCACCCAACAGACACCAACAAAACTTTAAGTGTGGCATGGGTAGGGTGTAGGGCAATTACTCTACTCCAGAAAGCCTGTGCCACTCTACCTTACTTTCCATAACGTAGACTGCCATAGACTTACACCATGCGTACTTGGAGAGATTTGTAACCACCAACCTAAATCCACACTTGGGTGGACTGTACATGTTGCATTCCATTACATACTAACATACTAGCCAATGTTAACTAGTGCCACATTTAAAGAGAGTGGTCAAGATTAGCCTGCGTCACATTTAGACAGGTCTAACAATGTAGGCATGTGCCACACTTAGATGTCATCCTTAAACTTAGCCTTCATCGCATCTAGATAGAAATGTGAATGATAGCATGTGCCACACTTAGATGTGCCACACTTAGATGTCATCCTTAACTTTGGCTTCCGCCACATCTAGACAGGTTTATGAATGTTTACTGGGAACAATCTACCTCTTTAGACTGTGTCACATCTACATAGTACTCTGAAACTTATTGTGTTGCACTCCGCCCCAGCTAAAGACTGTCTCTTCTAGGTAATGCTCTCAAAGATCACTATAGTGTACTCTGCCTCCTAAGAGACATCTAATAGCATCACTGTGTTAAATTTGAATCTAGAAAGTGTGACTAATAGCATCACTATGTTAAGGTTTGAACCCAGAAGGTATTCCCAACATCATTGAGTGTACCCCAATAGCGTCACAGTGTTAAAGTTGAACTTAGAAGGTATTCCCAACATCGTTGAGTGTGCCCCAATAGCGTCACTGTGCTTTAGTTTGAACTTAGAAGGTATTCCCAACATCATTGAGTGTACCCCAATAGCGTCACAGTGTTAAAGTTGAACTTAGAAGGTATTCCCAACATCATTGAGTGTGCCCCAATAGCGTCACTGTGCTTTAGTTTGAACTTAGAAGGTATTCCCAACATCATTGAGTGTGCCCTAATAGCGTCACTGTGCTTTAGTTTGAACTTAGAAGGTATTCCCAACATCATTGAGTGTGCCCTAATAGCGTCACTGTGCTTTAGTTTGAACTTAGAAGACATTCCCAACATCATTGAGTGTGCCCTAATAGCGTCACTGTGTTAAGGTTTAAACCCAGAAGGTATTCCCAACATCATTGAGTGTACCCCAATAGCGTCACAGTGTTAAAGTTGAACTTAGAAGGTATTCCCAACATCATTGAGTGTACCCCAATAGCGTCACAGTGTTAAAGTTGAACTTAGAAGGTATTCCCAACATCATTGAGTGTGCCCCAAAAGCGTCACTGTGCTTTAGTTTGAACTTAGAAGGTATTCCCAACATCATTGAGTGTGTCCTAATAGCGTCACTGTGCTTTAGTTTGAACTTAGAAGGCATTCCCAACATCATTGAGTGTGCCCTAATAGCGTCACAGTGTTAAAGTTGAACTTAGAAGGTATTCCCAACATCATTGAGTGTGCCCCAATAGCGTCACTGTGCTTTAGTTTGAACTTAGAAGGTATTCCCAACATCATTGAGTGTGCCCTAATAGCGTCACTGTGCTTTAGTTTGAACTTAGAAGGCATTCCCAACATCATTGAGTGTGCCCTAATAGCGTCACAGTGTTAAAGTTGAACTTAGAAGGTATTCCCAACATCATTGAGTGTGCCCCAATAGCGTCACTGTGCTTTAGTTTGAACTTAGAAGGTATTCCCAACATCATTGAGTGTACCCCAATAGCGTCACTGTGCTTTAGTTTGAACTTAGAAGGCATTCCCAACAACATTGAGTGTGCCCTAATAGCGTCACTGTGTTAAGGTTTGAACCCAGAAGGTATTCCCAACATCATTGAGTGTACCCCAATAGCGTCACAGTGTTAAAGTTGAACTTAGAAGGTATTCCCAACATCATTGAGTGTACCCCAATAGCGTCACAGTGTTAAAGTTGAACTTAGAAGGTATTCCCAACATCATTGAGTGTGCCCCAATAGCGTCACTGTGCTTTAGTTTGAACTTAGAAGGTATTCCCAACATCATTGAGTGTGCCCTAATAGTGTCACTGTGCTTTAGTTTGAACTTAGAAGGTATTCCCAACATCATTGAGTGTGCCCTAATAGCGTCACTGTGCTTTAGTCTGAACTTAGAAGGCCTTCCCAACATCATTGAGTGTGCCCTAATAGCGTCACTGTGTTAAGGTTTGAACCCAGAAGGTATTCCCAACATCATTGAGTGTACCCCAGTAGCGTCACAGTGTTAAAGTTGAACTTAGAAGGTATTCCCAACATCATTGAGTGTACCCCAATAGCGTCACAGTGTTAAAGTTGAACTTAGAAGGTATTCCCAACATCATTGAGTGTGCCCCAATAGCGTCACTGTGCTTTAGTTTGAACTTAGAAGGTATTCCCAACATCATTGAGTGTACCCCAATAGCGTCACAGTGTTAAAGTTGAACTTAGAAGGTATTCCCAACATCATTGAGTGTGCCCCAATAGCGTCACTGTGCTTTAGTTTGAACTTAGAAGATATTCCCAACATCATTGAGTTTGCCCTAATAGCGTCCCTGTGCTTTAGTTTGAACTTAGAAGGCATTCCCAACATCATTGAGTGTGCCCTAATAGCGTCACTGTGTTAAAGTTGAACTTAGAAGGTACTCCCAACATCATTGAGTGTGCCCCAATAGCGTCACTGTGTTGAAGTTGAGTCTAGAAAGTGTGACTAATGGCGTCATCATGGTGCAGATAGAGACCACACCAGTCCACCATGTGGATGGAAAGGATGGAGTGGATGGAAAGGATGGAGTGCATAGAAAGGATGGGGCGGTGGAAAGGATTGAGTGGATGAAAAGGATAGAATGCATGGAAAGGATGGAGTGGATGGAAAGGATGGAACAGATGGAAAAGGTGGATGGAGTGGATGGAACGGATAGAATGAATGGAGTGGATGGAAAAGACAGAGTGGATGGAGTGGATATATCTCTGTATATCTCTGTATCTCGTTTATATGCTATATATATGCTATGTACCTGTATCCCCATGTTATCTGTATCACATGTTTACCCCTATCCATCCTGTCACTTTATATACGTATGTCACTATGTACGCCACCTCTCCTGCTATCATGCTTGCTCGCAGGCGTTTTACTGGTAACCACCATATCACACTACAACGCTTACTCTTTCCTATACACCATCATCCAACTAGAACACAGCTATGCTATGACACATTCGGCCTAGCTGTTCTCATACTCACATGACCCCACGAACACCTCATCATCCTAATAAAACACAGCTAGCTAAGCACATTCCAGCTAGCTTAGGCGTCTCCTCAGGCCTAACGCAGACTGAAAACATCCAAATGATTTCCTCAGCACTACACCTACTGCTAGGCACACATATTCGGTGCGCCCACGCACCATACAACACTCTCTCCCTCTCTACTGATTTGAACTGCGGTTCCCAAGGGCGTTCAACCTACCAGCGCTTTGAGGTCATACCAATGATCCATAAGGCGCTATATAAATGCCAAGTAATATAACATAATATGTCACAATATATGTTGGCCTTCTATACATCTGTCCACCAGGCCAGAGTATAGAAAATCAGTCTTAACAAATTACAGTGGTGGGATGACTCTCTCCACTTAGCATCTGGGTGTTTTGTGAAAAGGATCAGTATTAGGTACCTCAGTGTAGCGCACTGGTGGTGTGACAAGATAATACTTACACCGTACACAGTTTTGATTGTGTAGTAGTTAACAATCACCTACTAAAATAGTTAACATGGAGACAGTAACTTTTACTACTTTAAGTTCTTCTAAAGTGGATCACTTGAAAAAGTTGTGTAGTGACAGGGGCCCAACAGTCTCTGGCACTAAAGAAGAATGAATTGTGAAAATTCTTGATTTTGAAAAGATCAAAGGTGTGCCTCCCTTATTTAATGGTACTGATAGTGGGACTGGGGATGGACCCAGCAGCAATAACAGAGTTGCTGCCACTACAATTTCTACTGGTGTGGAAGAGGGGCAGTAAAGTGAAGCTTCTGACGTTTGTCTGTCACCACCTTAGATGCTGAGGCATTGTTTGACCTGAAAAAGGAGAAGCTCAGGCTGAAGGATTAAGAGCTTGAGCTCAATTCGGCCATGTTAGATTTTGAGAGAGTTGAAAGGCAGAAGGCCAGAGATCACCAGATGGAGCTTGCCAAGATTCAGGCTTCACAATGTTCTTCCAGAGGTTCTGGAGATTATTCTGGGTCCTCTTCACATCCTAGATTCCCAAAAGATCGTCTTAGAATGTATGAAGATAAGAATGGCACAATTGATTGGCTTGTGACTTTTGAGTATGCATGTGAAGTACAAGGAGGGGGTGAGGCTGCTAGAATTGCATGGCTGCTCAGCAGACTGCCCCATTCTGGCTGCAGTGCCATTATGGAAATGTCTAAAGCTGACCGGCAAGATTTTGCAAAACTTAAGCAAACTCTCATCTTAAAGTTTGGGAAAACACCTGCCCAGTAATTGAGGAGATTTGGAGAGTACAAAAAAAATGTATTGTCCTATGTGACCTTTGTGTTCAGATTCTTTGAAAAACGTGTGTGGCTGGGAAGAAGGTTATCAGGTAACCATCGTTGAGGGCATGATTCATTTTTTCAGGCTTCAGCATATTTGTGCCTCTTGTTCCCTAGAGCTTAAGCACCATTTGGCTGAATCAAAAGAGTTAAATCCAAAGAGGCTAGCCATTGCTGCTGACTTATGGGTCTCACATAGAGTGTCCCATGAGGACAAGCCTGCTTCAAGTAAGCAGGAGGAGGGAAAGCAGAAAGAGAAAGAGGGTGGGGTACTGATAGAACTTTGTCCAAGAAGGCCCGCGAAAAGGTCAAAGAGGGTAGATCACAAGAGTCAGGTTAGGGTAGTGGGACTAATCCTTCCAAGCACGAGAGTGGTTTCTCTAAGCCTCCCTACGTGTCAAGATCCAGTGGGACTTGTTACACTTGTAGAGTCAGTGACCACAAGAAGGGGGACCCCAAGTGTAAGTGGGTCACCTCTGCAAGTATGGCCTTCTCTCAGTATGAGGAAGAATAGTTTGCAGGGTTGTCCTTCCCTTTAGATTCCTTCTCCTCAAGTTAAGAGTCTGTAGATTGACTAGATTCTTTGCAATATAGTAGTGCTGGAGCCTCTGAACACATCCCAGACCTGCCCCTTAGTTATGTGTTCTATGAGGATAGTGTTCAGGTAGTAGGTGTAAGTACCTCTGCTATTAGGATTACTGAAGTAGCTTCCTCAATGGTACACCCACAGGGCCTTGCCAGAAGTCCAGTGGGGGATACTCAGTCGACTGATAGGCCCTCTCTCAATGTTCCAGTAGCACCTGTCAGCTGTGAGTAATGAACTGGTCAGGGCATCTGTCAATGTTAGGAGAGCTGTTCCTAGAAGAGTTCTGGTGAGCTTGATCTTGAAGACTTAGCTCCTGATAGACACTCACCAGAGCTTTCAAGCACTTGGTCTCATAATCAGGCTGCCTTAGCCAAGCCTAAGGGAAAGCCTAGGCCTAAGGGGAAACCCATGGTCAGAGGAGTCAGAAGAAGAGGGAAAGAGAATATTCCCCCTGTCCTACCTACAACATCTGTTGGGGTAGTTGGTACGGTCCCTATTCCTGGTTTGGAAGAAGGACTCAGAGAAAATCTTGAATCCTATAGGGCTCCTGAGCCCTATAGGATCCTGAGCATGCTGGTAGAGGGAAACCATAGGGGCGAGATTCGTATGGGCCAACAAAGAAGGACACCATCTTAAGCCTGTGGAGAAAGGCCTGCTTTCACTGGGAAGGTTCCCCTCCAGTGAAGCAACGGATACATTAGGAGGGTGGTTACTGGAAAGTAAGCCCACGGAGCCCACCAGAGATAACCTTCAGATGTTGGCATTTTCTCAGGAGGTGAGGCGCTTCCTCCTACAGTTGGGGTGTGACAATCCCCTAGTGGTTCATCCTAGTGTCAGGATACCATTAGAGTGATCCAACACACTTTCTTGCTGGCCCATGATGGGGGTACCAGAAGAAACCCTCTGCAAGGGTCTCCCTATATGTCACCAGGTTGACAGAAGTGAGACAATTATTATTTTCTTTTTAAAAAAGTGCTTTACAGTTTACAAGAAATGTTTACACTTAAGTAAATTAGAACAAATAAATCAAAAGGAAATAATACAACCAAATATACACAGTGGGCCTCATTACGAGTCCGGCGATAGCCGTGCCGGAAAAAACGGCAGGATGCCGCCCGACCAATAATACCATTCCGCCTCCTTGATTGCTGGAATCTCCGGGGTATTACAACCCCAGTGACCCGGTAATTCTGGAGGCGGAATTCTGTAAATCACCATTCCCAGTAGGACTCCATGGGGATGGGGACCATGGAAACACCGGTTCTGTCTATGACAGAACCGGTGTTTCCATGTCCGCCTCCAGGCGCGTGGTGTTACTCCTGCCAGGTCAGACCTGGCGGGAGTGACACCTCCCGCCTGCAGGACTCGGAATCAGCCGGTCCAGAAACAACGATGGCGGCAGATTTACCACCACTGTTGTTTCCGGACCGGCTGACTTGTAATGAGGCCCAGTTTCTTTGACTTGGTCAAAATTTGTAATGCAGTTAACCAAATGTCTTCGATATGAATTTAGTCATTAGGCATACAATTAATGCCAGATTTCCCTCCAAGCTGCTTCCCCTCGGTCATTCTGCTATTCAAACCCTGGAGAATTTATTCTATGAGGGTTGTCAAAGCTATTATTAAGGCTTCATTAGAGGTAAGCATTAGCCTTACACAAAGGTTTTTGGTCAAGACCAGGGTCGTTGAATGTAAGAAGCCCCCCAAATGACTAATTCTCTGGGCCCTAAAGAAGGGGCATTCAAATACCAGATGGAACAATGATTTGGGTGGGACTAAGCTGCACATCCGGCACCCATGCATATCTCTGGGTATACCCAGCTTCGGCCCCTTGGCTCCCAAAGTAGGTAAGACATTGAGGCGAAATTTATGGTAGAGATCACAATGTTTTTGGGAGGGGAACTTCTGCAATTAGGATCTTAACTTGCATGATGGGTAAACAAATGGTGCTATCTTTGGACAATACCAATCTGTGTATGTCATTGTGGTCATTGATTCTGTCCCAAACGATGATCTTCCTCTTTTTTGAATAATCGCTGTCTGAAGAGTCAAGTGAGATCATGCTGGCAAAATTCATGCATCTCTTGTGGAACCTAATCAAGTAAGAAGTGTGGGCCAAACTGCCAATTAGCACATCTTTCATATAAGAGTAAAGGGAATTTCCATCAGCCGTCATAATTTTTGAGTGCAAGGACAAGCATCTTTTTATGAATTGGGCCCACCAAGATGTAAGGCCCAGTTCCAACCTAATGGCACTTATGGGTGTAGAATTTGTGAGAGCTAAAATGGTCTTCCAAACCTTCCCTTCCAGTCTATCTAAAAAGGTTCTGTCGAGCAATGGCATCAATCCGTAACCGTACAATGTAGTGGCAGTGATTTTTAGTTTGTACAATTCAATTAGCGGCAGTAAGGAGAAAGCACGTTTACTCCGGAGGGCCTTCAGAAAAGTGATACCAGACCCAAATTTAGTTGTCATTCTATCTCTTTGCAGCTGGAATTTTCTTTTTGACAAGATCACATACCCTAGGTAAATTATGGTGGGAACTTGTACAATTTTGGACTGGTTTAGGCTCCAGGAGTGAGATTTGGGCTTACGCTTTGTTGGGTATTCCAGGACAAAAGACTTCCGGGTGTAATTTTAAGATGGTTCCGCGCCATGTAAACATATACACCGTGCATAAGTCTTTGTAGGCCAACGTGAGTGTAGTCTATTGATAAAAGGTCTTCTGCATAAGCGATAACATTTACCCTTAGCTCATCCCATTTCGGCACGTACCCTTCCCAAGACAAAGACTCCTTCCAGAAGTCCACCAGGAAGAGGTTAAAAAGAATGGGGCTGAGCATGCAACATAAGCGGACCACTCTGGTAACGGCGATGGGACTCAATAGACCTCCCTGCACGTTTAGTCTTACAGTTAGGGAGTTGTTACAATAAAGTAACTGAATCATTTGCAGAAGGCCTTAGCAAAAAACCCACTTCTACAGCTTCTCCCAAAGAATAGCCATATCGATGTTATCGAAAGCTGTGGTTAGATCTAATACTGCGACATATAGTGATTTGTCAAAAGTTCTGCCAATGTCGGAGGTGCAGGTGGACAGTGCCAGGGCACTTATCGATGTCCCTACCCCTTTCCTGAAACCTGTTTGCAAGGGGCTTAACAGATTCTTGCTCTCCACCCACTTTGTAGAATCTTTCAGGATTATTTCAGCGAATACCTTTGTTGAGGAATCAATTAGGACAACCGGACGGAAATTAGTTGGGTCTGATCTAGTCCCAGATTTGAAAATTGGGACTATGATGGCTTTGTTCCATGAGGTAGGACAACAGCTTCCAGCTGCAATGTGGGAAAATAGTCTAAACAAGATTTCGAGCCCACAAAGGGGCATTGTCTTTGAAGAACTGGTACGAGACCCCATCTGGACTGCAAGCTGTTGAGTTGTTTAACTTCTGAATCACCATGATTATATCTTCTCTATCGAAGTTAAAGGCCCAGGGAACACATTCTAAGGTTTTAGGCCTGATCCCGGTTCCAGGATTATGTTTTTTAAAGAGGTACTCCGACCACGTTCTTTCTGACACACAACATACCAGGAGAGTTGCTTGCTTAGAAGCAGTGCCATTAAGAAATCTCCATATTGCACTAGTGTCTTTGTCAATGAGTTTCTTAAACAGTTTCTGATACTCCAGAGTTCACTTTTAGGAGTGGACTCAGTTGTACCAGAGGCAAGGCCTACTTTGTTTAGCCCCTTGACCCTGGAGACCTCAGGCAGTAAATTGCAATTGGTGGTTGCTGATCAAAACACTATATGCCTTAATTCTTACCCACAAAGAATAACTGCCAAGTCAGGCATGAATGCCATACTGAATGACAGTCTGAGAGGTAGCTCCTCTGCTGTACTCAGTAGTGGTCAGACACAGTGGAGGGAGAGTGAAGTGATCTGTCAAGTGTCACTTAGCTGTCATCCACAGGAAGATGGTCTGAGAGAGAGAACTGTCAGATCCGTCCTAGGTTTGATTGGAGCCTTATTGAGCCCCACAGAAGGAGATGGGGCCTTCTCCTGTCAAACATATTTAGGAATTCCCTGAACACGTGTGAGTGCTCTGGGCCTTGCTATGTTTCACAGCTTGGCAAGAGAAACTATTCAGAAGGCCTTGGTGGACCTGCCAGGTTGCCATATCTTGATAGATTGAATTGAAGCCCTGCTTATGGGAATTGAAGCCCTGTTTATGGCTACAGAGAGGGAGCCAGAGAAATATGTGTGTGTCCCTGCCCTGTGCCAAAGCAGCCCTTCTAATGGCTTCAGTGAGGATGACCTAGAGTCCCCGCACCTGAACCCACATCAGCAAGGTGAGCTGGCTATTTTTCTGAGACAATCTCCCCCTTTATTGTCACTGAAACCCTCTATAACAGGTTGGTGTAAACCACACTATTCTAGGAGTTGGTGAAACTGGCAAGTTTGGGTGGTGTGGTGGTTCAGACCAAACAAAACATTTTGTCAGTTGGTGTGACATACACCCTGTGTTGGAACAAGGAGTGTTTGGCTGTCTAGAGTCCAGTTCTGAGGGTCTGTAGGAACATACAGGTAAAGCCAGTTTGGGACTCTGTATGGACAATAGAGCTCTGTATTCTGTCCCCAAGACAGATACAGACTCTCCACTTAAAGGTAACAACTTAGTGGATACGCTATGTACTGAAAAGTACAGTTGCTTTTAGATCTTTCTGCAGGGTATGGCAATATATTGGTTGCCGTCTATGCTAAGGAGGGGACAGCAGTTTCAGCGCTTTCAGATCCTTACTTTAATGTATGGGCTTCTGGAGTGGTGGCTGCAACTGACAACCTGTCAAATGAGATTAGCCCCTGTTCTGAATGGGAAAATGGATCTCAGCAATACATGGCTGGATGACAAAGCAGGTTCAACCCCCCACTTGGAAGGAACTGGGAATAACTCAAGGGACTGTGTGTCACAACCTTAATCCGGCCAACTTGTTCAGGGAAACAACCAAGTGTCAAACTGAACAGGAGCCATTGGCCTTCCTTGAGCATAAAGTTGGTGCATGTGCGGACAAGATGCTCACAAGGCATAGTAGGGTTGTCCTTCCTACTTTTGCCTCCACTGCTCTTATTAATTATTTTGTTATGTAATGTTTTTCACTCCCTTGTTCCCCCCTCGCCCTGTGGGTGCTTTGAGACAATATTTTACTTGCTGTATAAGCGCCTAACAAGTAAACAATAAATAAATAAATAAAACCTCTTGTCAGTGAAATACTGCATGTACCGAACTGGGCAACCCCCACTACCCAAGCCCAAGTGAGGACTTTCCTGGGCCTCACTGGGAAACACAGGAGTAAGGTGGCAAGCTATAGCAATATAGCTGCCCCGCTGACTGCCCTTGCTACTCATAGGGGACCTAAAGAATTCTTATGGACCCTTGAGTGTGAGAAGGCCTTCACTGGCCTGAAAGAATCCTTAGGTCAGGCCCCGGATTTGAAAGAGACCCATCTTAGTGCAGACCGATGCCTATGACACTGGGGTAGTTGGGAAACATTCACAGCTTTATGACAAAGGTCAGGAACATCCTATTTGTCACATCAACTACCAGTTTAGGTGTGGAGAACTAAGGTGGCCCCAGGAAGAGAAAATATGTCTTTCCATCATATGGTATCAAAGTAAGTTGAGGTACTACCTCCATGGGACTCAGTTCACTGTGAATGCTCACTCTAAGCCTTTGAAGTGGTTGGTAGATATTAAGGGAGAGAATCCAAAGTGGCTCAGGTGGTTCATGAGTCTGCAGGCCTTGAATTTCGCTAATGGGAATAGGCCAGATCCCAAATGTAGCAATTCCGATGGGCTGTCCAACTGAGATAACGACTGGAACAAAGTACCCATCCAGGGGTGGATACGTTCCCCTTGTCGCCAGACTGGTGGTGTGGGGGGTGAGGCGAGTGTTAGGAAAGATTTCTCTTTACTGCACCTTTCCTTCCATTTTTATGGACCCGCAAACTTTGTGCTTTTATTTTTGATCCTGACCTGTACTTTTTACAGTGCAGTGAAGCCTTAAGCTTCACCACACTGTCGTTTGCTCATCTGTTATGGGGAAACTGACATATCCTTTAGGCTGTCAGTACTGGGAAACATCGTTTCCCCTAGTCTAGTTACCTTGTTACTACTTTTAGTAACTTGTTATCACCTATGGTAACTTTTATCATTGTACAAGCCATCGTACAATGCAGTACAATAGGGTACACTTTTTGTTTTGCCCTAGACTAACATGCAAAGGGTTTTTGGTTACTCTAGGTGTGCAAAATGGACAAGCTGGTGGCAGCAGTGACTTTTTACCACTTTTTGGTGCTTTTTGTTTTTTAGCCTTACCGCATTTAACGTGTTTGGCTACTAACTGTGGTTAGTGACCAAACATGGCCCTGCCACGAGGTTTTTCGCTTGTCCTTTGGCCATCTTGTTTTTTAGCCTTCTTGCTGGCCTTTGAGTTCAGGAAATTCCTTATATGGACTTCCATTGCCCGGGAAAGCAGAAGCGTTTGGCGGGCTACTGGAGGGCTATGTGTGTTTGCTGGCAGGATGTGGGCTGGGACTGTCTGGGCCCAATCCACAAACTGGTTTCAGTGTGCCTGAGTGTTTTGCATGAGTGTTCCCGTTAGTGGTCCTGATTGGAGGACCCCTGCATCCACTCTGGAGTGGAGTAACCTGAAGAAGCCAAGACTCCTGTCCAGCTGTTTGAACCGTGAGTAGACCGGGGTGGCCAGGAACCAACTTTTGCTCCTGTCCTGGAGAAGCCCTGTCTTGCTATTGTTCTTCAACAATCCTGCAAGCGAGTTGCGACCCTTGGAGTGGAGGGAACATCCATTCATGATGTCTGCTCAGTACCCTGCGAAGAAGAGCCTTCAGAAAGTGTCCCGAGACCGGCCTGTGGCTGGCCAGCTCTGAGTTTGGGCTACTGTGCTGGCGATGTCACAGTTGCGCGTTGAGGCCTGGAACTTGGGGGATCCTCAGATTGTCCTACAAGACTTACCTTGGCGTAATTTAGGAGTCTCAACATCAAGGGAAAACGAGATGGGAGAGAAAGTCTGACCATGACAATTGAGCCATTTGCATCGCAGTGCTTCGGTGACCACCGTCCGAAACAGCTTAACTGAGTCGAGTCCAGTACTGAGAGGGGTCCTGCATCATGTTTTTCTGCATTCATCATCCAAGAGTCCTTGCACAAGTGAAAGACACCAACCAGAGATCAGCTCGAACCTGCAACCCCAGCGAATCAAGGACTGAGGCAGATGGCGGAGAAAGCAACCTCAGACCTTCTTCCATCGACCTGCCAAGTCCTGAAAATAATTGGAGTACGGGGGGGTGAGAGGGGGTGAGTTACAGTGGTTCTTACCTTCCTCTAAACTCCCTTTAAAAGTTTTCATAACTTTTATAAAACATTTGCTGTACTTTGGTTTTGCCATTGCTTGTTCGCGCAAGCCTTCCGACAGTTGGGGGCACATTGATTAGTTATAATAAACTGTCTTCTAACCCTTGGAACTGTTCACTGGACAACAGAGATTCTACCTTCATTTTTTTCCTGCATCACAAACTGTGTCAGAACTTTTCCTGAACTTTTGGGCATAAGGCCCCGGACAACTTTGGGAAGGACTTTTGAAGTTAGGGTTAATTCTGTCGACCGGTGGTGCATAAACTAATCTGTACTTTCTTTTCCAGGGGTTTGATTTGTGTTATGCCCACTATAGTGACTGCATATATGTAATCTATTATTAGTGTTGTGTGATACCTCTGCCTGTTAGTAGTCATTATTCATAGTTATATTTGCCCATAAATAAATAACTGTATTTTTATCCGTACTGTCTGAGTGTAATTTGTGATTCCCATGGTGTGTACCCATTATGGACCCTTTAAAAGCTCACCACCTCTTGAGACTTAGCCTAGATCGCTCGTCACGGCTACCGTGAACTTGTTTGGCTACAGCTCCCAGAGTTGTTCCTGTCACGTATAGGTTGGCCTTCTATACATCTGTACACAAGGCCAAAGTATAGAAAATCAGTTCTAACACTGGTGTGCAGAGAGAGAGGCACAAGGCAGGCAAGCTGGGCTTGCACCGGGAAAGTGCAGAAGACCAGTGAGTGTCGAGAGGGCAAAGAGGCTCTGGGGTGCTCTAACTGGACCGCAAAGGAACACCGGTCTGTAATATGGAAACAACTATGCGTGTATTGAATACCAAACTAAAGAGGAACTTAACTTTGAACAATTACATGCTCATTTGAATACCGAACTAAAGAGGAACTTAATTTTAAACAATTAGATGCTTATTGAATACCTAACTAAAGAGAAACTTAAACGTTAAAACCCAAAGATATGTATAGAATATCGAACTGAATAGAACTTTAAATCTGAACAATAAAAGTGAACATTGCACATTCAACTGAATTGAGCACATGTTGCACAATTTTTTAATTGAAACATCAAAGTCAAGAGTATTAAAAGAGGAAAAGAGCCAAACAGTGAACATTTATGAGTGAATGCAGTACCGCAATGTCACAGCTTGGCAGGAGGTGGGTGACACAAGGAGAAGCCAAAGAAGTGCAAGAATACCCACAAAGCCAAGAAGGTGACTTGGTGTATAGAAGCAAGTGCCAAGGAACGTGTGTGTGTGTGTGCGCGCGCATGGAGGAGACCCGGATCCTGGTTGCGCAACCTGTAATGAGTGGATTGTGTGGTCTAACAACTGCGCCTAGACCAGAGAACCATTGCACTGTGAAATATAAGGACACCGAGCAACAGCGTAAGGAAACCACTGCATAGAAACTGGCGCAGTGGGCCAGAAAGAAGGTTAGGTTGACCTAGTATTTTGTTGAAACTCTTTTCATTGGAAAAATTGTAACAATAATAAATGGTACAGTTCAAGTCTTGGGGAAAGGAACACTGAGGATTAAAGGAACCACACCTGTGATCTTGAGAACGGAGTCTGAAGACCCTTTTTTGCTTTTGGACTGTATTACTTGAAACTTGGGGAAGGAAACCCCAGGTGTTGCTTCTGAACTAGCTCGCCTTGAACTGGCAAAAGGCACATTTTTAGACTTGTTCATGGAACTTTCTTGTGCTTGGGGAAGGGGAGCTGAAAGTAAGCTCTGGGCTGGAAGAAGCTTGGACCTTTGATTTGAACACTACTGCCTTTGAATTGGACATCCATACAGATTAGTTAATTGTAATTGTGAGGGCAAGGATAGGTTTTGGACATGGACAGACTTTTAAGTTGAACTCTTTGACTCAGACTTTCCTTAGTGTCTCACCTTAGCAAAGGGCAAGTTAGGCCTTCAACCATCCTGACATGTAAGTTAATAAATATATTTTGTTGGAACTTTAAGGCTGTTTTCTGTGCCATACTTCATGATGCTTTCACAGTCTCAAAGATGCAATAGTGTTTTGTGTCCTCACTGATGTCCGCAAGGCACATAATTGGTTGGATGACATGTGAATGTCCCCCTTGCCACTAGCTCAGGGTATCTCGTTTTTCTCATGTGTGCTGACCAACAGCAGACTAATAAAGTTTCGGAGGTTAGCGCGATTACGTATTGCTGAGTCTCTAAGGAACTGGCCAATCCTACTGCAGCCTCTTCCTCTACCGCACCCACCCTGGCCCTTTCCTCAGCCCTGGCTGTACACTTCACCACCAAAACATAGGACATCCTATCTTCTCTCTCCTCTGCACCCACTTGTGCACTATAATCTCCTGGGCCCCCCTTGGCCACCTCCACCTCTCTCCTTCTCTACTCCCTCTCCCCTGTCACACCTGAGGAGGTCACTAGACAAGTCCGGTCTATGAAAGCTTCTTCCAGACAGGTGGACCTCTGCCCATCCAAAACCATCAAGGACAACATTAACTTGCTAGCTCCAGCCTTGGCAGACCTCTGCAACCTCTACTTCACCAAAGTAGTCTTCCCCACTTCTCTCAAGCATTCTCTTGTGCACCCTCTGCTCAAAAGAATCTCTGCCGACCCTACTATTCCGGCTAACTATCACCCAATCTCTATCACCCCTTTCTGGGACAAACTCCTGGAGAAGTTGGCTATCTCTCAGCTTACCCTCCACACAGAATATGTTGGTTGTCTACATGCCCATCAGTCTGGCTTTAGAGCATCCAGAGGCACAGAAACTGCTCTTCTGAACACCCGTGAAGATCTGCTCTCAAACCTTGACTTTAACTCTCTCTCTGTCCTCATTCTTCTTGACCTCTCCTCTGCTTTTGATACAGTAAACCAGAACATCATGATTTCACATCTCTGTGAGACCCTGGGCATCACCGATAAACCCTACCATGGCTAGCATCCTTTCTCTCTGACCGTCCTTCCCAGGTAGAACTCGGTTCCTTTGTCTTCGCTATCACTCTCTCTAATTGTGGTGTCCAACAGCGATCTAATCTATCCCCCTGGTGTTTCAATGTCTACATGGCCCCTTTGGCCCACATAATATCTGCCTTCACCTCCAACTTTCAGTGTTATGTGGTTGAAACACAGCTCTCTTCCAGGCTACCCTCGGCCTCTTCCTCCTCCTTGCTCATCCCGTACTGTCAGTCCGCAATTCAGTCCTGGTGGGCTGCTAATGATCTCTGCCTGACAGAGATCATCCTCATAGGGACCCCTGCTCCCGTTTTCCCACTTTCACTTTGGCCGACCACCGTCACCCACTTGTGAGGTAAGAAATCAGGGGTCATCTTCGACTCTACTCTCTCCTTCTCTTCTCGGACATGTCCAAAAAAAACAACTACCAGCTGCACCTCCTTAGAGATATTCTACCTTTTCTTACCTTCCCCCAAAGGTTCACTGTCTCCAGAGCTCTGGTTCTCTCCAGACTGGACTACTGCAACAGTCTCTTTCTCAATCTTCCCACATCTACTCTTCAACCTCTTCACCTTATCCAGAACAGAACCGCAAGACTTATCTTTGGCCTCAAGCCGGGGACCACATCTTTCCGGCACTGAAATCCCTCCACTGGCTCCCTGTGGCTGCAAGGATCAAGTTTAAGTCCCTCTGCATAGTTCACAAGGCTTTCTGGGGCCTGGGCCCCTACTATCTACAACGGTCTCTTCCTAAATACTTTCTTTCCAGAGCCCTCCGCTCGGCTCCTCCAACTCTCTGCGGGTGAGCAGTTTTTCCAAACAGAGATTTTTGGGTAGATCCTTATCCTCTGCAGGTGCCTACCTCTGGAACAGCCTACCTGCCACTCTCCGTCTTGAGCTGGACCTCCTTAAGTTCCAGAAACTCCTCAAGACATTCCTCTTCGCTTCCTCTTTCTCTCCCTTGCTAAGCTACTTTCTCTTCTCTCCTGCTTCCCTCCTTTGTTCTCAGTCCCAACTTGTTCAGTCAGCTGACTGGTCACCTGGTGCACCTCAAGAACCTCACAGGTCCCTGGGCCCCCCGCCAGTCCTGCACTTGCCCTGGACCTCCACACTCTGCCTTACATTACTGCACTCGGAATACGTTATATGAGAGTGGTGACACCCACTCTGCACTTAACCCTGGTCCCTACTGGACTGGGCGCACTTGTCCCCCTCCCCGCCTCCCTCGCATTTCTGTTTGCACACTTGCATGACCTTGAGTGTACTAGGCTTAGCATGTTTGTCTGTCCTGTCTTCTTCTATCTCCCCTCCTTAGCTCGCTGTTCCTGCATGCAAAGGCGCATTGATG
The DNA here is from genome assembly GCF_040938575.1 of Ambystoma mexicanum. NCBI lineage: Eukaryota > Metazoa > Chordata > Amphibia > Caudata > Ambystomatidae > Ambystoma > Ambystoma mexicanum. The sequence continues at coordinate 208,746,386 of NC_090938.1, forward strand.
ACCAACCTTTTTTTGTCTTATATGTTCCACTCCCCCCATCGTCTCCCCCCACTCTTTGTCACAGCCTTATACTAGTAGAAATGCCCTGGCCTATTATGTTAGTTATTGCTGTTAGGTCAATCAGAATCTTGAAGGCCTAAGAATGAAAATGATATCCCCTTGTTCCCTTCCCGCCTTGAAAAGCTTTGAAACACTTCACATGTGCATAAGTGCTTTACAAATAAACAATTACAATTACAATAAAAAGTCATTTCTGGGACGGGAAGGGAAGGTATGTCACATCACATGGGTGGTAATGAACAGAGGGGTCGATATTGTTTGCTCCAATATTTTTTGATTAACCTATGTCAAGTTTGAGGGGACTGATGTAATCCCACCAATCAGCTTTGTAGGGTATCAAATATTTTCCAACAATGCTCGTAACTGTTTCTGACTATTCAAATAACATGTACAGTATAAAAGATTGAGTGGCAGTCGGCGGCTTTGTCAGCTCCTATAAACCAGTCCTTTTCCACTTTTGATTTCTGCTTGCCCAGCTGTAATAAACAGCTTTACTTCTTGAATGGCGTACGCTACTTTTTGGATTACCTTTTTTTTTTAAATATAACATTTTAATATGTTTTGAAACATACGACATATAATCAATCAATAACATTCCATTGGTTTGTCATAATTAGTTTGATTAATCAGATTTGCTGTGATAGCGCAGTCCCACAGGTATTAGATAGTAGTACTTAAAGTTTGAAAGTTTATGTCCAATCATTTACGTCCCTCATTTTACATATTCAGTTAAACCTGTTGTGATTTAGCCGTGCCTCTCTTCTCATTGGTACCAGATCTTAGCAGCCTTCTCCAGACATTGCTGAGCAATATAAATACAGAGTTCCATGAATGCACACCTATCTAGAGACCCTTTGTGCATAGCTGGGGCGGTCTACAGCCGCCCCACTTCCTTGCAATCTTGCGTTTGATCAGGCCTATCATAGTGGAAAGAAAACGTTTCTCATATTGCCCAAAGTTCTGGTAGCACCAGATACCCAACAGCAGTAATTTACGGTTCAGTGGTACTTCCACTCCTAGCGCTCCTGATAGCTTATTGCAGCATGACTGCCAGACGGAAGGGTTCCGGGGGCATTCCCATAGGATATAAATGTATGTGCCCTCTCCCTGTCCACAGCGTAGGTAGTTAGGGCTGGTCGCTCTATTCCAGCGAAACAGCGCGATTCTGGGGTAGTATATTGAACCGTAGGCCCTTTAGGTAGTGCTCTATCGGATGCATGGGGATGCAGATTTCACTCTTAGACCAATAATAAGTCTGACTCAGGAAGTTGGCAAAAACATATTGCAATGTCTCAAAACAGGGAGTACAGCAGACATCAACAGACGTTCGCTCAAATCTCTCTCAAGAGTTCTCTCTCAAAGCACTACATGAAAAATTACATTTATATGGCAAAAATACGTCATTACTGACGCCATACTACGTGGCAAAATAAGAAAACCTACTTGGGGTTGTGATAGGCTTAAGGGGCATCTAGGTATACATTCATTCTATGGGGGACAGGATTGTGATTGGGTCTCTAAGGTCAGGTGGACAGCTATGCCCACCCCTAGTGCACCCCTAGTGCAAGTCATCTTCGCCGTCATGAAATACATGACGTTTCATTGACTCTTTACCATGCGGCCCTCTATGATTGGTTGGCACACTTGTACTCTTCTGGAATATTCCACTCGCTAGCAGCACACAAGCTGGTTCCCTAGTTAATGGAGGGTTGGACTTGACCATACCTCCCCACCCAATTAGCCCATAATCCATCATCACTCCTGCTGTCTGCCATTCGAATTTGTCTTTGCACTCAGCCTTGCAAGTATCACTGCGCCTGAAAATAAAAGGGAGTGTGAGCATAGCCTTATCTTCAGGTCTCGGAGTAGCTATCCCAAAGTCTATTTTCATCTTAACCATGTGACAGGTGACCGTGTTTTGAGCTCCTTCTTCGTTTTCTAACATTATTAAATGAATAAAAACTGGCACATCTAGTGTTTTTCCATTACACCTCAACAGGAGCTCATTTCACTTCTCACGTTCATTGTATCTTCTCAAATAGATAACCAGTTTCTTGGCGACCCCAACCCTTGACACTTGGCCAGACAACCTTTCTCGAATCTTCCCTCGTTGTCAGCTGTTTTCTTCTACTGTGCCACATTTTCAGCCCTTCTGTTCATAGGGTGCTAATTTGCTAAAATATGTCATGGAACATCCAGATTCTATACACACATATATATAGATATATTGGCGGCACTTCCTGCAGTCTATTCACTAAGTATAGCCAGTCTTATTATTACTTAGTCTACTCGCGTTTCAGCATCTGTATAATTATAAAACGGCTTGCCTTTTCTCCAGTGCTCTCTGCACATGCAATCTTCATTCCCCACATGAAATGTTGCTCAATTGTTCACTTCGCCATCAGATTCTATAAGGTCATTATACTCTCTTCATTCGCATCTCCTCTGGGTGCATCATTTCTGCCTCGGATGATGTCACCAGGCTTCTCTTTTATTCATCTTCACACTTCTTCCGCAACCTCCTTCAAGAGACTGTCATTTCTCTGTGTGTACATCATATAGGGTTTTCTCAATGGATACCTTGTTTCGAGGACTTTTCGCGGCTAGAGGGACCATTACTGGCGTCGTGCATGTCGCAATTGCCGGCTTCCAACATATAGGCAAAATGGGGAAGGGACATCCGGTAGAGGCATTTAGCTCCTCCTCTACACTCCCCCCCCCCCTCTGGTTGATTCATCGATCACTCTCCCATCAGTCATCAAATCTAGACATCCTCGTCTGAAAAAGTGCTTTTTTGGAGTCCATATCTTCATTACTCCTTTCAGAGATCCTGCTGATTTCACATGGTCATCAACACTCCATGTCATGTGACTACATTGTCCATTCGGGCTGCAGTAGATCCATCTTCCCACATACTTCTTGTGATTTCTTGGATGCAGGAACTTCGTTCCCTCAGGTGCTAGAATACTTGCTTCTATACTTTCTGATTTCTTCATCTGTCAGCTCTTTGGATCCAAACCAAGAATCGACATTGATCATGATCTTCATTCCTACTGCTTTCTTTGCTGTCTTCTTACACTGTGTGATTATTATTCTGATCACACAGAATCCAAAGATGATCATCACCAACAATGCTCCGAAGAACTTTAAGATGTTTGCCATCCATTGTGGAACCCATGAGAAGATCGATGCAAACCAGCTGTCATCTGCAATATCTTCTACTTCATCTTCCATCTTGATGTGCACGTTCGTTATGGCCTCTGTCAAGGTCCCAGTCTCTTCATCGTGAGAAGGTATGAACGTGCAACATGATACTCCGATTTTGGCACAAACACCTCCATCCATGGCTGTAATCATGTCTAAGACATATCTGTTCTGCAGAGCCATCAGTCTTATGGCTCTCAATTCTTCTTTGATAGCATTGAATCACTTAATGGTAGTGTTGATTATCTACATGAGCTCCCATCTGGTAACCTGTAACCATTTGGCATTTGCCATCGTCCGGATCCCTGGCATGAACACTGTCCCAAATACTGCCGAAGTCTGACTGAATAACCTATGTTCATACGGAAAAGAATCAAAGGCTTCTATCGATTTAGATGAAAAATAGTTTTCCCTCTTTGTTCGATTGAGAAATCCAACTAACCTTGATTGCTGTATTTGATATAACTACCTCATATGCAGAAGTCTTCTGATATGACAATGTACCCTTAGGTTTCTCCAAAACGGCAAACAAAGTATGCTCAACAAAAAATGTCATAGAACACCCCATCACAATACTAGTAGACTTCTCGATTGCAAACACGGCTGCTGCAAGCGATTGTTTTCAAGGAAAGTGCCCTCCGATAACTGGATCTAAAATCCCAGTGTAATATGCCAGGGGTTTGTACCCCAATGTAGTCCTCTGCGTAAGCACTGCTGTCATGACTGTCCTATTTGTATGTAAAACAAAAATAACTCCTGGGAATTCCGAAAACTGGAGCTGTACACATTGCTTTCGTCAATTCTTCAAGCCCTCCCTTCATTTCCTCTGTCCATTCTATTCTTTCCTTGTTCACTTGTGCTTTCTTCAGAGCCTGCAAAAAGGGTCATGTGTATGAACTAAAATCAAATACCCATGCCCTGACATAGTTGCATATTCGCAAAAACTGCTGCACTTGTTTTAACATGTGCGGTTTTACTGTTTTCATAATTGCCTCAGCTCTTTCAGGTGTGAGTCTCTTCCCTTCATGTGAGATTAACTGAACTATATACAACACGGCAAATAAAGCGTGCTCAACAAAAGTCATAGAACACCCAATCACAATACTAGTAGACTTCTCGATTGCGAACCCGGCTACTACAAGCGATTGTTCGCAAGGAAAGTGCCCTCTCATAATGATCTAAAATCCCACAGTAATATGCCTGGGGTTTGTACCCCAATGTAGTCCTCTGTGTAAGCACTGCTGTCATGAATGTCCCATTTGTATGTAAAAACAAAAAGAACTCCTCATCATAGTTGGGAATTCCTAAAACTGGAGCTGTACAAATTGCTTTCTTCAATTCTTCAAGCCTCCCTCCATTTCCTCAGTCCATTCTATTCTTTCCTTGTTCACTTGTGCTTTCTTCAGAGCCTGCAAAAAAGGTCTTGTGTATGATCTAAAATCAAATACCCATGCCCTAACATAGTTGCATAATCCCAAATCTTCTGTCATGCTACAAACCAAAATATCATCTACGTACTGCAGCACAACACTTTGCAAATCAATGCTGCTTAGGGTCATCTGCAGGACCCTATTAAAGATCGATGGAGACTCACAGTACCCTCAGGGCAATGAAGTGCTCTTCAACTTAGGTTGGCGAAACGTAAATGACATAAGGTCTTGATAGTCTTTATGCAACAGGATTGAGAAAAATGCATTTTCAAGTCAATCACCATGAAATATCGTGCCTCTGCTGGAATACTACATAGTATTGTCACTGGTTTCGGAACTAAATGAAACTCTGCCTCTGCAATTTGATTAATCGGTCTCATATCATGAATAAATCTCCACGACCCTCCCTTCGATTTTTTAATAGGATACACTGTGGTATTACACTGTGACTCTGATGTCACTAAAATACCTTGTTACATCAGGGCTGATATAATTTGAAAAATACCCTTATCCGCCTCTCGAGACATTGGGTACTGTCTTTTGTTCGAGGTAAAATTGCTCCTGGCTTCAGCTTAATCTTAACCTCCCCACTCCCATCAATAGGCCTTTGTCATAGGGGCCCGTAGTCCATAAAGAGTTTGGCACTTTTTCCAAATCTTCATAAAAAAATGCTGGGCGCTGCTGCACTATCACCATTCGCTGTGGGATTTCTCTTTTCTCTATTCTGATCCAATATGTATTACTCATCTCGAATATTACTTCATTATCTGATGGATCATCTCTAAACATATCCTCGTCAGTGACGTCAGTCAATCTATACCCTTCCCCAATGGCAATCACTGTTCTCCATGGCCTGCCCTCTTCATCTATTCCTTCGAGCATGGCCAATTCCCCTTGCACTATGGCTGCATTTAACTCTAGGGAAATAGTCTGTCCCCCCTCATCGGTCATAGGTATCTGTGGGCTGAACAAAAACTCATCAGGTATTCTCCTAATCTTTCCCAATAAGCTGGGTAGCCATGTCAACAAAATACGTACCCCATAAAGAAAGACTTCTGGCTCTAATGGCCGTCTTTGCAGAGCCATTTGCCCTGTAAACGCCAAGATAAATTTGCCCACATTCATATAATGTAACCCTGGAGTAGAACACACTATGCCTTCATCAGTAAAAGAAATTGCCATATTAAGCTTTGTCATTAAATCTCATCCTAGAATGTTAATCACTATCTGCCTTGAATACAATAATGGAACAGACATGTCACACTCTCCTATGGAGATGGGTAATTCATCAGTAAAAGGAACTCTACTCGTAGCTCCAGAGAAACCTTGCGCAGTTATGGCATTCCCAACATTGGATACTTTCCCTCTTGTATACATGAACGAGAAGCCCCAGTGTCTACTAAAAAAGAAAAAGATTTGCCTCCTATCGTCACATCAACCCTTGGTTCCTCTTGAGTGTCTGGTGTTACCGATAGTACTGAACACATCCAGTCACCCTGTGAGCTGTCCTATTGTGAGTACATGTTTATCCCTTTACCTGTAAAAGGACGTCCTCCTACCACAGTGACACTCCCTACTCTAGGTGTCGATAACTGTCCTCTGTTTGCATTCTGCTGTAGCTGCATGGTTGCATGCTGTGACTGCCCTTGCAGCGGATTCAATGGTGCTTGCTGTGGTAGCAATGCCTGTTACATTAGCAGCGCTTGTACTTGATACACTGTCTGATCTTGGGCAAACCCATCCCTAGCTTGTGAGCTATATGCTGGAGGATAAGCTGTCCCCCCTCTTGAAAATTGCCCATTCTGTACATACCCTTGGCTTCCACATGTGCACGTGATATGCCCTGTCATTCCACATGTCCAACATATAGGAAGAGCTCTTCTGACCAGCCCCCCTTGGTTGAATCCTCCTTGCACATTCTGATTATCATTCTGCATATTCTGAAAACTGCTTTGATTATTCTGAAAACCACTTCTTCCTCTGTAGCCCATTACTCTGTTTCGTGGCATAAACCTATTCCCTTATTGATCCATTTAGCGTTGATTATTTGCCTGCGATGTACCCACTGCTTGCTGCATTCTCAATCCTTTTGCGCTTGTCAGTACCGCCCCGTCTATGGCGTACTTCGACCATTTCTTTGGAACTAACTTGGCTTCCACAAGTTTTCTAGCATCTTCTTATTTTTCTCTTGTAACAGCTGGCAGTGATGCGCTATAGTCAACTGTATATCTACCCATGGCTTCGCTTCCATTCCCACTAATTTCTTTTGCTGTCTCTGTAACTGCTCTGGTAATCTCTGGCATAGAATGTGGTCAAATACTGCCACTGACTTCCCCCACGGCTTCCTCATTTCAAGAGTCCACTGTTCCTGTATACTTTGAATATAAGCAAGCAGATCTTCATCATCTTTCATCTTATGTTCCATAATTGCACCCATATCTGACGTATCAGGATACTGTACCTTGAGTGCACTCCAGACATCTGCTCTACAATCATTAAATGGCGCTCCATCGTGCGCTGTGTTCTGTGCTGTGACACTTGAGTAACCTGCTCTTGTCCAAATGTCATCAGCCCTTTCGCCAAGAATGGCTGCTAGGAGACCCTTAATGTCCCCTTTACTGGAGTATTTCCTCCTGTCATCTTTTCGAGCTCATAATTCCATTCCCCCGCACCCACCGTTAAGCTGGGAAGTTTGCATCTTAAATTATCCTTATCCATTTGTGGCCAGGGAATATACTGTGGTTTGGCCCCTCCTTTCTCCAATAAAGGGAACTGTGTGAACCCAAATCCGCAATCAGCTTCCATTGTCTGCCTGTCCATAGTGGGGACAATGGTTCATGATCGTCTTCTGCCTGGCAGTGACCTCAGCCTGCTCATATATGGTGGCAACTCTCCCTTCTTGCAATGTGATCATCCTTTAGGTCGCTCTGGATACGCTATCGGATCTGGCATCCTATCCTTAGGCTGCTCTAGATCAGACCATCGTCTGACATATCTAGTCCCCAACTAGTATGGCTTTCGTCCCCATCATCCTTATTTAAAGTCAACCTGTCTAAGGACAAGGCTCTATGCTCGAGACTGACCGGGTCTCTTTCATCGCTTTGTGATTGCAAGACCAGGGATTGTTCTCCCTTCCCTCAGCTTCCCAATTTGCACTTTCCCGTAAGTCTTGATAGGCTTTATCGATCATCTCCGCGATGCTCCCTATGTCAAAATTCTCCTTTAGGTTTATCCTAGATGGTCCTGACGTTGCTCCCTGTGACGGGAGGAAATCCTCAATATTGCCCCATGATATTACTGGACTCAGTTCCATTAAGTCTTTCTGAACACGATCAATATCGCGTTCACTTTGTCTTCTTTTTTCTCCATTTCTTCATCATCTAATTCCCTTTGCTTTCTCGCTTACGCCTAACCCTTTCCTCTTTTTGTCTTTTCACTTCCCTTCTTTCATTCACGCTAATCTCTTCTTCTTCCCTTTGTCTCTGTATTCTTTTATCCTGTAATTTCTGTGCTTCCTCCTCTTCTCTCTCGTTTTCTTGTCTATTTTGTTCTTCGATTGCTCTCTGCCTAGTGTCATACTTCCTTTGCTCCTCTGCCCTTTCTTCCTTTTTCTGCTGTTCTTCCTGATACATCTGTTCTAATTTCTGCCTATTCTTTCTGTTATGCTCATCTTCTTTCAATCTTTTCTCTCATTCCCTGTCTTTTCTATCCTGTTTGTCTTGATCTTCCCTTTGCCTAACTTCCTCGATACTTTTCCCATTGAGCTTGAGCAATATCTGCCCACGCATCCATTCGTCCTGTACGAGCGTTACTTTGTCAGCTTTATCCTTTTTTTCCTTTCCATCTCTCGTTCTATGTCTGCTGATATATTCGGTCGTTCGTTTTTCTCCTCCTTGTCCTGTAAGACCTTAAAGATCTCCTCCTTTCTTTTAGTCTCTTCTGAACTATCGTCACTGCTGTAGGCAGGCGGTTCATATATCGGATTATTATGTCCTGTTGCCGCTTTTAGTTCCTTTTACGGATACAATCCTACATCTTCTGTACTATCACTGTTTACTTTGGGTGAGGTAAGGGGAGAAGAAGCCTCAACATCTTCCTCCCTACACTGATTAAGCATCCAATCCTCAGGAGGCCGATCATGCTGCTCCTACTGGTACATTTTGCAGAGATCTAAAATAGCTAACTTCTTTTCCAGTTTCTTCCCTGTGTACGCAGCGTGCAGGTATGTGGTCATGTGTTGCAAAAACGCTTTTGACAGTGATCCCCCTTGTGGCCATGGCATGAACATCTTGTCTGATGTGCCCTTTACCCACTTCGCATTATACTGTCTGAGTTTAGGCGCATGTTTTGGCAGCGTCTTGCACAGATGCATCAGTGGATTAACATCCCCCATTGTGACAAGTCTCAATTGACTGTCAATACTTACCGTTAGTTACACAGATACGTTTCATAAAAACAACAAATATGAGCGTGCTCCAACCTCGCTGCTCAAAGCCTATACTTCTGTTATCTCAATCTATCCTTTCAGTCGGCGCCAACAATGACTAAAAAATAGATAACAACGTTTTGGTCTCTCCTTTAACCTCACAGTTTACTCTCATCGCTCTTCGACACCTCTCGTGAGGATAGGTCACGGGCAAGGTGCTCGCCTAGGAAGCAAGACGGCATGGAGCACCACAGGTTCAATCCCCGGTTAGGCGCTTAGAAACCTCTGGGTATTAAGCGCGTTATAAACAACCTATCATATCATATCATATATCTTTTCAATTACAAAATACACAAACAGACAGACTAGTCGACTTTTCACACATTCACCATGGTACTCCTTTTCTCCTAGCCCCTAAAATACCCATATCATAATTTGAGTCATTCCCTGTCATAAACCTGTGTATGCGCCACCTATTTACCCCCTTGGGATTTTGAAATGACTCCTTCTAGACCTGTTTTAAGGTAAGAAACCGGGCTCTATAAAACACTCCTCGTTCAAACGCTCCTCGTTATATACTAGGCAAACCCCCGCTATTTTTCTACATCACCACAATCCCATTTCATTATTTTGCCAGTCCCCTCAATCGACTTACCATTTGCTTTTTAGCTCAAGACCTTCGGTATCATTCCCCTCCTCCAATCGACCATAGTCGCCTTCAGTCCGCTCAGCGCCTGTGGAAACCTGGACGGATTTCATCAAAGAGGGACACGTTCCACCTGTATCGATTTTCTTGCAAGGATTCTATATCGGCCGTTCTCCACAGGAAACTTTGCGATCCTCCGGCTAGATGGCAGAGGGTGTCTGATCATCCGAAAACACTAAAGACTTATTAGTCGATGGGTCTAACCATCCTCCCGCTGCTATGACGTGAACCTGCATGCCCTTTAAGCGAGGTATCGTTCTATGGGATGGATGGGCATGCAGATTTCACTCTTACACCAATAATAAGACCGGCTCAGGAAGTTGCAAAAACATACCTCTTTTAATTGTAATGTCTTAAAACAGGGAGTACAAGAGACATCAACAGATGTTCGCTCAAATATCTCTCAAGAGTTCTCTCTCGAAGCATTTCATGAAAAATTGCGTTTATATAGCAAAAATCTGTCATTACTGATGTCGTACTAAATGGCAAAATAAGAAAACCTACTTGGGGTTGTGATAGGCTTAAGGGGAACATCTAGGTATACTTTCTATGGGGGACAGGATTGTGATTGTGTCTCAAAGGTCAGGTGGACAGCTATGCCCACCCGTAGTGCAAGTCATCTTCACCGACATGAAATACACAACGTTTTATTGGCTTTCAAACTATAGGGCTCTTTACTATGTGGCCCTCTACGATTGGTTGGCAAGCTTGTACCCTTCTGGAATATTCCACTTGCTAGCAGCATGCAAGCTGATACCCCAGGTGCTGCAGGTTTGGACTTGGCCATGCCTCCCCTCCCAATTAGCCCATCATCCATCATCACTCCTGCTGTCTGTCGAATTTGTCTTTGAACTCGACCTTGCAAGTATCACTGCTCCTGAGAATAAAAGGAAGTGTGAGCATAGTCTTATCTTCAAGTCTCGGAGTAGCTTGCACAAAGTCTATTTTCATCTTGACCATGTGACAGGAGACTGTATTGGGAGCTCTTTCTTTTTAACACTATTAAATCAATAAAACCTGGCACTTCTAGTGTTTTTCCATTACACCTCAACAGAAGCTTGCCTCGCTTCTCACGTTCATTGTATCTTCTCGAATAGATAACCAGTTTCTTGGCTGCCCCAACCCTTGATACTGGGCCAGAAAACCTTTCTCAAATCTCCCTTTGTTGTCAGCTGTTTTCTTCTACTGTGCCACACTTACAGCCCTTCTGTACACAGGGTCCTAGTTTGCTAAAATCCATTGTGGAACATCCAGATTCTATACACACATATATATATTGGTGACACCGCCTGCAGTCTATTCACTACGTATAGCCAGCCTGATTACTTAGTCTACTTGCCTTTCAGCATCTGTACAATTATAAAACAGCTTGCATTTTCTTCAGTGCTCTCCGCACGTGCAATCTTCATTCCGCACATGAAATGTTGTTAAATTCTTCACTTCGTCATCAGATTCTATAAGGTCTATATATTCTCTTCATTGGCATCTCCTCTGTGTGCGTCATTTATGTCTCATATGACATCACCAGTATTCTCTTTTATTCATCTTCACACTTCTTCTGGAACATCCTTCAAGAGACTGTAATTTCTCTGCAGGTACATCATATAGGGTTTTCTCAATGGATACCTTGTGTCGAGGACTCTTTGTGGTTTAGGGACCATTATTGACGTTGTGCATGTTGCAATTTCCGGTTTCCAACATACAGGCAAAATGGGGGCGGGACTTCCGATAGAGGCATTTGGCTCCGGCACTACACTATTCTGTGAAAAATGTTAAGTTGTATCAGGCGAAGTCTTGAGGAGATTGCGATTTAACGTGGGTGCATCATGGCAAGTACCCAGTCTTCTG